>NW_004524666.1:10979209-10989761 GCF_000260255.1 Octodon degus | reverse complement strand
CACACACACACACACACACACACACTTTTCCTTTCCATTGTGTTCTTTGTTTAGTCCTACCAACAGTTTTTCTGATCCTAGATCATGTTATCATCTCTTTTGCTTTCATCATCTGTACATTCTAGAACATTTTCACTTTGTATAGCTGAATTCCTACTCAGATTTCAAATATTATATCAAATACCTCTTCTTCTGGTAATCCTTCTTAGATTCTAAAAAAACTGCTGTATTTCTAGATGTAGCCCTAGGATTTTGCACCTATCACAGCATACTACAATTGCCTATTTACTCATCTTTATTTCCAAAGAGACTGAAGTCTCTGAGGTCAGGAACTGTACTCATGAGCAGCTTGAAATCTATCATGTAACATTGGGCCTCCAAGTTGGGTTTGGTACATCCCAATAAACTTTATTTACAAAACTAAGTGGCAGTCATTTTTTGATACAAAGGTTATAGATCTTTTATACAAATAGACCATAATTCCCTATTTTTGGAAATTTAGATTGTCTTCAGTTCTCTTCACCATTGTTAGTAACATTCCCCCAGTAATTTATCTGTGTTTTTATACATTATTTTTTTTAAATCAGGACTGATTATGAAAATTAAATTTTTGACACTGAGTATATCTTTACATGTTTACTTGTCATTACTATAACAAGTACATGTGATAATCAGCTTACATAGAGAAAAGTTTGTTTTAGCTCACAATTTAGGAGTTTCCATTCTGTGACCTTTTGGGACTGTGACAAAGCAAGATATCATGGGGTGGAGAAGATACAAGTGACCTGGATATAAAAAAGGAGTAGGTGCAATCTGGAAGACATTTATCTTTAAGGCCATTTCCCCCGTGACCTAAAATCTTACACTAGACCTTACCTTTTAAAGGTTCTACTACCTTTAGTGGTGCCAAGTTGCCAACTAAGGCTTCAGTTGATGAACACTTGGGGGATATTCTAGACTCAATAAAGAGAGATCATTTACTACTTGCTGTGCAATTGTTAACTATGAAGAGTTTTGTTTAGTTCTTTTTGTGGAAATGGAGCGAGTGGGGAGGGAGGGAGGGAGAGAGAAGACTGGATGGGGAAAGGTTGAGTTCATGATAGTGTTATAAAATTTGAAATATTCCATGGAGATGTAATTAGAGAAAAATTCTGTGAACACAGATACTTCTACTCACATACCATTTTTTTGTTTGCTTGATTTTGATTTTTTGTTCTATAGAGGTTTAAAAAACTTTTGTACACAAAGTTTGAGATTTGGGAAATGAAATATAGAAACCACAGAATAAGAATTTATTAATCTATAATACTTTCAGGCTAGCATTATCTCAGTTGTACCAATCAATTTATTTTTTAAAACTTATTTTATTAGTGCACTTTTGCAGTACATGAAGATTATGTTGCTCTTAGGAAAGAGGTACATAATTCCTCTTCTTCCACCAACTTCTCTCCCTCCATCTCTAAGTCTTCTTTCCCCATTTTCATCATTATTTTTGTTTATGTCATCTAGTATTTATATTCATTGTGGGTGTTTGGTATATGTAGATGACACATGTTAAATCTTTTTACTTCCCTTCCCCTCCTCTGATCCTGTCTCTTAGACCACTTCCCACTTGCAAAAGAACTATCTTCCTGTCTCCTTCTCTCCTTTATTTTGCTTTTTATTTACACATTACTTATGTGAGCTACAGTGTTGTTTAAGCTTATGTGTTTGATTTATTTCACTTAACATGTTTTTCAGTGTATTCATATATGTAGATACCATAATTCCTTTTTTTTTATTTCAAGGAAGGGTGTACGGGGTGTTCAGGATCTTACTACTAGATTGGACTTGTAGTGATCCCCCTGTTTATAGCCTCCGAAGAGCTGGGATTACAGGCATATGACACCACGCCCAGTCTCAGTTGCTGTCCCAGGGTGCCCCAGGGGTGGACCTGGCACTGCAGGCCTGGGGATCGAATCTCCAGCCCCTGCACCTGCTTGCAGATGTTTAATCTCTGAGCTATTTGGCCGGCCCTGATACCATGTTTTCTTAATGCAAATCTCATTAAGCCTTGAATTTGACTCTCTGTCTCAATTATTCTTCTATTGTTGCTGGGACAAATAACTGACACCCAAAATGAAGGAAGGAAAGGTTTATTTAGCTCATAGTTACTGGAGATTTCAGTCCATACTCAGCTGGCTCCAAGGCAGGCTGGCACATGGCAGAGAGCAACCTTTCATGGCATCGGCAAAGAGCAGAGAGCAAAATGGAGGAGTAGCAGCATCTGTGGCAACAGATAGGAAGTCTGTCTCTCTCTCACTTTCTCTTTTCACTTATGTTACATTCAAGCTATCCACCCCAGGCTGAGTGTAGCACTCACACCCATAATCCCAGTACTAAGACCCATAATCCCAGTGGATTATGAGTTAATCTCAAACTCTAGAAGTCCCTGCCCCATGACTGCATAAGGCTTTGGGGGGACAACTTGAGACACAAACCATAACACTCTCCCAATACCCAGCCTGTCTGCCAGAAGAGACATTGTTCTCAGCTCCACCTTTGGCAAACACAGGATATCAGAAAAGATATAAGATGGATTGAATCTTCCATTCAGACATCTGGAAGGTACCCAAATATTTGTAGCTGATACCTGAAGGACTTTGGACGTAAGTGAGGCATGGACATCCAGAGAACTTTGACCACTGATGTTTACTAAGATCTTTCTGCCGAACGTCCTTTGCCTCTTTAAAACCCTCTAAGAAAAGCCCCCTTCTCTTTATTCCCTACAAATGGCCCTTTTGCCCTCTGTTTGTCTGTACCCAGCACAATAAATTCCTTGCCACATTGCCTTCACATAAGCCTGGTGGTCTCATCTGATCTCTGCTTCATGTTGTTCCTTACACTTTATCCATTTGTCTCTTGATGGATATTCAGGCTTCTTGTAAGATTTAGCTATTGTGAATTGTGCTGCTATACACACTAGTATGCATGTATCCTGTAATAAATGTCTCTAGGAAAATAGCAGATGAAATAGAATTTCTAGTTTTAATTCTTTAGAATTCTCCATACTGATTTCCATAATGGTTGTACTAGTTTACATTCCAATCAAGTATTTAAAAAAGATGATGACTATTTTGCTAATGATGATGGAAAGTCTAATCATTTAGAGCAAGCAGAGGTTGGCATACTGCTATCCATCACCCATTCCCTCCTGTTGCCCTTTTGTAAATGAAATTTTTAACACGTGGATGTTCAACTGAGTAGTGTCTATGACCCTTTTAGATTTTAAAAACGAGATATGTAGTTGTGTCAGATAGAACACAGCTTGAGAAGCCTAAAAAAGACGCTTGCTTTCTGCTGCTTTACAGAAAGTTTGCATTCCTCTGAATTAGAAAAACTGCATGAATTCAGTTGGTTTACTGAAAGTGGATCTGCAAAAGTACAAACAGGCAAATGTTATTTATTTTTTTTATTGTCTTTTTCAGACAGGGTTTCGCTATGCAGTTTAGGCAGGCCTTAAACTCATATTTTAGCCTAGGCTGGCCTCAAACTTGTAGCAATCCTCCTACCTCAGTCTCCCAAGTGTTAGGATTATAGATATGTGCCACCCCACCTCACCTAAATGATTTTTTTTTCTAAATAATGTTTATATGCTCAGTTTAGAGACCAAATTTAGGCACTTACATTACAGAACAAAATGTTAAATAATGATCTTAGAGGTGTTGGAATATAAAGGACTTAATGTTTAGTATCATTATGAGTACCAAGTAAGATGAGATTCAGAGAACCCACATGACTTGCTGTTAAAGAAATCTCTTTTCTCAGGGCCGGCCAAATAGCTCAACGGATTGAAGTGCATACAAGCAGGCTCAGGCGCAGGGGCCAAGGGTTCAATGCCTGGCCTTGCCTGCCCCAACACTGGGGCATGCTGAGACTGCAATTGAGACTGGGCGTGGTGGCACACGCCTGTAATCTCAGTTCTTGGGAGGCTGTAAACAGGAGAATCACTGCAAGTCTGTTCTAGTAGTGAGATCCTGAACGCCCTGTAGACCCTTCCCTAAAAAACAGAAAAAAATAAAAATAAAATAAAAAGAAATCTCTTCCTTTATTATGCAAAACCTGCTTAGGAAACACATGATCATGAGGTAGGTAACTGCACAAAGCTTAGTTATAATGTCTAAAATAAAAAATAAGCTAGTAGTAACCCCGTCCAAGTTTCAGTGGAGCATTTGTAAAATGACTTTGTTGTAGTTTCTGACTTAGGCCACATCAGTCAAATTGGAAAATCAGTCATAAAAATTTTGAAACCACAGATGAACTTTATTCACATTGGACTTACCTAAATTCAGTTTGACATAATAATAAAAGGGGAACATTTTAGTCAAAGAAGAAGATAAGTTGTTGGTCATAGGAGGCAAAATTAGGATGAATAAATTATGGACATTAACTACATGGTTTTTAAAGTTAATGTATGCTTGAAAATTACTGTTACTATGTCTGAAATATGTTAGTTGTTAAATATGATGGGTGTTAATTACCCTGATTCAGTCATCCCCCAGTGTATACATTTATCAGAATGTCATGTTGTAAACTGTAAATTAAGCAATTTTTGTCTGTTATACCTTAATAAAGCTGTGAGCTTGGAAGGAGAAAATAGGGATTTTTTTTCTTAAATCCATACACTATTTGGAAATAACTGATATCCTGGATTTATTAATCACTTAGAAGGTTTTAAAATACATTAACTTTCACTAATTTTGTAAAAATAATCTTAAAAGAATCCTGTATTTGGAATTCTTGGTAGTATGGTGGAAAACCTTCTGTAATAAAGTCGTACTTCTTAACTTGGCTGCTAACTGGCTATTATAAAAAGGTGATCCCTAGTACCAACTCTAGACTTCTAAGGGAAACTGGTAATTTTAAAGCCACTGCTTTTAGAGTGTTTTCTCACATTAAACCCAGACCTAACTGATAATGGCTGAAGAAACTCCATCTCTAAGGAATTTATATATCTTTGTGACACTTCACCTTTATATGAGGTAGAATTGATGGAGGGAGATGAATAGAAATGATCTGTAACTTAAGATAGAGCAGTGCTTTTATAAAATTACTGGTTTTATAGCAATAAAAGATATACCATTGATAAAAAATTGACTTTTATGTTCATTGTTATGTATTTCTCTTTAAGAGTTGAGTTTACTTTCTCATTTTCTTTTCTACATTGCTTATATTAGAGCTGTTAGTACTATGTCAAGGATTCATGTTACAGTTGCTCTTCAGGAAGTTGTTCTTGAAGGATGATAAGGCATTCAGCCGTCCATAACTAGAGGGTAATCAGAGAAGATATGTCTGTGTTAATGTAGTCACTACAGCTTTAAATGGAATTTTCATTCAAGGCAAAAGGCAATAATTGGGGGACTTTCAAAGTCATACATCTAAGTCCTTTTGTGGGTCTGTTAATTCTATTAGTGTCCCTCTGTTGTCATGGATTTATTTCTTCAGATAGTTGAAGGCTTTCACATAATTCCCTTTTCAAGTAATTATTCTATCTTTCTGAGTATGCTTTTATTCATTTGAAAAATATTTGTTAAATATGTCCAAATGTATTTTGCTTAGGTCTGAAATTATATTCAAATGCATACAGTTTCAGTCTCTAAGAAATTATAGAGCCAAGGGGCTGGTGAGATGGCTCAGTGGTCTAAAGCACCTACTTAGAACAAGCTTAGCAAAGCACAGGGACCGCGGTTCAATCCCCCAGCACCACATGCCAGCCCGCCCCGCCCCCTGGTGGGCTGAGCTGGACACACACACACACACACACACACACACACAAATAAATAAATAAAATTAAAAAAAAAAGAAATTATAGAGCCAAGAAAACAACTAATTAAAATAGAAGTTACAGAAGATAATGTTGGCTTAAAAAAAAATTCAGTTAATGTTAACTAGAAAGAGCATTGGTTTTAGGTTTTGTTAATCTACTTTTAAATCCTGATTCAGTTACTTAAAAGCCACATCATTTTAAGTTAGTCTCAGTGACACTTGCAAGGTGCTTCTAAGTTTTAGAAATAAATATATATGCGAAGCACTTCCAAGTGCCTGTTAAGTACATATTTTTTCCTAAATCATATTTCCCCAATTATTATAATTTCAAAGCTTGTAAATAGATTATTTTTCTGACTCCTAATTCACAGGAAATGTGAAAATATAGTTACCTTTGAACATTGTGCCCCATATTAGAAATTAGTTTTTATAATTCTCATAAAGTTTACCCAAAATTTCATTAAGATATTGACCATGATACTATTATGAGGAACTTATGAAATTGTTTATAAAATATACTGTTACACCAGTACTTTTGAAATCACTGGTCTTGAATTTATAGATTTAAGAGGAAATGCTTCTGGTTTTTTTTTATATCCCTCCCCGTGTAGTTTAGCATATTAGTTGCTCTTAATCAAGTTGTGGTTTATATACAAAAGGGTGATCTTTATAATCTTTATCGGATATTTAAAAAGCATTTAAGTAGACCATCCCTAAGTAGAATGAATGTTTTCTTAAGACATATTATTGTAATTAGAATTTTTTTATGTGAAGAATTTTAAAGCTACAATATTTAGACAATAATGTAATTTCATTTAGAAATATAATAGCCAAATACTGCTTTTAACAGAAAATAATTTTTATTCCTTTGAAGTTAAATAGCTCTACTGCTTCTAAAAGGAATTGAAGGGGCCTGCCCCTTAGCTCAGTTCTTTAAGTGGCTGCTTCAACAAAGCACTCAGGTTCAGGTTGCTGTGGTTTGATCCCCACAACTCAAGCCAGCCAAACCTGCCCTGAAGGCACACTGAGAAAAAAAAAAAAAAAAAATCCTTATTCCATTTTTGGAGCTGGGGAGATGGCTCAGTGGGATAAATGCTTCCCCGGCAAGCACAAGGGCCAGAGTTCAATCCCCGGTTCTGCCAAAAAAACAAACAAAAAAAATGGAATTGAAATTTGTATAACCAACATAATTGATAATTCTTCAAAAATGTGATTGGTATTCCAAATCAGAATATTATAATTTAGATGTTCCAAATCCTCTTCCATGTTACTGATCTTTCCAGTTTTGTTGTACTTTATATAATAACTTCCAGATTTCTTTGTTGTTATAATTGTACTTTAAAAATAAGATGGGCTGATACTATTTCTTATAAGTATAAATACAAAGTATCAATAAAATATAGAACTATTTTCTATATATTTTATAAAGCGGTCATTCTAAACCATAAATGGAAATAATAAAACAAAAAGCTACTCTCTCCTAAAAGAAAAAAAAAAAAAAAAACCAAAACTCATTGAACAGAATGAAGGAAATAGGTATAAGGAAGAAGTCTGAAGATTGTGCTACTGGGAACAGCACAGTGGTAGTGAGTGATAGCATAAAAATAGTTTTGTTTTTCCTACTGAATTAGAGGAATGGCTTGTCCCTGGACAGGGCTAGTGACAGTGCTATGGGGACAGGAACCATTGTCACACAACCCTGCCAAATTTAGGAGCGTAATGGTACATCTGCTTTCTTTGCTGTTGTTAGTCAACCTTCCCCTGGATATGTTATTGTTTCTGTGGCACTTCTTTTGTGAGCATTCATTCCTATTGTGTTCTTTATCCTGGCAGTGCCAGATTGTATGTTGGCAAGTCATTTACTGTTTACCTTTTCAGCACCTTGGATGTATTTTCTGAGAAGCGTGAATACTTTTCCCCCTCAGGATCCCCATTGTTTCTCCCTCTGTCACATCCAAGTCCATTACACACAATTGAATTCTTTGTTTTGATTTTTCTCTTATAGCAAAACCTTATTTTTACCTTCCTGCTCACCTCCAATAGCAAAATTCCACATAGTACAACTCTTTTTACCCTCTTTTCGTTTTGAAGAGCTATTATCTGTGTTTAGGAAATCTCTTATTTTAAAACATTAATGCCAAGATTGATATTCATTGATGTATGTGGTATATTTTCAGTGAATTTTATAAGCTTTTTAATACTGTGCTGTGTGGTTTTATGGGATGACTTAGTAAAAAACATGAAATTAGTTGGATTATAAGAGAAGTCAAATATATTTTCACCAAAACTATAGAGTATTTAAATTACACAACAGTGCTTATGTTCACAAAATGCTACCAAATAGTCTGTTGTAAAATATAGTTAATACAGGTGACCTTAGCTATGGGTCAATTTTCTTGTATTCTTTGATATGCTATATTACAGTTACAACATTTAAATGGCTTGCATTTTGAGTTTTGTATTGTTAAAATGTGTCTCAAGTCTAAACTTTATAATATGTTACATTTTAGGTCAGAAGACATGTCTTCATCTACATGGCATCTTTCCTTACCTCTATGTGCCATATGATGGTTATGGACAGCAGCCAGAAAGTTATCTTTCTCAGATGGCATTCAGTATCGACAGAGCACTTAATGTGGCTTTAGGCAATCCATCTTCTACTGCCCAGCATGTGTTCAAAGTGTCATTAGTATCAGGAATGTAAGTATGTGATGATATCTTTTAAAATTTTTATTTATGTTTCATTCACTATTCTAATTAGAAGAAAATATTTTGTTTATATTAGAAGAAAATATATTGTTTATATTTCTTTTATCTCCATTTTAATGAAACTGGTAAATATTTTGCTGAAACTGTAGAGTAAATTTTTATTACAATGAAAGATAGAAGGTTAATAGCAGTTTCGTTTCAACCTTTTCTGTATAGCTGCTTTTAGAACTGTAGAAATTTATGTGATTCGTTCATATTTATGTTGCACAGTTCCTTTATGCCAGGCACTATTTTGAGTAGTTACATGTTAGCATTCCATCACTGCAACAAATAACCACAAAGAGAAAAGGTTATTCTGAGTCATAATTTAGAAGTTCCAGTCTATGATCAATTGTCCTTATTGTTTTGGTCCTGTGAGGAGATAGTGGTCATTATTCCTACATGTGATAGAATAGAGCTACTCACTTCATGGCCAGAGAGCAACGAAAGAAAAAAGACCAGACTGGAATGCTACAGTCCTCTTTGATGTTACACACCTAATGAAATTAAAGACTTTCTCTTAGGTCTAACCTCTTCAGTGTTTCACCAGCTCTCTGTAGTGCTATCCTAGGGACTAAGCTTTTACACATGGGCCTCTGGTATTCAAGATCTAAACTCTAGCATTTGGGATATATTTCTGAACAAAACAATGGTGTATGTAAACAATGATGTATGGAGGTTAAATTTTGCTAGTAGGAAACATAACAACCAATATATATAAAATAAATTCATTTGCTGCATAATAATCCTGGTATAGGAGAAAATAAGATGGAGAGTGGGATGAAGAACAGTGGTATAGAATGGGGAAGTGGACTAGTGGCACTTTTAGGTAACTAGGAAAGGTCTCACTGACAAAATAAAGCAAAGATCTAGAGGAAGTGAAGAGTAGGAACAGCATGAAAGCTGGTGGCCAGATTGGAGGGAGTAGAGAGAGAAGAGGATAGAAGACTAGATGAGAGGTTGTAGATCATTGGAGCAAGTGGTTCTCAAAGTATGATTTCTATGCTTTGGTTTCTAGTGCCACCAACATTAACTTTACTTAGTGTGACAGTTTTGAGAATATAGCTTGCAGATCTCCAAGCACAGGAGTATAATTAAATAACAGCCTTTCCGAGTGCATGCTGAAATTCAGTCCATCACTGTGTGAACTGAAACAAACTGCTTTCCATAGGCTACTGTTAGCCAGTGGCTACATATGGCAAGAAACTCCCTGGTCTGTTCTTGGGAAACTTGAAGACTCTCTAATACCTTGTTACACACTTTAATTAGAATCTCACTGTAGTAAAAGATACTTTACAGATCTTCTCTCCATCTATCACTTCTTTATGTGGGATTTAGTAATATCTGGGTCTAGTGGTTGTGCCAGTCTTCTACTGTCTCCTATCACAGATTTTTCTCCTAGTAAATTTCTTATACATTTAATTGCCTTTTACTCCTTGAAGAATCTGGACTAGTACGCCTACAAACTTGGTAAAAATATGTTCCTATTCTTAACAGAGACCTACTGAATCAGAATATCTGGCGATAGGGCCTAGAAATCTTGTGTTAACCTTTCTGACAAATACGATGTGTGCTAAAGTTGGAGCATCAGTGTAGGAAGCTAAATTCTAGGACTTTGGATTTTACTCTTGAATTGTTAAATGATTTTTGAGCAGCCAATGTCTGATTTAAACTTGGAAGGATTACTTCAGTAGCTGCATAGAAAGACATAGATTATAGTGGATATGGAGAAAAGTAGGACTCTGATTCGTCAAGGTAGTAATAAAATATAGTGTCTTGAACTAAAGTAATGTACAGACAGGGAAGTAGTGAGGTCAAGTTCTGGCTCTATCTTAAGAGTTATCAATAGGATTCGCTGTCTGATTGGGTGAGGATTTTGAGAGGAGTCAAGAATGAGTCCCGTGAGCCAGGGAGATGGCTAAGTGGAATATAAGCGCTTCCCTGGCAAGCACAAGGGCCTGAGTTCAATCCCTGCTTCTGCCAAAAAAAAAAAAAAAAA
>NW_004524666.1:10975907-10977324 GCF_000260255.1 Octodon degus | reverse complement strand
AAAAAAGATAATGGATCAATAACAGATTTTCTAGGCTGTATATGGGTAGTATTATAAGAACAGAATACCAGATTTACAGAAAATTTTAGAAGTTCAATCATTAAGACATACTCAGTTGTTGAAATTTTGAGTAATTGAAAAATACTTTTTAATACTGCTAAAAATTATTAACCAAAAATAAAGCAAAATAGGTACCACACACAGGCCCATTTAGTGTTTTTGTTTATGTTTTGTGGGACCAAGGATCAAGCTCAGGCAAGCACATATTCCACTGAGCTATCTCCCCAGCCCCACAACGTTTAGCTCTTATACTCCATTTATTTTTTATCTTTGGATACTGGGAATCAAACTGAGGACTCTGTACTTGCCAGGCAGGCATTGTACCACTGAGCTATATATCCCCATCTCCTTTACTCCATTTATCTAGTTAAAGATAACCCACATTTATAGAAGTTACATATATAATTTACATATATATTATATACTTATATATAAATTATGTAAATATATATATACACATATACTTACATATATATAAGATATAGGAAGAAGTTGAATTTTATTGATGAAAGAATTAAGATTCATGTGTGTTATTCTATTTCTTAATGACAAAATGGGGTGAACAGTAGCAATCTAAATAGGAAATAGTGTTAAAAAGGAAAAGGAAACGGGTAAAGAATGAAAAGTTAGGGTATGGTTATCAGGATGCTTTTATGAAGATACAAATTAAGCAGAAATCCTCAATGAAGATTGAAGGCAAGCTGTGCAGAAGTACTAGGGTAGAGCTTTTCAGGCACAGGCAGTGACAAGCTATGTCAAGTTAGAAGGGTGAAATATTTAAAATGGATGGAGGAAAAGAGCAATGTACCCTAAGATTGAAAGAGTCAAGGATGAGATGAGCAGTGTTTTAGACCGTGGTAAATTGTAATTTTTAAAAAATAAATTTAGAGCAATCACATATTTGTCTGTCTTACCCAGAGGCTTGAGACATCGGGGGAAAAATGTTGTTTAAATACATCCAAGTTGTGTAATGACTCTGCTGTTATTTACTTCTTCATTTGATGTCCACTGTGCTGTCAGACATGACAGAGAGAAGTGATATCCTGGTGAGAGTGATTTATATGTACTGCCTATCAAAGGAAATAATTATTTATTTATTTACCAGGGATCAAACTCAGGACCTTGCACTTGCCAGCCAGGTTCTTATGCCACTGAGCTATCTCCCCAGCCCAAAAGAATATTTTTTTTTCTACTAGAATTTTATTTTATTTATTTTTTTCAAAGTTTTATTGATAAACAGATAGCAATGAGACAGTTTCAAATCAAATTGGAAGTACAGTTTCAACAAATAATACCCTGCATATATTCTTCTTAGTGGTTAATTGCTGTACAAGATGCGGACTTGTGATCCTATTTA
>NW_004524666.1:10969449-10974827 GCF_000260255.1 Octodon degus | reverse complement strand
TCTGCCCCGGAGTGGGATTCAGTTTAACTTTTGAGGAACTTCCATACAATAGCATTTTCCATAGTGGCTATATTAATCTGCATTATCTCTAACAGCACGCTCAGGTTTGCTTTTTCTACCTCCTCACCTGAACTTACTGCCTGTGTCTTTGTGATAACAGACATTCTTACTGGGGTACAAGAGTATTTCATCATAGTTTTGATTTGTATTTCCCTGATACTTAGTGATACTGAACATTTTCTCATATATCTGTTGGCCATTTATATACCTTATTTTAATAAATATCTATTTAAATCTGAAAAAAAAAAAAAAAAAAGAGTTGTAGCTTTTTGGTCTGAGAAGGTCAGTGAAATGCCCTCAGGATTTATCCTGAGATCCTGTACCTCAGATTGTAGAACCTTTATCACAGCAGCCATGTGGATGAGTCACGGCCATTGCTTGGCCAATGTGCTCTCTGTGAAAGCCTGAGAGAGTGTCTTCTCCCCATGTGACTCTCCTTAGGCCCACTCTACGTCATCGATCACTTTCCTCTTTGGCCCCATAATCTTCTTGTTCAGAAAATTTGGGACACTACCGAGGTACATGACGTTACAGTACAAGTTCTCATATGTCCTGAGTCTTAATTGACCTTAGAAGGCTAGGGCCAAAATGTTGGCTTTTTGTAAATGTTGGCTTTCCTTGTACCAAAAGAATATTTTTTTAAAATAGAGATTGGATTTATTTATCCATTTGTTTATAGTGCTGACTCTAAATACACCAGGAACTTTTACTCTGTCATACAAACTTGTATTTGTTTCTAATTACATCACTTTTTTGTGTGGAGACAGTTTCACTATGTAGTTCAGGCCGACCTTGAACTCATGGTGATCTTTCTGCCTCAGCCTCCCAAGTGCTGGGATTACAGGTGTGTACCACCATGCCTAGCTAATTACGTCATTTTTGAAAATGATGTTGTGTATCAGATACTAGTACAGTTCTAGTCTTTTTAAATTATATGAGAACCAACATGTTTATGAGGTGCACTTGAAATTGAGAAAGTCACTTCTTTTAGCTTATTATGGTGAATAATTAAATTTTAAAAATGTGTTAGAGTAAAATGTATTTGGCCGTTAATCTCTCTCAAATTATTCTCTCTCTCTCTTTGAACACACTTATCATTCTTGGCACTTTATGGAGCAGTTCCGGGAGTCCTCTTTTGTGTCTTTATGAAATAAGACAAAATACATGGTGAATGCTACTACTGGGTGCCGAACAGTGGAAAGGCAGGCATATAAAAACTTCCTCTTTATAATCACTGGGTCTGGCACCATGTGACTTGTGCTTCCTCCCTAAGGTCAGAATGATCATGAAAGGCAAGTGTTTTGAGGCAGTTAGGATGTCAGAGCAGGTAGAACAGCACAACTAAGGATACAAAAGAGAACTTTAAAAGTGGCAAGAATGGTAAGTGTGTTCAAAGTAGGGGAGCATATTTTGGGGGAGAATGATGTCAGTGTGTCTTTTATTTTTAAAAATTTTATTCATCTTATTTTTTTATCATACCTTATATTTCCTCTTACGCTGGGGATTTCTCTCCATCATGTAATGTAGTCTTTTGCTTCTCCTCTTCCTTGTTCAAATTGGTGAACTGAAAAAAATGTAACCACAACATAATTAATATTAAATAAGTCCATAGTGTTTTGCAGTAAGTTCCTGTCTAGGCAGTTTTCTTTGGATTGTTTGGATATTGTGTGTTAAATATGTCTCATATATTTATAGATATCTAGATGTATAGTGATATTTATTACAAATACTTAAATTGTCTTTGAAAATTACTAATAAATAGAGCTAAAAGAAGTGACTTTCTCAATAAAGAATATTACTGTTCAAGAGAACAAAATAGTATTGAGCAATGATACCTGAAAGTTTTGTGTTTCTCTCATAGATAGATTGAAAAGAGCCACTTTTTCACAAAGCATATTTTTATTTGTAATTATTACATAGTAGTTTTACTTATAGAATATATAACATTACATTTTAATATGTGTATACCATGCATAAAATCAGATCAGGGAACTTGGCATATTTGTCATTTCAGGTAATTTTTTTTATGCTAAGAAAATTTAAAATTCTGCTCTGTGGAAATACATAGTAATTGGAAACCATAGTAGCCCTGCAATGTAGTAGAGCATTAGAAGTTATTCCTCCTATCCAGCTGTACACCTGTACCCATTATTTACCTTTGCTTTAGCCTGCCTTACTTCTACCCTCCCCAGTCTCTGATTACCAGTGTTATATTCTTTGCTTCTTTGTGATCAACTTTTAGCTTACAAATATAAGAACATGCAGTATTTGTCTTTTGGTGGTTGGCTTGTTTTATTTAACACAATATTCTCAAGTTTTATTTCTGTTACTTCAAATGACAGAATTTCATTTGCTTTTGTGATTGAATAAATTCTATGTACATATACTATATTGTGTTACCCATGCACCTATCTGTGGGTAACTTGGTTGGTTCCATATCTTGGCTGTTGTGGTGAATAGTTGCTGTCAACATGCAGTATATCTCTTTGATACACTGATTTCTGTTCCTTTGGAGATATACTCAGTAGTGGGGTTGCTGAATCATATGATATAGATCTATTTGTAGTTCTTTTTTGAGGAACCTCCATATTCATTTCTGTAATGGCTATACTAATTCACATTTCCAACAACAGTGTGTAAGAGTTCCGTGTTGATTTTGATTTGCATTTCCCTGATGATTGCTGATAGTAAATTTTTTTCATATATTTAACATGTATAGTCTCTTAGACATGTCTATTGATTCAGATGATTTGCTTATTTTTTAAAATAGATTGTTGGGATTGCTTTTGGTTTTGCTGTTGAGTTGTTTGGTTCCATATACATTGTTTGTTTTTGGTATGGGAGGTTGAACTTAGGGATTTGTCCTGTGCTAGGCAAACACTCTGCCACTGAGCTACAGCCCTAGCCCTCTCTATGTATTCTGGATATTAATTTCTTGTTAGATGAATACCTTACAACCATTTTTCCCACTGTGTAGGCTGTCTCATCACTTTATTGTTTGTTATAAGGAACCTGTTTGTTTGATGTGATCCTGTTTGCCAGTATTTGATTTTATTGCCTGTGCTTTTAGGATCTCAAATCTTTACCCAGACCAGTATCCTGATGTAGTTCTCCTGTATTTTCTTATTTCCTGGTTTCAGGTCTTATATTTAAGTTTTTGATCCATTTTAATTGATTTTTATGTAATGAGATAGAAGTCTGTTTTCTTTTTTCTTCATGTGAATATCTCATTTTCCCAGCATCACTTATTGAAGAGATTTTTTCTTTTTCCAGTGTATATGCTTACTGCTTTTGTTAAAAGTAAGTTAGTTATCAGTATGTGAATTTGTGTCTAGGATCTTTTTTTGAGAGAGAGAAAATTAATGCCAATACTACCCTGTTTTGGTTACTGTAGCTTAGATTTTTTATTAATAGTTCCAAATTTGAATTAATGATCATTTTGTCTTTGAATTAGCAAATACATGTTTTAAATTTTTTATTTTTTAAAAATCTTTCTTATTTATTTATTTATTTATTTATTTGGTACAAGGTCTTGCTACACAGCTCAGACTTGTAGTGATCCTCTTGTGTCAGCCTCCCCAGCGCTGAGATTACTTACTTATAGGCATGTACCACCACGCCCAGGACCAGCATGGTGTGCTCACGTTTCTAGGGGCCAGCATAGTATGCAATACCAGGGATCGAACCCAGGTCCTTTGCTTGCCAAACAGGCACTTAGACTGCCGAGCTATCTCCTAGCCCCAAATTAATGTTTTAAAATAACAAGAGCTCTTTCGGGTCCTCTTTTCCAAGATGACGAAAAAAAGAAGGAACAACGGTCGTGCCAAAAAGGGCCGCGGTCATGTGCAGCCTATTCGCTGCACGAACTGCGCCCGGTGCGTACCCAAGGATAAGGCTATTAAGAAGTTTGTCATTCGGAGCATAGTGGAGGCCGCCGCCGTCAGGGACATTTCCGAAGCGAGTGTCTTCGACGGTTATGTGCTTCCCAAGCTGTATGTGAAGCTGCATTATTGTGTGAGTTGTGCCATTCACAGCAAAGTGGTCAGAAATCGATCTCGTGAAGCCCGTAAGGACCGAACTCCTCCACCCCGATTTAGACCTGCTGGTGTTGCCCCACGACCTCCACCAAAGCCCATGTAAGGGGAGCTGAGTCTTAATGGACTGAAGAAAACTCTTGAGAAAGAAATAATAAAATTGAATGTTACACTTTAAAAAAATAAATAAATAAAAATAAATAAATAAAATAACAAGAATGTTGACCAGTCAACCTTTTCTGAACAAATCTCACAACACCTTTAATTCTGTTTTAGGTCACTGTTTTCCTTTCTAATTTTCACATTCCCAATTATCATTTATTGAATGGCCAATGGGAAGTAGATTCCCCATAACATTGAAGAGAAGAATCATGGTCTTATTAACCCTGCTATAATTACTAAATTATTTTTTCTTTTTACAGTAGTTGAGATTGAATTCATGGCCTTGTCTATGGTAGCCATGTACCCGCCGTCCCTGAGCTATATCTCTAGACCTTTTTGTATTTATTATTTTGGTACAGGGTTTTCACTGAGTTTCCCAGGCAGGCCTCAAACATGTGTTCCTCTGGCCTTAATCTTTCAGGTAGCTGGGATTATAAGTGTGAGCCACCATGCCTGGATTAGGTGTGCGTTTTTAAAATCAGATATTCTGATGCCACCAGCTTTATACTTTTGCTTTCAGTATTTAGGTCTTTTGTGGTTCCCTAGAAATTTTAACAATGTCTTTTCTATATCTGTGAAGAATGTCTTTGGTATTGTGATACGAATTAACATGGAATGTATAGTTCACTTGGGGCAGTGTCAGCATCTTAGCAGTTTTAGTTTTTCTGATCCATGGACATGTGTGTATATGTGTGCACATATATGTGTTCACACATCTTCAATTTCTTTCATCAGTGTTTTGTAACAGATCATTCATTTTCTTGATTAGATTTATTCCTAGGGTTTTAAAATTATTTGTAGTTATGGTAAGATTGCCTTCATTTCTAACAGTTCTTTGGCAAAATCTTTAGATATTTTATTCATTCTTGAAAGTAGAACTTAAGTGACTTCTTTCCAATTTGAATCCCTTTTATTTCTTTCTTCTATTTTGCTACTCTTAACATTTTCAGTAATGTATTATGGTGAAAGTGAGCATCTTTCTCTTGATTAACCATTTTAGCTTTTCTTCATTACAAAACGATATAGCCTATAGGTTTGCCAGTACAGTGTATGGCCCTTAATGTGTTGAGGCACATTCCTTCAATATTTAAGTTTTTGAGGGTTTTGTCATGAAGGGAAGTT
>NW_004524666.1:10930107-10969349 GCF_000260255.1 Octodon degus | reverse complement strand
AAACCAGGGATTGAACTCAGGCCCTTGCGCTTACCAAGGAAGCACTTATTCCACTGAGCATCTCCCCAGCCCCTGTGTGATATTTTTGTATGTTGAGCCATTCTTATATCTAGGGAATAAACCCTGCTTAATTATAGTGTATAATCTTTTTTTCTTTTCTTTCTTTTTTTTTTCCTTGAGACAGGGTGTCACTATTAAGTGCAGGCTGTCCTTGAACTCACTTTGTAGTTCAGGGTGGCCTGGAACTCACAATGATTCTCCTGCCTCAGCCTTTTGATTAGCAGGATTACAGGTGTGCAGCACCACACTCAGTTCGATTTGATTTGCTATTATTGTGTGAGAATTTTTGCATGTTCAGCAGAGATACTGGTCTTTAGTTTGTTGTTGTTATATCTTTATCTAGTTTTACTGTCAGGGTAATTTGCTGGCCTTGGAAGATGAGCTTGAAAGAGTTGTCTAATTTTCAATACTTTGGAATATTTTAAGAAGAATTGGCATTAACTTTTCTCTTGAAGTGTAGTAAAATTCATCAGTGAAGCTATCTATGTAGTCCTGAGTTTCTGTTTTGTTTTTTGAAATGCTTTTTGTTACTGATTCAGACTTGTCACTTGTTACTGATCTGTTGTTTTCTCTGTCTCCCTGGTTCAATTTTTGTAGATTATGTGTGCCAAGAAATAGACCTGTATCTTCTAATGTTGCTTCTGATTTATTGGCAAATAGATGTTCATAATACATGTCATGAACCTTTGTATCATCTTGATATCAATTATAGTGTTTCTTTTTTCATCTTTGATTTTATTTGGTTCTTGGTTAGTCTAGTCGAAGAATATCAATGTTGTTTAAACTAGTTCTTCATTTCTGTTTTTGTGGGGGTTTTTTTGAGAGCAGTATTTCATTTATTTCTGTGGTCCTTGTTATTTCAGTCTACTTATTTTAGATTTGGTTGGTTCTTTTCCACATTCTTTAGTTACAGAATCAGGTTTTTCTTTTATATCTTTTTTTTTTTTTAGTGAAAAAATTGTTACAATTTCTTCTTGGTGCTATTTTTACTGTATTCTTTCGATTTTCATATATCGTATTTTGATTTGTTTGAAGAAATTTTCAAATTCCTTTTTCATTTTTTTAATTGACCTATTGTTTATTCAAGAGAATGTATTTTAATTTCCATAATTATGCAATTTCTGACTTGTCTATTGATTTCCAGTATCATTCTCTTGTGGTCAGAGAAAATATATGATATATTTTTCATCTTTTAAATTGTTGAGACATTTTGTGGCCTAACATATAGTCTAGCCAAGAGAATATTACATTTGTTACATGAGAAGAATGTGTATCTGCAGTTGTTGAATGAAATATTGTATATATGTGTTAGGTCTACTCTGCTGTATTATGCTTTAATTGTAATGTTTCTTGGTAGACTTTTTTAATATGGATGATCATTCTGGTGATGGAAGTGAGATCTTAAGGCCTCCTAATTATTAAAATCTGTCTTTCCTCTTAGATCGACTATAGCTTGCTTTATATAATTGACTATTCTAGTATTGGGTACATATATGTTCCTAACATATGTTATTTCTTTTTACTGAATGGATCCTTTCATCTTTTTTTTTTTTTTTTTTTTTTTTTTTTGCGGAACCAGGGATTGAACTCAGGCCCTTACACTTGCCAGGGAAGCACTTATTCCACTGAGCCATCTCCCCGGCCCACCTTTCATCATTTTCTAGTGATCATTTTTGTCTCCTTTTGTAGGTTTTGTAGTAAAACTATTTTATGTATCTATTCATTTTTACTTATCATTTGCATTATTGTTTTGGTTTTCTTTTTTCACTTTAAGCCTGTGTATCTTTACTGATGAAGGCAGTTTCATGTAGGCAGTGCATTCTTTTTTCACTTATGTATTTGATACAGTATCTCACTATGCAGCTCAGACTCCTAGTGATCCTCCTGTTTTAAACCTACCCAGCACTGGGATTGCAGGCATGTGCCACCACACCCAGACTTGATCACTGGCTGAGCATGCCCCCAGGGTTGTTGCTAGCACTGTATGTGTGACCTGGGATTGAACCCCACTCCCTGTATTGGCAATGCAGGTGCTTAGTCTGCTGAGCTATCTCACTGGCCCTGGCAGTATTTTTTTTTTTCCTGGCAGTATATTCTTGAGACTAGTTTTTAAAAATTCTTTTAGTCATTGTATATTTTTAATTAAGGAATATAATTATGTATATTCAAGGTGGTTATTGATTAGTAAATACATATTCTTTGCATCCTATAAAGTTTTTTTGTCCTTTGCTGCTGCTTTATGTTCTTTTTTGTTGTTCATTGCTTTTTGTATTTATAAGGCTTTATTCTCTTTTTTTGTGTATTGCTTTACTGTTAACTTACGTATTTTATGTATTTTCATGATAGTAGTTATCATCCTTTTATAAGAACATAAAGTTCCCTTAAATATTTGCTGTGATGCCTACAGTAGTGGTGATGAGTTCCCTCAGTTTTTGCATGTTCTGAGAAGTGTTTCTCCTTCATTTCTGAAAACTGCTTTGTTGGATAAAGTAAGTGTTCTGTGTTAGCAGTTTTTCTTTCAGAACTTTGAACATACTGTCACATTCTCTCTTGACCTGAAAGGTTTCTGTCAAGATGTGTGTTCTTATTCTAGTGAGAATTCTCTTATGTGTGACTTAGTACTATTTCACGTCTATTTTTAAAATCTTCTCTATCTGTGAGGTTTTTTTTTTTTTTTAATCTTTTATTTATTTATTTGGTACAGAGTCTCACTATGCAGCCCAGACTCATAGTGATCCTCCTATTTCTGAGTTTTGACTGTTGAATGATACATGAGATAGCTAGCTAGATACTGAAAGTCAGACTCAAGGCCTCCTGTCTCCTCAATTTTTTTTTTTTTTTTTGGTCCAGGTGCCTATGTGGCTATCTCTCTGGCCCCTCAATGTTCAATTTTTTTGTTTAATTTATTGAGTTTTTTAGCTCCAAGATGTCTTATTACTTCTTTTTTATGATCTCTCTTTGCTGAATTTCTCATTCCTATCATGTGTTGCTTTTTTTTTTTTTTTTTTTTTTTTGAGACAGGGTTTTGCTAAGTAGGTAAGTGTGGCCCTGAACTCACAGCAATCATACTGCTTCTGCCTCCAGAGTGCTGGAATTCCAGATGTGTGTTATCACACCTGGCCCTAATTTCGTTGTATTGTCTGTGTTCTCTTGTGTCTCAAGGTTCCTTAAAATCTTTTTTTTTTTTAAGTCTTTTTCAGGCAATTAGTTTGTTCTTTTTCTTTCTTTTTTTTGTTTTTTGTTTTTTGTTTTGTGTTCTAAACATTTACTGTGTTCTAAGTGTCATGTTAACTTGTTTCTTTTTTTCATGCTTCCATAATATTAGTATTTATATACCAGGTAGTTGCCTATGCCAATTTATGGAGTGACATTTACTAAAAAGGCTTTGTGCTGCTATGTGTCCTAAAGTTTTGGTTGGATATGATATGTTCACTTTGGTTATAAGTGGGCACTTTAGTATAGTGACTGTGTAGCTTCTGTAGTACAAATCAATGCTAGTAAAGTCTCTGTCAGTCTCCTAGACTATAGGGTTTGTGAGATTGCACTGCCAGCTAAGAGGTATCTCCTGGGGAATGTGAAGTTTGCTGGTAGTAGCTCTGGGCATAGTGTACCTCCGTTTCTGGGGGTTATTTTAAGTCATGGCTACCCTAGTAGTCCCCACCTGGGTGTGGCACAGAGAGCCTTGTATTGTGGAGGAATGTTTGTCAGTGTCTAGGGCAATGATGGCAAACCTTTTAGAGCATTCAGTCATGAACAGCCTGCTGTGACATTCATGCCATAGGTTTGACACTCCTGGTCTAAGAGCCATGTAGGAGCCAGGCTGTACCCATGGACCCAGACAGTATTCCTGTCAATGCACAAGAGCTACAGTGGTGATTTTCTGGAGCTGCTAGGAATTGATCTGATCAAGGAGGTCTGCCCAGCTTTTTCTTAAGTCTGAGGGCTGTATGGCCGAACATCTGCTTTTCAAGCTCTATGTAAGGCAAGCTTCTGAGAACAGGCTGTTTAAGTACTACTTCTAAGAATAGGAGGATTGCCCCCACCACCTGGGTGTTTTCTAGGGACTACAGTAGGCCAAACCACACAGGAAACAATATTTGGCTATTTTCAGGGCATTATAGGTAGGTGGACAAGAGCACCTTTTTAATGGAGTTATGATTGAGATGGAAACAGAAATAGTCTGCTACTTTTTTTACAAAGTAGTATTTTAAAACGTGTAACAAAAAAGATTTTAAAAGCACTATTAAAAAACAATTAAAAATTGGAAAAAATGTGTAGTATTTCATACTTTAACTTCTGGTAGGTTTAATTGAAAATTCTTGGCTTTTCTCTTACTGCTTTTTCTTTTAGGTACTACTAAATGTAAGACTGAATTATATAAATAAGACTATAGAACAGCTGAATCTAATTAGGGACATAAATTGTATTTCATCTCTGAATGATAGAAATAATTTAAAGTATTTCTTTCTTATCTTTCAGGCCTTTTTATGGTTATCATGAGAAGGAAAGACACTTTATGAAGATCTATCTTTACAATCCTGGAATGGTGAAAAGGTAAAAAGTTAAATGAAACCAAAATTGAATAAGTATCACGTAAATATTTTAAGAAAAAGCTGGAAGAAAGGTTTTTATATAGTTTGTACAATTATTAAAGAAAAGATTATAAAATGTACACATAAGCATATTCTAACTATGCCTTAGGCTCTACAGAGGACATTTTTAAAGAGGGACCATGATTTATGGGCCATCTGCTTCTTTCTCAGACAGTTTATAGAAGTAGGTAAGGAGAGTGAGTTTTCTCATATGTTAGTGCCCTGCTGGTCAGACAAGAGGTTCAGTACCAATGACAAACTTGCTTTTTAATTTAAAAGCAATCAGAAATTTGTCAAAGTAAGACCAGAATGCGAGGGCTTTCTGTTACTACTGTTGGTTCTGATTTCTTTTATTTATTTATTTATTTTTTGGCGGAACCAGGGATTGAATTCAGGCCGTTGTGCTTGCCAGGCAAGCGCTTATTCTACTGAGCCATCTCTCCGGCCCCTTGGTTCTGATTTCTATTGAAATGTAGTACAGTTTTATATCCTGGGTTTTTTGTTGACTTCAGTTGTTGTTTTCTTCCCTTAGTCTTTCTGCCTTTAGCTTATTGTCTCAATCATCAAAAAGCCCAGGTTATTGAGAACAGAAAGAACATATTTATAGATTTCATTATCCTTTGAGATTCACAAGAATTTTCCCTATATGTACTGACAAGGTCAGGTAAATGTGGCTTTGAGGAGTGCTACGTATTTTTTTTTAATAGATCACCCTCTGCTAGTAAGTAGTAGATTCTGAATGTTAACTACTTGGTAAGACAAGAATTGAATGAGTTTTTCTAGAATGAGTCAGAGAACTATGAGATCCACAGTTACCAAGCAAATAAAATTTATGCTGGATTGAACCACTTGAGTACAGTATTCTATTGAATTTTAGCCCTACTCCCAATATTTACTCTCTTTTGGCATAACCAGTGAATATTAGTTTCCCTACAGAGTCTCTGACTTGACCAAAATAGCTTTTGTCACATGAAGTACCAAAATGATTATTGTACCAGTTTCCCTCTAGTCACTTTCTCATACCTATGGAGTAAACATCAATCCCTGTGAATTCTACCATGTCACACATAGCCAGTGGTAGGAAAGTAAATGTCAGTCATTTTTCTCTTTCTTGTCCGTAAGTTGTGCTAGACTAGGAATGATATATATTATGTGTAAGTTCTTTATAAATAACCTGTAAACTTAAATTACTGATAGTATAAATACAATTTTTCTCTTTGCAGATGTAACAACTGAATACTTAGCTATTCCCAATTAGTGTTTAAATTATGTAGTCATCTTATTCAGTGCCTATCTGGAAATTCTTAATTCATTAATGACTAACTCATTTATTCAATTTTTAAAAAAATATTTATGGAATACCTACATTGTTTGATGTTTCTGGGTAAATAATGATCAATAAAATTTCCTGCCTTTAGAAAACTTGCTTTCTCCACCATTCTAGAACTTTGATAGTTGAGAACAGGAAGGGAACATATATATAGTTCATTATTGTTTCAGATTCACAAGCATCTTCACTGCACGTGGAGATAGCCTAAGGTAAAGGCATGCTTAGAGGAATGCTAAGAATTGACTTTTTAGGGACTCTGCAAGTAGATATTGGGTAACAAATAAGAGAAACAGAATAACTCAAACACACAACCAAAAATTGTGTACATTACAGTGAAGAAAAATAATGATTTACTGAAAGAAAATATTTTCTCCTGTCATTTATTGTAACATTTAACTAATATGTTAAGCATCTAAATTCAGTTTCCTACATTCAAAATCTGGCTGTGCTGTATACTAGCTAGGTGACTTTATGGAAGATATTTAATCTGCATGTCTTGTGTTCCTCATCTTTAAATCAGGTTGATACTAGTATACATTTTTCTGATGATTAAGTATGTTAATATTTGTAAATTACCCAGATTATAAGTGTCATATAAATGTTAGCCATAATATGCCTGTAAAGTAATAATACCATGGACCCCACCGTCATTATTCTCTAGAAACAGTCATTTCTGAGAATTTGGTAGGTGTCCTTCTAGTTTTTTATACATACAGGTATACATATGACATATGTGGTATGTATGCACATTCTTCTTAAAATTTCCCAGTGTAGGTGGTATCATGCTAGAGTTCACAAAAATACAGATTTTTGCCTGTTGTTTGCTACTGAATACCTAGGGCCTAGAATAGTACCTGTAACACAGTAATGAGTAAATATTTGTTGAATGAGTGAATGAACAGCATGAACATCATTTGGAAGCTAGCCTCTTCACTCTTTGATTCCTCGGTATCTCCTTGGTATCTGGGAGGAACTGGTTCCAGAACCCTACCACCTGTTGCTATAATTCAGTTTTAGAACATTTTCATGTCTCCATAAGAGCCTTTCTGGGGTGCTTTGTTTTGTTTATTTTATTAAAAATTTTTTTTGCTTTTATGAGTTGTGTCACTCTGGTTTTTTAGCTGCTAGCTACTTCTTTGGCTGTACTATTGCTGCCCCATTTTATATGCCTCCTCTTCTTTCCATCTTTTATTCTCTATCCTCTCAATACTTTTATCTGGTTCCTTTTTTTTTTTTTTTTTTTTGCTATTAAGCCCTAGTTTCTGATCACTACAAGAGAAAAATAATCATAGATGGGTGTTACTACAAATTTACGGTTTTCAGTTTTACCTGGACCTTTCCTTGCCCTGTCACACTTCTACTTTTTTCTTGTTAATATTTCCTTACCACATTTTACCCTCTTTACTCCAAAATTATGCCCCTCTTAAGGCCTTGCTTCTTACTTTATTGAAAGAAAATAGAACCCATCATTGTAGAGCAGTGGTTCTGAAAGTATAAAAGTTCTTGAAACCCTTTCAGAGGCTGTCTGTAGTCAAAATTATGTTGATGAAATAATAAAATGTCATTTGCCTTTTTCACTGTGTTCACTGATAATTGATAAAACTGATGACATGTTGACAGAAATCAAGGTAATGGCATTGGAATAAAAATCTTGTTTTTCTACCACTAAGCCAGCTTTAAAAAGGGGGGATGGGGGGAAGGCACCAATTTGCAATAAAAATATAGAAAAGCAAAAGTTAATTTTATTGGATCTTGATCTAAAACATGCATCTTAGTAATTTTTAAATGTCAAAACTGAACATAAGCATAAAGCATCTTTGTATGAAGTACTATAACTACTTGCTATTTTTAAAATAGAATATCATTTTACGTGAAACAACAAGCAATAAAGTTCTAGTAATTTGCATGTTTGGCAGATAGCCTCTCAGAATGAATAAAATTTACCTGTTAATTCAAGAAAAATGACTCATACTATTTGTGGCTGATGATAAAATTTGAACTTTTTCAAGCCAGATATGGTAGTAGACACCTAGGCAGGAGAATCAGTGAGTTTTATTCCATCCAGGGCTACGTAGTGAGTTTCAGGCTAGACTAAACTACATAGTGAAACCCTGTTTCAAAAAAAGAAAAAAATATTATTGTTAGTAAAAATTTATATGTCAGTATGGTATGTCTCTGTTTTCACAGTGACCTTTATATGGTATTAGAAAATCATGCTTTGGTAAAAGAAAGTATTCAATATGCAAGATAGACCAGTAGATTCTTAATATAATGGAGTGTTGAAATTTCTTCAACTTGGCTTTGGATTTCATGTTGCAGCTAACATTTAAGAAACTGAGTTTTTATGTGGTAACAAAGAAGAGTATTAACAGTTATCTGAAAGACTATTATAGTTCTCTTTGTTTTTCCAACAACATTGCTGTGTGACACTGGGTTTTCATGTTTCCAAATCAATATATTGCAACAAGACTGGACATGGTGGCGCACACCTATAATCCCAGTGCTTGGGAGGCTGGAAACAGAATCATTGCAAGTCCAATCTACATAGTGAGACGCTATACTAAATTATATATCTATATATCTATATCTATCTATCTCTATATATATATCAACAAATTGAACAGAAACAGGTATGAGAACCCAGCTGTGTTCTGTTAAAAGATTTGTATGTATAATGGTGCCTTTTATCTTACCAGATTGCTTTTGTTTTGGAAAATACAATTATTTTTTCATATGTGTGTCATTCATGGCAGCAATCAATGTATTTTTTAACTAGTAAATACGTTTCTTAAAATTATTTTAATTTCTAATATGGTAAATATCAATACATACAAATCACATAAACAACAGCTCTTTGGTGTTCTCCATGTTTCCTCAAGAATGAAAAAGAGTCCTGGAACCAAAATTATTTGAAACCCACTGGAATAAAAGTTCTTTTAATTTCCTGTCAGGCACTCTTAAATTCTCATGTATTCTCTTCTTCCTGCCTATTCATTGAAAGAGATTATGCCACCCCACCTGTGAGGCTCAGGATCAGTTATTTTTTTATCTTTTCAAGGGCCATTTCCAGCAGTTATCCCCAGTTTCCTCTCTCTTGCCATTTAAGTTTTCACGAGACTACTGATTTTATACACACTTTCGTACTTATAGCCTTTCCTAAAGGACTTATTTATATTTTATGCTTCCAGTTTCTCATCTTATTCGCCCTTTAGTTAACACTAATATGGCTTGTACCCCAACCATTCCAATGAAATAACCTTCACTAATGACTTCTATTTTGCTAAATCAAATTTTTTGACCTTTTTGACTTGTACTATTAATGAGGTCCTCAAATCCAAATGTTCACTCTTGTGATATAATCCTCCTTTTAGTTTTTCTGTCTGCTAATCCGTATTTCTGCTGCTTTGCTAATACCTCTTTTGATATCTGTGGTTGTTCTTAGGGTTCTGTCTTAAGCATTCATCTTTTCCATCTATGCTGTCTCTTTTTTCTGCAGCCTTATCTACTCCCATACATTCATTTTTGTTGATCTTCATTTGGATTACAGTGAATTATCAGTACCCTAAATTTTCCTTCAGAGCCCCTGATCAATATAGCATACCTTCTACTGAATAAATACAGTAGCACTATATTAAAAGAGTGAAGACTCACAGGTCAAAGAACATGTGATTCAGGATTTGGCTCTTCCAATTTTTGTGTGATTTTTGCTAATTTTGACCTAATTTTTATAAAATGGGTAATGGTATTGTGGCTTGGAGTGAGAATTACCTAGGAGTAAGTAATCATTTATAGCACTTGTACAAGTATCCACTACAGTGTTCAAAAAAAAGTTAGCTGCTTCTGCCTGTTAACAAAATTCTTCTTATCCTAATCTTTATTGTTTTTTATTTCCAATATTATCAAAGAAATCTACAGGAATACTGTACTGTATCTAAATATCATTGGCCTAAAACTGAATTTATCCTTATTTCCCTCAAAAGAAGAAGAAAAAAAAAACCCCTAAGCAAACCTGTTTTTCTTCCATTCCTTCCTATTTCAGTAAATACAGCACTGCCAGCCAGCTGCTTAAGCATGTTACCTAAGCATCATTATCCTGTTCTACCTCAGTCTCCACCTCATTAATGATTATACATCTAGGTTGTCCCAAATAGGTAGATTATGAGGTCTTTGTTTCAGCTACAGTCATCTTATTTTTTTCACTGATATCCTCTTCAGTCATTCCTCCTTGTATTCTCCAGCTGATGAGGTCATTTCTCTTTTTTGCTATTCATTTTTCAGGGAAATTTCTGTTAATATCTTAACAGACACTGCATGATTTAACTTCTGTTTCTTCTCTAACCTTTAACACTAGGTTACAGTCTTTGTCATTTTGGTTCCTAAATGAGCCATATTTTCTGTTGATCCTTGATTTATTTGTACAGTCTCATTCTCATGAAATGTTTCTCACCTTCAGAGAAAGAGATGAGCCTCCAGTTCTTCCTCTACCAAATCCCTCTGTACCCCCAATTCATATCTCTTCTAATTTTAGTACTTTCTCTTCTTAATACTTATACTATTTAACTTGTATATTGTTTATATTCCCCATCAAGAAGGCAAATCTCTGGAACAAAAAATGTTAAAATAGTAACATTTCTGAGGAATAGTTTTTTATTTTTATGCAGTCTTTGCAAAATTATTTCTTTAATTTGTAAGTGTTTTTGAAGACTTTTTGACATTTGTATTTTTAAACTTCAAATTTCTACTAAAATACAAATTTTCAGTAAATTAAAATGAAAATTTTATGTGCTAATAGATGTTTTGCTTGTGTATTTATATAATCATTGTTTCCCTTAACATTTTAGAGAACACATATAACCTTTTTTTCCCCTAATTTAGGATATGTGAACTTTTGCAAAGTGGAGCCATAATGAATAAATTTTACCAGCCTCATGAAGCACATATTCCCTACCTCCTACAGCTCTTCATTGATTACAATCTTTATGGAATGAATTTAATAAATCTGGCTGCTGTCAAGTTCCGAAAAGCAAGAAGGAAAAGTAAGGTTAATTTTCAAGTTCAAATGAAGGCTTTGAATCACATACTATATAATCAGTGATTTATAAATAATACATATTTAGAAGATAAGTTCTAAATAGGTAAAGAATAAAATAAAATATGTAAAATGGGATTTGTGATTATCAGGAAAAGCATCTGTAAGGAAAATTGTCTATATTAGCTTTGCAGAAATACTAGTCACATACCATATAATTCACCCATGAAGAAAGGCTAATTTGAAAGTTTTCAGTATATTCAGATTTGTGCAGCCATCATTGTAAATATAGAAAATTTTAATTACCTCTAAGGGAAACCTGTAGCTATCACCTGCAAGTTTTTATGCCTGCCACCCCAAGCAACTACTAATGTACTTTTTATCCCTGTATTCATTCATCATGCATGTTTCATACAAGTAGAATGATATAAAATGTGGGGATGTACAGTATTTATATGTAATACAGTGTTCTTAAGGTTTTGTCTGTGTAACAGCACTTATCAATATTTCATTCCTTTTTACAACCCAGTAGTAGTATATTACTTGGATGTACTACATTTTATTTATCATTTCATCAGTTGATGAACAGTTTGGATTGTTTTCACCTTTTGACTGTTGTGAACTATGCTGTCAACAACTTTCATATACAAGTTTTTGTGATCATAAGTTTTCATTTCTCTTAGGTATATACCTATGAATAGAGTTTCTGGGTCAAACATTCTTTTATTCTCATTAGATTTTTTCTCTTTTCAAACAAAACAAAGGCAAATCAAACCAGCATTTTACTTCCAGCCCTAATGTTCTAACTTGCTTTGATTTTTTTTTTTCCTCTCACTGCTGAACTTCTTTAATAAAATTAGCTAAACTTCTTTAATAAAAAATTAACAGCTATTGCTGCTGTTTTATTTTCTTTTGGCTTAGGTTTTAACAATAAAGTATAGAATGAAAAAAGGAATAGAGTGCTGAAAATAGCTTTTGCCTAGAGGGAATTCAAACCCCAGTGCTGCCTGGCAGGTGGGAGCACTTCAGGGAGTAAGATACGGAGGGATAGAATCTCTGGTGAATATCCTCTTACATTGCACCTGTGCTGGGAAGGGAAACACTTGGAAACATTTCAGTTTTATTTGAATCTCCTGGAATTCAAAAATTCTCAAATCTGGAATTTGATTTAAGGTGGTGATGGTATGATAATATACTCATGTCTGACAGAAGGAAATGCCAATGTTCCCTAGGGGAAGTTCTCTATCTAAATGCACACTGCCCTGCAAAGAATGCAGATATTATAATTATTAGATACAGGCTGGAAAACTATAACTCAAATCTTTATCAACTAAAATGCTATTTGCAGAGTTCTAGTGTACAGTGGTTATATTTGCTAATGGTTTTGTTTTGCCTTTGCAGTATATTAGTATCTTTAGGTGAAACAACTTTGATGCAATATAACACTGCTTTTAAAAGTAATAAACTATTTTTGGTAATAACATACTTATTACTACATTTAAAAAAATATACAAAATTAACATATTGGAACCAGCATGTGACTCCCCTTTAAATTAGACCAAAATGACTAATTTGTTCATAACTAATTGTTCTGAATGATGATAATCTCAAATTATCTCAAAGAGTTTATTCATCTTCTCAGTGTCTTAGAATAGTCTAAAATCTCCTTAATGAACAAGACTGCGAAGGATGGCTGTCTAGTAGCTCACTTGTTTTCAGAAGAGAAAGAGATAGAAAAGGAAAAGGGATAGAAGAAGAACGAGATGATGACTTCTAATACCTTTTTCCCTACTTGGATTGTAACCCCTTATTTTCCACCCCTTCACTCTCAATCTTTGTGAGGACTGTGTTGTTTTATATCCAATACATAATCACTTTATTAAAGTGTAGAGATATTAAAAAGGATGAATTGACACATTATCGTATTTCAACACTTTCAAGCTACTGTAATACAGATAAGCGTTGTACCGAAGACAGACATATGTTGATGGAGCTGAGCAGAACTCAGACACAGACCCGTATTTTTTGAAGGGGCTTCATTTTGGCTTATAAATATATTCAACTTAGTTTTGATAAAGATGCCTTGATAATTCAGTGAAAGAAGTCTTTAAACAAATAATGCTGGAATAACTGGACTCCATATGTTGGGAAATAAAAATTAAGGAACCCAGACATGTGACTCCTACATTTAAAAAAAAAAATTAACTGAAAATACTTTCCAGACTTAAATGTATGTATAAATGATCAAACCTCTAGAAGGAAAAGGGAAAATCTGAGTTTGATGAAATTATGGATGTAGCAGTGAAAGGAAGATTGAGAAAAGAAAAAAAAATTTGATTTCTGGTCTGAAGAAATTGTTGGAAGAATGAAAAATCACAGGGGAGAAAATATTTGTGAATTATGAATTAAATACATAATTGAATAAAAAAAAATGTATAAGAAGCTAGGCGAGCTGCCACCTGCCTCTAATCCCAGCTACTCTGGAGGTTGATGCAGCAGGATTGGAAATTTGAGCCCATCCAGGGCAATTTAATGAGGCCCTGTCTTTTAAAAAGAAGAAGAGGAAGAAGAGGAAGAGGAAGGGGAGGAGGGGGAGGGGGAGGAGGAGGAGGAGGAAGAGGAGGAGAGAGGAAGAGGAAAAGGAAAAGGAAAAAAACAGGGCTGGGAAGATGGCTCAGTGGAATAAGCGCTTCCCAGGCAAGGTCAAGGGCCTGAGTGCAATCCCCAGTTCTGCAAACAAAACAAAACAACAACAACAACAACAACAAAACAACAAAAAATGAAGGGGTGGGGAGAAGAAAGAAAGGAAAAACAAAGCAAAGTGGGTGTGGTGGTGCATGCCTGTAATCCTGGCACTCTGGAGGCTGAGACAGGAGGATAATTGCTGGTTTGAGAACAGCCTGGGCTACAAAGTGAGCTCAAAGTTAACCTGAACTCATAGTGAAACCCTGTCTCAAAAAGATGAAAGAAGAAAAGACAAGGCAAGGCAAGACAGGCAAAGATACAGTGCTAAAGTAGAGCATTTGCCTAACATACGCAGTCTTGGATTGCAACAAAAAAATACATATAAACAACTCTTAAAAGTCAATAAACAAGCAAATAGCTCAACTTAAAATGCTCTCAAAGTATTGAGGACGTCACCACAGAGGATATATAAGGATGGCTAATACCTAAAAAGGTGATAACTCCGTATTATCTGTTACTAGGGAAATGCAAATTATCCAAAGTAGACCTGTTAGAATTGCTAAAACTTAAAAGCCTTAATAACAAATGCTGGTTAGAATGTGAAGCAAAGGCCATTCTTATTCATTGCTGCTAGGAATGCAAATAGTCCATTTGGAAGACAATTTCATGGTTTTTCTCATAAGGTTGAATATACTTAGTATGACCTAGTAATTGCACCTCTGATGTTTACTCAAGTGTTTCACAATTTAAATTTACCTGAACCCAAATGCAAACTTTTATAGGAACTTGTTTCATAATTTACAACTAAGACATTTATTCAACAGAGGAATGGATAAAGTGATACTATGTAATTATAAATAGTAACAGGATTTGATTCACACCTGCTTTGGTATTGCACACCTAAAACCCTAGTAGTGTGGGAAGCTGAGGCAGGATGATGACAAGTTCAAGCCTAGCTAGGGCATTTTAGCAACTTACTGAAGTCTAGCCTTAAATTTTAAAATGTACAAAAGGGCTGGGAATGCAGTTCTTCTCACCCCCTCCCCATGAACACCCCTAAACTATATACTAACTCATGCAAGTAAATGTTTAAATTGTTTTGTTAAGCCACAGTCAAAGGCTACTAATTACATGATTTCATTCATAGGGCATTCCACTGAGGTACAAAACACTTTTAGTTGCCAAGCTCTAAAAGGAGAGAGGAGACTGCTGACTGTGAAAGGGACATAGTGAGAATGCTGTAAGAAAATTTACTTAGGAAAAATGGTTTTTTGGGTTTTTTCGAAAGAGGCAAAAAAATTATTATTGAAACTCAAAAAACTACTTAAACATCATTTATAATATAAACCTGTTTCATATATTGCAAATAATAGACAATATTTAAAAGTCATGTTTTATAGAATGAAATGTTTTGGGTTATGGATATTTCACTTATTTTCAATTAATATTGAGAGATTTAAATTGAAATATTTCTCTCATAGGAATATTTGACTTGATATAAAAGGCAAAATAGCCAGGTATGGTGATACATGCCTGTAATGTAAGCACCCTACAAAGCGTAAGTCAGGAGGATTGAAAGTTTGAGCCCAGTTTGGGTAATATATCAATTTAGCAAGGGTTGAGAATTTAGTTCAATACAAAGACTTTGGGTTTAATCCATAGTTTAAAAAAAAAAAAATGAACAAATCAATCAGTGGTTAGGACACCTGATTCTGGGGCCAAACTTTAATGCTTGAAATTAGTTACTAGCATAGCTGGACGTGATAATGCATGCCTGTGATCCCAGCACTGGAGAGACAGGCAGGACAATTGCTTCAAGTTTAGGGTAAGCCTGCAATGCATACTTAGCAAGACTCTGTCTCAGAAAGCACAAAACAAAAAGAAATTGGTACTAGCTAGAGTGGAGGATTTATTCTGTACAGTACTGGTGTGGTTGGATACATGACTAATTTTCAGATTACGAAACTATACTTCATGTGCCCTCTTAGATGATTTAATAAAAAGGGCACTTCACTCACCTCTAGTAATGTTTTCCAAATGTCCATTCTAATCAATGAGAAAACAACAGATTCAGACTGAAGATCATTGTACAAGTTATCTCATCAGTACTCATTGTTACCAAGGTCGTGAAAAACAAGGAAAGGTAAGAAATAGACCAGAAGAGACTGGGGAAACAGCAACTAATTAATGGTAACTGCTTGAATCCTGAACAGAAAGAGGGTATTAGTGGAAAAATGGGTGAAACTCAAATACAGTGTGTAGTGTAATTAATAGCAATCTTCTTGTGTCACTTTCTTCATTGTGTCACAGTAACATAAAATGTTAAGTATAAGGGAATCAGCTGACTGATGTATAGAACAATCCGTACTATTCTTGTAGCTTATCTTTAAAATTGTTCTAAATGAAAGGTTTTTGAGGGGAATAAAGAAAAACAAGTCACCTGTTAGTGTCAACTCTAGTTGTGAACTTAAGGATTGAAGAATTGAAAAGTTTGTAGAGTATATACAGCAAGTATTTATAGAATTTTTTTCTCTAATAGATGAAGAAGCACAAGAGAGTTTGAATTTGCAAAGATATATAAGCCATTTTACTTACAAAAACTAGGTACTTTTAAGTGGTAATTAGAAGGATTTTTTAATAAAATATAGATAGTTTAGTAATTAGAAGGATTTTTTATTACAAATTCAAAGGCAGAATTATGTGAAAGTTGATTAGAAATTAAAAGCAGTATGATGTAAAATTAACGTAAATTTTTTTGTTTGGTTTAACATTAAGTTATATTGCAATTATGGAATGAGTATATGTTTTATACTTGTTGTGTACGTTAGGCACATTTATAGTTAAAACTCCAAGTTCTTCTGGTAAATAAATATCTATACATGTATAATCACTTATTATTAAAGTAAGGCATATAAAAGTACTGCAATGGAGAAATAATTTGAGCACCCAACAGGAACTTTTTTTTTTTTTTTTTTTTTTTTTTTGCGGAACCGGGGATTGAACTCGGGCCCTTGCACTTGCCAGGCAAGCACTTACTCTACTGAGCTAACTCCCCGGCCCCCAGGAATTTTTATATTGTTTCTTTAGCGTCTATATTTAGAAATAAATTAAATGTAAATACTTTTAATATTCTTTAGAGAAATAGGCTGAAATAATACATAGTGTAGGGTTAGCGAGAGCTCAGTGGACTAAGTGCCTGCTTTGACAAGCTCAAGGACCAGGGTTCAATCCCCAGCACCACAAGCCATTTAGACCCCACACTCCAGGTTTGCTGAGCGAGCCACGAAGTCCAGGTGTGGTGGCGCACACCTGTAATCCCAGTGCTGGGGAAGCTGAAAACAGGAGAATCAGTATGAGTCAGAGCCACATACCTGTACCAAATACTAAACAAATAAATAAATAAATAAATACACATTGTAAGTAAAATGAGTTAAATTTTTATGGGTGTTTTTGTTCTGTTCTGCTTTTTGTTTTCTTTGGTGCTAGCCTCACTAATAGTAGGCAAGCACTTTACCACTGACCTATATCCCTAGATTAGAATGTGATTTTATAATATGTTGGTAACTTTGAATTAGTAAATTTCTGGTTGGTTTTTATTCATAGAAATTTATTAGAAAATAAAGTTTGTTTAAATTTACAAATTGTGAAGTAATTTCATACAGATGCTGTTAGATTATGTAGCAAAGCCTTTTGAAACTTCTAAGCGAGGGCTGGGGACATAGCTCAGTGGCACAGCGCCTCCCTGGCAAGCGCAAGATCCTGAGTTTGGTTTCCAGTACCAAAAAACGAACAAAAACTTCTTATGAATGTATATAAAATCATTTGCTTGTTTTGGTATGTGTTTTCTTGAAATAGTAAAAATGGTGGTACCTTATCTCATTCTACAGACACCATTTTGTGATTAAGCTAACCAATAAAATCAAAGTACTAGATTTACTTATAAATGTAGTATCTTAAAATGTTAGGATTTTTTTAGGTATTCATTCAACTTCTATTTGAAAAGTTGAATTTTCATAAGAAATAATAAAAGGATTAAAAAATTTGAGTCAACCTCTGACGTGTGAGCTCACGACTCGGCTTCTAAAACAGTGACTCCTAAGCAGGTAGATACAGTCTCTTCTTCAAATGCAAGTCAGCTTGAATTACTACTGTTACTTTTGGAATGCTTTGGTATTTTGTTTTTGTTTAGGTATTAGTGTTTATGCTTTGAATTTATTATGAAATTTCCTCTAGAATTTTGGCTGAGGCCCATACAGAGTACACTAGGAATTTAAAGCCTAAAAATTCATAATTCTTTATCTTTCAAAAGAGGTTGAAGCTTTTTTCTTTTGCTGTACTGACATATAGGCAAGCATGTCACCAAATTACATCTTCAATCTTCAAATGAGATTTTAAGCATACAGTAGCACATTCAAATGTGTCACACTTTTATTGTACTATGAAAATACAGCCATCTCTCATACATCCCTATATCACAAATACTTTTTCTTTCTTTCCTCCCCAGTTCTTAGTTTGGAACCATTGCTCTCAACTATGTATACATATCTCTCTGTATGTATGAGTTTTTAGGGCCCAATTTTAGAAACAACTGACATAGGTTGTATATTATTTTACTTAAATGGTAATTATATACAAAGTAAAAGTAGAATTTATTTAAATTTACTTTTTATTCCTAGATGATACATTGATTGCAACTGGATCACCCAAGGATCGGTTATCAGGAAATTCCTTTGCTGGTACTTTCTTTAGGTGGGAAGAGGATGAAATACCAAGGTTAGTTAATGGCATAAAGGAAATGAGGGGGAAGCATATCCTAATAATCTGAAATCATTGGTTAGCATAATTTAATGTTAACCTTTTAATATATTGGGTCTTTTTTGAATTAATATTAGTGCATTTTGTTAATATATGGTTTCAATAGATATTGGCTATTTTAACCTTTAAATTTGCCCCCAAAGCAAGTTTCAATATTAATATATTATATAGAATCATAGATTTAAAAACCAGACCATAAAGGGCTGAGAAGATGGCTCAGCGGCATAAGTTCCTGCCTCACAAGTTCAAGGCCCTGAGTTTGATCCCTATTAGAAAAAAATAAAATAAAATTTAAAAGCCAGACTATGAAAATGTACCTGGTTCCTGCCCAGTTAGTAATAGGAATTTGGGGTGGAATGTTATACTTCTATCTAGCGTCCATATTTTTCATGCATTCTATCTATATTGAGATCTAAAATTGTCAGTAATTTTATCTACATTGAAATAAGAGATTTCCTTTTTATACCACATAGCATCACCCAAAGTTGTCTTGATCATTTTATTGGTCAGTTGAGTATTGGTGAGTGGTACTGGCTTTGCTCTTTACACATCACCTGATGCTTTCTACTCAGAAGAATACAGAATAGGGAAATGTATAGTTACATGCCTTTATAATAAGAAAACATGAATTCCCTTTTCAGTTGGACAGATATAAAAGTACTTGGTTAGAGCCCAATTTATATAGTTTTAGATACTCTTAACATACACTTTACAGGATTTCTGTGTTATAGAATAACTTGTTAATACTTAAAGAATCTAGTTAAATGATAGAACAAAATTTGTAAAGACTTTGAAGTAAAGTGGACAGTCAGTGACTCTTGATTGTGCTTCTTAACAAGGTTCAGGACTTTCCTTTTTTAATCTTTTATTTCTTTGGTACAGGGTCTTGCTACACAGCATGGACTCATAGTGATCCTTCTGTTTCAGCCTACCTAGCTCTGGGATTACAGGTGTGTGTCACCATGCCTGGTTTCAGTGGCTGTCAGGTGGCACAGCATGCAGTACTGGGGATCGAACTCCGATCCTTGTGCTTGTTAGGCAGATGCTTAGACAGCGGAGCTATCTTCCCAGTCCAGGACTTTTTGATAAATATTCACTTCTGAGTTTCTTTATAGTTCCAGATACAGGGAATTGTTTTTTTGTATAACTTCAATAAGGTGATGATGCATACTAGATATCCCTAGTTTTCAAAATTTTGTATTTACTGCCTTTCTTTTGTTGATAATCAATTAAAATTAAAGCTCGTTTGTATTTTGAAGCTCTTGCACTGATTAGGAGTTAAGTTTGAGGAAACCCTTACATGTTTTTAAAAGTCTGAAAAGTTGTTGAGGAACTGCTGGCATAGCTGAGTGGTAGAGCCCTCACCTAGTATGTACAAGATCCTGGGTTCAATCTCCACTACTGTGAAAAAGGAAGGGGAGAATAGTGAAACAAAAGACAGAAATTAAAATATGAGCAAAGATATGAAGAGACAAATCAGCAAAATTAGGCAAGCTATCTAGAATTAGAATTTATAATACATAAAGGATAGCTATATATTTTTCATGTTTGTATTAAATAAAAATCTATAATTTCACCAATTCCAAATAACAGATATCAAATATTTTACCATACATACTTTCCTCAAGTTTGTTGGTCTCATTTTTATCAGTTGTAGCACTTTATTTTCATTGCCTTTATTAAAAAATACAAATAAATTTTTAATTTTCCTTTACAAACATATTACCAGGGCCAGGACAAATAGCAACAGAGTTGTGATGACGCAGGGATGCTAAGTCAGCAGCTCCACTCACCTTACTGTAAATCACCGTGTGTCTGGGACCTTTGAGGTTATAACTCCACAAAAATCAAATCTGTGTTAGTCTCAATTCTGGCTCTCCATCAGAATGATCTGGAGAGGTTTCTTAAATTGCAAGTATTCACCTTTTTCTTCAATGATCCTAGTAAATCTCTTCTGTTTAGCTATGAACAGAAATGTTCAGAGAAGTACAATTGTCAAATTAGCATGTTTTGTTTATATTCCTTTAATAACTAAAACAGTGGTGTATATGTATTTGCTGACTCGTTTGTTTTACTCACCCTTTTTCTGTTTACTGGAAACAGATGTTTCGTTATAGAGGTTAATTTCCTCTCAGGGAATACTGTCATCTAAATGTCTATAATTTTGTTGTAATGAGGGCAAGTAATCATTGTAAATTTCTGCTGTGAGATTATGTTTTTTAATGTTTTTATTGCCCTTCTTTAACAAAGTGTTACTTTTGAATATTTACCCTTGATATATATAACGTGATTTTGTTTTCAAATTATGAAATGATTTAATATAAGAGGAAAAGATTAACTTTTATCTGTTCCTTTAATTTATAGCAAAATTAATTTTGTTAAATTATATAAATTCATCCAGGCATGGTGGCACACACCTGTAATCCCAGTATTTGGGAAGCTGAAACAGGAGGATCATTAAGAGTTTGAAACCAGCCTGGGCTACAAAGTGAGCTCAAGGCCAGAATGAATTTCATAGTAAGACCCTGTCTCAAAAAAGACAAAAAAAACGGGGGTTGGAGGCTAGGTATATAAGTGGCATAAGTGCCTGCCTGGTAAGCTCAAGGTCTGGAGTTTGATCCCTAGTACCGCAAAAAAAAAAAAAAAAAAAAAAAAAAAAATGTGAATGATTAGAACAGTATACTTTGGGAGTTATTTTTTCTCAAAGTTAAAGGAATATGTTGTGGTAGGTAGCTAATGTGCCTTTTATCAATGGTGAGGTCATGCATGTGTGTATGTATGTGTCTGTGTTTATATATGTATATAAACATATACATACATGAGTTGCAAAAATTCTGTGGTTTAACAGATGTCTTCTATTTCTTGCTTTTTCCTCTTTCTCTGTATTTCTTCTCCCTCCTTCTTCCTGCTCTTGTCACCATACCGTTTCCTTCTCCCTCCCCCACCAGAGGGCTCACATATTCCAGCCAAACATTCTACCACCAAGCTTCAACCATAACACAGTAATAATTTTTATTGGTATATTTTAGGTATACATATTCATTATAAGGAATTTGTACCTGTACATTACATATCTTGTTCATTTTTCCCCATTCCCTTAACCCCCTTTCCCTTCCCTAGTAATAAAAGCTTTGCTTCCATTTTTCCTTTTTTTCACATTTTTTCCCCTTCCTTCCTTTTCCTTTCTCTCCTCCCTAGTTCTTCAAATTTGAGCATTTTATTCCTATTTCACAATATCCATTATACATTATGGTTCTTTTCTCATTTTGTTTTCTTTTACCTTTCTTTTCCCCACTCCCCTCCCTAGTCTGCCTTCCTAGTTGAATATTTATTTCCTATTTTAAATATCCAAGGGGCTGGGGAGAGAGCTCAGTGGCTTAAGCTCCTGCCTGGCAAGCACGAGGACCTGAGTTCAATCACCCATACTGCCAAAGAAAAAAGGAACAGTCTATTTTAAATATCTGGTATACCCTTGGGACCTTATTTAAATTTTTGGTTTCTCAAATCAGAGAAATAATTCAGTATATACACATCTGTGCCCAGTTTATTTCACTTAAGAGTATGTTCACAAGGTGCATCCATTTAGCTTGAAATGTCTCAAGGTTGGCTTTGTTTATGGCAGAGTAGTCCATTGAATTAAAAAAAAACACATCTTTATCCATTTATCAGTTGATAGGTATTTGTGGTGCTTCCAAGATTTCGTTATTACGAACTATGCAGCTATAAACGTGGGTGTGTATATATTGCTGTAGTATGATCATTTTAAATCTTTTGGGAAGATACCAAAAAAGAATAGCTGAATTGAGTGGGACCTGTACTCCTGGTTTTCTGAAGAATCTCCACACTGATTTCCACAGTGGTTTCACCAGTCTACATTCTCACCAACAATGGAGAAGGGTTCCTTTTCCCCCACAGCTAAGCCAACATTTGTTACTAGTTGATTTCTTTTTTTTTTCTTCTTCTTTCTTTTTTTTTTTCTTTCTTTCTTTTATTTTATTTTTTAGTTGATTTCTTGATGACCATTCTTTCTGGATGTGTGTTTTATTTTGATTGCTAAGTGTTTCCTTTTTCTGGATGCTATTGTGAAAAGTGTTGTTTCCTTGATTTCTTTTGCAAGGATTTTGTTGTTTGTGTAAAGGAATGCTATTGCTTTTGAGTGTTGACGTTGTATTCAGCTACATTACTGAATTTGGTTACTAAATCTAGATGTCTTTGGTGGAGTTTTAGGGTCTTTATGTCATCTGCAAAGAATGATAATTGAACTTCTCCCTTTCCTATCATGAGTCCTTGTATTTCTTTCTCTTATCTAATTACTTTGCCTAAAGTTTCCAGAACTATATTGAATAAGAGTAGTGACAATGAACATCACTATCTTGTCTTGCTGGGGACCACAAAGTCACAAGGCTAGTTTTACATACTTCCCTAAAGAATAGAGATATAGGATTATCAGTATCACCATCCTGGATTTCCCATTATACCTTTAGTGAATTCTCCCACCTACTAAGCCTAAGCCTAAAACCACTAAGAATAAAGACACTCAAGGGCGAGATCCCATAGGATAAGGCTACCTCAGTTCTCTGAGCATCAGTAATCCCCTCCTCAATCAGTAAAGACTTAGATTGTTCCTTGTGATGTACTGGTCATCCTGGATCTCCACTGTACTGTCATATTGTCTCTTGTTCTTTCTTTCTGTCTTTCGCCATCTACCATAACACCTGGCAGGAGAGTGGAGGCTCACTGAAAGGGTCCCTGATATTTCCTGATTTTAGGTTGAAAGCTTTTAGTTTTTGTCCATTTAATATGATGAGACATTGGAATGTCAGAGATGGCTTTTTATCAAATTAAGATACAGACCACCTACTCCAGTTTTCTGTAGGGTTTTTATCATGAATCGGTGTTAGACTTTCTTGAATGCTTTTTCTTTATCTATTAATATGGCCATGTGATTTTGGTCCCGGTCACTAACCACTATTCTGTGTTCTATTTGGTCCTCACATTGCTTCATTCTGTCACGCATGCTTTCAGTGGAATTTTTAATCTCCTTGACATGTGCTTAGTGGATTCCATTTCTTTCCTACTTTGAGCATTCGTGGTTTGCATCATTCTCCTAAGCACTTCTATTTTTTTTTTTTTTTCTCTGCTCTAGAGTCCTTAAGGATGTCGTTCATTATGGTCACCATCTCTGTTGGTATCTGAGAAATTATTTCTAATTTGATTTTTTTCTAGAAGCTCTTTGAATTGCTTTGTTGTTGCCACTTCAGAGAGTCCAGATTGTTCCACCTCCTTTAGGTTTGCCTTTGGTCAGCTGGGCATCTGGGGTTACATCTTGTTTAAGTATCTTCTCATTTTCTTTATTGTTTTGTTGTTTTCTTTTTAGTTTAATTCCTGGGTAGACACTTAGAAATTGCCTATGCTAAGTGCTTTATTCCTAGTATTTAGAACCTTTTTAGGTATGGCCGGGGAGATGGCTCAGTAGAATAAGTGCTTGACTGGCAAACGCAGGGATCTGAGTTCAATCCCTGGTTCTGCAAAAAAAAAGAAAGAAAAAGAACCTTTAGGAAATAATGACTTCTCGAAGATTTCTTCCAGCTGTATCTGGTTTTTGGGTTTTGAGTCTGTTGCACAGTCCTACTTCTTGAGTTTATTGGGAATAAGAAGTTGCTGCCTACTTCATTCATCCCCTGGCTTTTTGGCACTGGCCTCTAGTGTTGTTTATGACCCTTAGACAATCTCAGTCTTGGTATACTAGAAAGAATACTGGCTAGAAAGGCCAGGAAAATAGCTCAACAGTCTAAGTACCTAGGAAAATGCAAAGACCCAGGTTCTATCCCCAGTACTGCATGCCATGCCAGCCCTGCCCCAAGCCAGCTGAGCTGACCACGAAAACCAGATGTGGTGGTACATGCCTATAATCTCAGAGGTGGGGAGGCTGAAACAGGAGCATCACCATGAGTCCAGGCTGCATAGCAAGACCTGTACCAGATAAATAAATTTAAAAAAAAAAACAAAACATATATATATATATATATATATATATATATATATATATATATATATATGCGCTAGAAAAATCATGTCACAATAGTGGTACAATCGGCAATAACAGCATCAAGCACAGTCTAGAAAATGACAAACTAAGGTAACTTAATATGCCACTTTTAACCATATGAACTAGATTTGTGGTTATATAACAAAAATCCAAAATGAACCAGAAAATTATATGCAGTAAATAAACTGAATATGGAAATTTTACCCTCTGGTGAAAAAATGTAAGAGGGTTGGAGGTGGAGGGGGGTGGATAGAGAAAAAGAAGACAAGGAAGAGAATGACACAGGATGATCACTGGGAGTTCCAAGGCCAGCATGGGCTACTTAATGAGTTCTAGGCCAACCTGAACTATGTAGTGTAACCTGGTCTCAAAAAGACCAGAAAGGAAAAAAAAAAAAAAAAAAGCAAACCTCCAGAAAAGGAAGAGATCATAAGCAAGGGTGGAAAATGAAAGAGGAGCATATAAACTTTGTGAACTGGTACAGAAGACCAGAGGGAGAGAAGGAAGAAATAACAACAAAATAACAACAAATCTAGAAATTATGTTCATACATAAAAACAACAAACAATGAAGATGAAACAAAACAAAAAAGAAAGAACATTTTAAAAAAGAAAAGAAAAAATAATCCACTTCACTGTGTGTCCCTGCTACCAGTGGTAGACAACATGGGCTGAAGATCCCAAACTCATGTATGTCAGTCCCAGCAGGTAGCAACTCCATGGCAGGGTAGAGGTTAATTCCAGCAAACCTGCACCCTGTCTCTAATGATGTTCAGGGTAGCCTGTGGTTGCGAGGCTAGAACCACACTAGACCAGTCCAGCCCACAGCAGTCTCCTTGTCCCATGCAGACTTGAATTTGGTTGGGAGCCACAAGTGGAGCAAGCAGCCAGCTGCTCAGGGTTCTGAGCTCAGTTGAGCCCTCTCTGAGAACAAACCAGCCACTTCAGTCCTCCAAGCCCACCAAACTGCTCCATTTGTGTGTGTTTCTCAGAGGCCTCTGGGGTTGCTAGCATTCCCTGTGCTTCTGCAGTTTCCAGCTACCCCTCCCATGCGGCGAGTCCAGGCTCATAGAGAAAGTGCTGCCTTCGTCTTCCTTCTTAGTTAATGCTTCTCTCTTTGCTCTGTCTGTGGGCTTCAGTTCTAGCTTCAGCTCCTTCCTGGGTCCCAGGGACCTCTTCTCTTCCTCACAATTGCACTATTCTGATGTTTGAACACCAAATCTCAGAGAGGCTCTTTTACTGCTGCTTACCACTCTCAGTCTTTCAAAGTCTGGGATTCCTGGGTAGCAAATTAGTAATATCATCAGAGTTTCCTTAAGAAAGAATACACAGCAGAAATGAGGATTTGCTTATATGTTTCTACTAAAACATTAAAAATACATCAGAACCAAATGTTAAAGAAGTATGCTATCATTCACTTTCAAGTAAAATCATAGTTATTTTTGTATTAATGTTTAATTTTGGTAGAAGACTTAAATGTTGGAATGAATGAACTGAGATCCATGCTAAATGCTGTCTGTTCATTCTGACAAGTGCTGAGAACTAAATGACATCTTCCTACTCTTTTTTGAGTGGTTCTGATAGAATACAACAGTGCTTTTGTGTTAAAGGGTGTTAGTGGAAAAAAGCCCTCTTGTAGTTCTTGCTAAAAATTAATCTTGTGGTATCACTTTTGCTAGTTGTGTTGACTATTCATGTAGTTTATTAATTCCATACTTATAAAAAAATTTAAAGCATTCCTCAGCCCAACAGCTGAGGGCAGAAAAACAATGAATATTATTCACCATTCGGTATGTTCCCCTTCCCTCATCTCTTGTTCCATGTTTTCACATTTGGTGGAAAAAAAATGTCTCTAGACAACAGATACAAATACATAAATGTAGGGCCGGCCAAATAGCTCAGTGGATTAAAGCACCTACAAGCAGGCATAGGGGCCAGGGGTTCAATCCCTGGGCCTGCCATGCTGGCCCCGCCCCCAGAGCACTGAGAAGGCAATTGAGACTGGGCATGGTGGCGTGCTCCTGCAATTCCAGCTCTTAGGAGCTGTGAACAGGCGGGTCATTATGAGTCTGATCTAGTAGTAAGACATTGAACACCCTGTAGACCCTTCCCTAAAATGCAAAAAATAAATTAATAAAAATAAATGTTATGTGTATGGTTTTTGATACATCACTCTGTTCTACCTCTGCTATTTTATTCCATTCTGACCCAGGCATGACCACATGATAAAACATTGGATATTCCTTACATATAAAATATAGTGAAACAGAATATGTAAAACATACTGGCAGGTATCTCTAGGGTTTTCAGTGAAAAAGAATTTTTATTTTTTTCATTTTTATGTGCACATGATAGCAATGTTATAAATAATTGTGAATTAATATCAGTTTTTCTGATAGCTGTGGACAAAGTCTTGGGAAAGACTTTCAAGGAAAAAAATCTCATGAACGTTGATCTAACATTTTTTGATATCTTTTTATTACAGCTCTTTGATACTGGAAGGTGTTGAGCCACAGAGTACGTGCGAATTAGAAGTGGATGCTGTAGCTGCTGACATCTTAAATCGACTGGACATTGAGTGTACATACACAGTTATTTTTAATACATAGTTTTATTTGTGAAACTTAATGACCAAAATAGACTAGAATTATCATTAGGCAACTGAAATAGTATACAGGTTACAAAATATTTTAAAAACTGCTGAAGGCCAGCAAGATAGCTCAGTGGACTAAGCATAGTTTAGGCAAGTACAGGGACTGGGATTCGATCCCAGGCACCACAGGCTGTGCTGGCTGTGCTCTCGGGCACCCTGAGCCATTGACCAATCCCAGGCGTGGTGGCGCATGCCTGTAATCCCAGGGCTGGGGAGACTGAAAACAGGAGGATCACTACAAGTCTGAGCTGTGTAGTGAGACCTTGTACCAAATATATAAAAATAAATACATAAAAATGAAAGCCACTTCTGTTTCTGATGAGTCATTATTTTTTCCTTTAAATATTCATTATGATATATTTGCTTAGAAATAAAACTATAGTGTGACACTAAATAAAATTACCCAGTATTAAATAATTTAATACACTCCGACTTTTGTTTTGTCTTCAGATTATATATGAGAAAGAAAACTCTTAGGATCTGTTGGTTCTCACCAGTTGTTTAAATTTTATGTATTTACTAGATTTTAGACAATCAAGGGGAAGAAATCTAAAAGAGGAAATACCATGTAGGATGGGGTAGTCTTTCTCTTTTATTACACAAAGCAAGTAATTGTTTTTCTTAAAAGGCAATATTTACCAAAGTTTAGATTTTTCATTAGATGTGAAGTTTTTACTTTGACCCTTGCAGTATTGAAGTATCATTGATACTGTGATTGCAGCTCAGATTGATGGAAACCCTGGTCTGCAAGCCATCTGGGAAGATGAAAAGCAACGGCGAAGAAATAGAAATGAAAGTTCTCAACTTAGCCAACCTGAGTCACAAGGTATACAGTAATGATACTCCAGTGATACTTTGTAATACCAAATATATCTTCCCTGTTGTGGTTTCTTCCTAGAAACTAGATTTGACTTTTGAAATTACCTTTAAATTTTCTGTGTATTATTCTATTGGCATTACTGTACAACCAATGATTATCTGCATAACTGTCTTCCAAATATTATTTTATTGTACTACCTTCTGTATTGCCAAGTGAACTGTAAAACAACCATGATTTGTCAATATGGAAACACTGTAGTGTATTGAGCTTTGAAAATACTGCTCCCAATTTTTTTCTGGCAATGGCAGCATAAACTCTCTTTGATCATTGTTGATTTATAATAAAATGTTGCTACATTCAAAAAGAATTTGAGAAGCATTGAATAGATACAACAGATGCAACAAATTTTTAACAAAGGTTAAAGAATAAAAGAAAATTCAAAATGCAAGTGTATGTAAGGTACTCTAATGTCTAGGACACTAAAAATGTTTGACTTATTTTTATTTTTTTAAGAAAAGATATACTTTAAATCTGTCTTTTTATATTTATTTATTTATTAGCAGAACTGGGGATTGAACTGAGACCCTTGAGCTTGCCAGGCAAGTGCTTATTCTACTGAGCTATCTCCCTGGCTCCTTATTTTTAAAATAAAAACACTTTATAAGGAAAAAATTCTAGTTTTAAGATATACGTTATTTTATAAGTAGGGCGATGCTTTCCTTTTTCAGATTTAGGTTATAATTATAGAACTTTATGGTGACTTCAACCATTTCTGTTTTGTGTGATCCTATAATAGGACTACATTTAGGTGATGGCATATGTGTCAAGAGAAAGGTAGGAAACTGCTGTCATTTTAAAAGCTGCTTTAGAGAAAAGGAAAAGTATTTTGTTCATTTGCTGTTACAGTTTTTTAATGCACTTTTGAAATTCAAAGATCGCAGATTTGTGCCAGCAACAGAAAATGAAAAAAAATTTCAGAAGAGACTTCAGGAAATTTTCAAGCAGAATGATTTCTCCGTGTAAGTGGTTATTAATTATAGATCTCAGAACTAATTTTATTCCTGTTACCTAATTTGATATAAAGGACATGTTGTATGATATTTGTATGTTTGATGTTATAAAGCAGACCATTATCAGGATCTGTGGACCTCAGTGATGGATCCCAGGAGTTCTCTGCTGAGTTAACGTTGCATTCTGACATTCTGTCTCCTGAAATGCTTCAGTGTACTCCAGCCAATATGATAGAAGTCCACAAAGACACAGAGTCAACCAAAGGTGAGATTTTCCTTTTGAGATATTCAGAAAAATATAACAGATATGTTGTATCTAGCAAATACTCAACTGAGTTTGCTAGCACTTTTTCTCTCTAAGAAGTAAAAAATGGCTTTAATAAAGATCTTTTCTTCTATTCATTTATCCTTTCAACATCTCTAAAGGTAAGCCCTTTCCTGAAGTAGATGCAAACTGTTAATACGTATATCTTGGTACGTTCTTTTATACGAAAAGAACGTACCAAGATATGTTTATATGTGAAACGTGCTCACAATGTATATGACTTTTGTATATTTTTATTTTTAAAATTTTTCAGTATTTTTGAGATTAAAAATTATATTCATCTTGGAAAACTAGTATGTACACATGTGGAATCTTAATCATTCTTCTCTTCCACTGCCAACAGTCCCTCCAAAACCTCATCCTTATATCTCTTTCCCATGTCCACAAAGTCTACTCTTTTTTCTATTATCTATTTTATTTTGATCTTTAAATTTAAATTATGTGATATTTAATCTTCCAGGTCTGATTTGTTTCGCTTAGCATTATGGTCTTTAGCTGTATCCATTTCCAGCTGGAGATGGTAGTGCACAGTTGTAATCCCAACACTTGGGAGGCTGAAGCAGGAGAATTGCTATCAGTTCAAGGTTAGCCTAGACTACATAGTGAGTTCAAGGCCAGCTTGAATTATACAGCATGAAACCATCTCAAACAACTGAAGAAGAAAAAACCGAGGAAGTCATTCCTACAAATAATTGAAATTTACTTTTGTGATTGAATCCTTTTATCCTGTCAGTCTCTGTCATCACATTTTCATTGCCCTTTCATCTGTAGATGGGCATACAGGTTACTTTCTAAATTGAGCTATTATTAATTATGCTGCTAAACATGATATGCATGTATCACTGTAATATGTCTTTAATTCTTGTAGTAGGGACCCAGACAAGGCATAGCTGAGAAAAATGTAATGTCTAATTTTAGTTTTTTGAGAGATCGCTATGCCAGTTTCCATAGTGGTTGTAGCAGTTCACATTTACACCAGTTTTGTAGAAGTTTCTTTTTCCCTATAACCTCACTGGCATTTTTTGATTTCTCAACATTATATATTTTAGGCAACTTACTTCAGATATAGTTTACAGAGCATAGTATTTGTTTATTTTAACTGTATAATTCATTGATTATAGTATATTTATGGAGTCGAGCAAATATCTCTACAATCCAATTTAGAGCATTTTTATCAACCCGAAGGATCCCTTGTGTTCATTTCCAGTCCCCTCTTTATCCCTAATTGCTACTTGTCTAATTTCTTATCCCTCTGTTTGCCTTTTCTATCGGGGCTATATTAAAGAAATCATATAATGGGTAGTTTTTATTTTCTGTCTTTAACTTAGCACAGTACTTGAAAAGTTTATATTCTGGTATCAGTATTTCTTTTTATTGCCAAAAATACTGTGTTATATGAATATGTATTTTGATAATCCATCTCAGTTCATAAATACTTGTGTTTTTTTATTTTTGACTGATAAGAATAATGCTGCTAGAGACCATAGCACATGAAATTTAGAATAAATGTCTTGAGAAGTATTGTAAAATAATGAAACTAAAATGAAACAAATGGTTCTCATAAGTTTTAATTTTCATACCACTTATTACTAATGCTGTTGAATACCTTTTTTATTTTATTATTTTATTTTTTATTAGATTGCAAATTGAAAATAAATTATTTACAAACATAAATGAATATAACAATAAAAACTGTCCAAAATAAAAATAAAGAATTTACTGATCAGTCATAATAGTTCACTGTGTCTTGGTTTAAGAAACATATTCATATAATTAGAATTCGAAAAGTAGAAAGTAGGCAATAAATATTTAAAGATTTAAAATTTCTGAATTTAGTTCAACTTATAATACCACATTTCCAAGAAAAATGAAGCTTTTGCAAAGACATTGAAATAAAATCATACCAAGATACACAAAAATGAAATTGTCCAAAATTTCTTGTAAAGAAAAAAATCATTGGGGGCCTGCCCCTTAGCTCAGTTCTTTAAGTGGCTGTTTCAACAAAGCAGTCAGGCTCAGGTTGCTGTGGTTAGATCCCCACAACTCAAGCCTAATGCCAAACCTTCCCTGAAGGCATTCGGAGCAAAAAAAAAAAAAAAAAAAAGAAAATCATTAAATCATATACATAAAAATATTAGCTATGGAAGAACAAAATTAAATAGCATCTTATTCCACATTAGAAAGAAAAAAAGGACCAAATGTGTAAAAAACTAGATTAATGAAAGGACTGAAAGAAAAGATCTGTCCTCTTTGAATTTTATACTTAGCAAACATACCTTTGAAAACTAAAAGTAAGATTTTCTAGTTATACAAACTTGAAATATTTTAATACCTCCAGAAGTAGCATATAGGAAATAACAAAGAGCATAATTCAAAAGGCAAGAGAAGTTGCAGCATGCTCCTGGATGATTGATAAAGAGCCCTCAATGTGATAGTTATGCAGGACTATATAAAAGATATATTAGATGAACCCTTATTTAAAGGTCATTGCAGATTTCTATGAAAAAGTACCAATCTTATGTTGGGTTATACACATATTTTTTTCTATATGTGTGTGTGTGTGTGTGTGTGTGTGTGTGTGTGTGTGTGTTTATAAAAGACAGGGAAGAAGTAATATAAAGTCAACAGAAAATGGGAATATACTTTTTAGAGTTTCTAATACTAGGAGAAGATATCATACAATGTCTTTTAAATAAATTGTAAGTCAAAGATTGTTGAATACCTTTTTATGTCAATATTAACACTTTGAAATTTACACTTGTCTCTTTATTTTAGCTGTTGGTTAATGCTCCATTCCAAAACGTTTTCACAGGTGATCCATTCTATACTGGTAGTTTTTGATGATTTTCACCTTTGCAGAATGCTGTCTTTTTATGTCTACGTGCAAGAGTTTCTTTGCAAAACACATAGAAGTATTATTTTCTGAATGATACTGGGGCCAGGGAGATAGCCCAGTAGAATAAGTGCTTGCCTGGCAAACACATGGCCCTGAGTTCAATCCCTGGTACCGCACAAAAAAATAAAAAATAAATGCTACCATATGTACTTTGTAGGCTATCCAGATAACATCTCTTTTCTAGTGTTTCTGTAATTTACATTATGCATGATTGTTAAATAAGACAGTAATTAAAATTCTTCTCAGTAGTCTTTTTATTCACATGCAGATATTATAGTCCAGTGAACCCTCAACAATTGATAGTGCCAAATGATAGAGGGAAATTATTAAATAAAAAATGTTGTGACAATATGATTATTTGATATGGTCATTTCCTGAGTTTAATCTACATTTTCTAACTGCCAGTGAATTCGAACACCTTTAAAGGCCATTTGGTTTATCTTTATCTGCAAACTGGTTATTCATGTTCTTTGCTTATTTTCTCTCGATTACTGGTTTTTTTCTCACTTGATTGTGTAGGAGTTTCTTGTATTTTGTCAGTTATTTGTTGCAGGAATATTTTGTTCCCAACAAGGCTCATAATGTAATAGTTTTCAAAATATTTTCACTTTCTTTTGTCTTCCTCTTTTAAAAAAAATTATATTTTTACTTTTAGGATTGTGTATGCATTTAATCTTAGTATCAGACTTACCAAAATCTTCCCAAATAGTTTGTTTTTGTATCTAGTTTCTGAGACCTTCCCTACCTTGATATAACAAAAGTTTTAAAGTATTTGTCCTAAGAAGAAGGTATGCAATGTGTTAATTATTGAAACTGTCCTACCAGTTTGATTTGAAACTGTCTCATTGCTATTTGTTTATCAATAAAATTATGGGGAAAAAAAGTATTTGTCCTAAGACCTATATGTTTAGAATTGGGTTTTTCTAAATGAAGTCTTCTTAAAATTCATCTGAAAATTAGTTTATATAATATATAAGAATTGTGTGTGTGTGTGTGTGTGTGTGTGTTTAGCTAGTTATGATAACATTTATCTAACAGGACTACTTGTCCCTAGGGTCTCTCCCACTTCTAGCATGTTACTCTCTGTTAAGAACATACTATTTGATAGCTCTTCCTTTATCAGATCCCAGTGTGACAGACGTTCCCTTGTTCAGCTTCAGAGCTGTCCTGTTCGCACCGGAGCCTTCTGCTGGGACCTTGTGCTTGCCAGGCAGGCAGGCTGTCTCCCCAGCCCTCAGACTTTGTTTTTTTGTTTGAACTAGGTTTGTGTCATTTTTTCTGAATATTAACGTCTTTATTTTACCTTTAGAATTCCCCCTTCTATTCCTAAGATAATTTATACCTTCTCTATAAATTGTATTCATCATTCTAGTCTTTATTTTTATTGGTTTCAGAGAATGTGCTTTTCTATTAATCGGTCTTTTCTAATGATTTTTAAAAATGTTTTGTTTTGTTTTTACTAGCCCAGCTCTATCCTAAGGTTTTTTTTTACCTTTAAAGTAATTCTTTTGAAAGATTTAATTTTTTTTTTTATTTTTTTTTTTTTTAATGTTTTGGCAAAAACAAGGATTGAACTCAGGCCCTTGCACTTGCCAGGGAAGCACTTATTCCACTGAGCCACCTCTCCGGCCCCTTAATGCTTTTTTAAAAACTTAAATGAACCTAGTTTTAAGTCTGATTATAATAACCACAAGAAAACAGTTCTTTTTTGAGTTTACCATCCTGAAACTTCTGCTGTTTTTTTGGTGTGTAATCTTTTTCTCATTACTAATATGTGTTTTTTTTTATGTTCTTCTACTTTTGATGATATTATAACATGTGATTTATTTTACCTTTGTTCTTAAACTTATTGAGTCCCTTCAGATCTTCTACAAATGTTGAAATACTACTATTTTTAGAGAATGAACTGGAGGCTTTCTGAAAAATAAAAAAATGGTAAAGAATGAATTTTTTGACATAGAGAATAGTTTTTGTCAAATAAGTTTTTCCTTTATATTTTAAATAATTCATTTTTTAAAAAATCAGAGTAATACAACTATTTATGCACAGTAGGTAGAATCAGAATGATGGAAGAGATTGTAACTATTTGCTGATCCATAGACTTGGGAGATGGGGAGGTTATGTGTTTTGTTTAGTTTTTCACTAATCCGTATAACAGGTTAGGTATTTCTGTGGCTTTTTATTTTTAGCATGTGTCAGTAATTCTTCAAATTTTTAAATAGGCTTACTTTATAATGCTTCTAACTTACAGAAAGTCTTAAATAATAACTTTCAGATTTAGGACATTATGTTAAAGCTTTTGTATTCTTTTCATCTTAAGGTGACACCACACATAAAGTCGGAGAAGCCCTTATTAATGAAGAAGCAATTTTGAACCTCATGGAAAATAGTCAGACTTTTCAGCCTTTAACTCAGCGATTGAGTGAGTCACCAATTTTTGGTAAGTTACAATGGCACCATAAATATTTAGTGTTTGAAGTAAGTGAAGTTAGATTTTGTGAAGAGGTATTTTTTTCTTTGACCTGAAGAGATTGATGTTTCATATTCTGAATGTAAACATAAAACCTTATGTTAATTCAGGTAAACTTTTTTTTTTTTTTTTCAACATAACTTTTTCTAAAATAACCATTAGGAATTTTTTTTTTTAGAACCAGGAATTGAACTCAGGCCCTTGTGTTTGCCAGGGCAGCGCTTATTCTACTGAGCCATCTCCCTGACCCGAGGAAATAATTTTTTTTAAAAAAAATGAGAAAAAATTACTTTAGGGGAGAAATGTACTTATGTTTAATTCTGTAAACTAAAGTACGCTTAATAAAACAGCAAATTATCAGAAAATTCACTTGACAGTCTTTTTCAAGTGCTAATTTTTTGGTTAGCATAGCACACAGCAGTTACCTCTAAGTATCTTTGTATCACACTAAATACATTTTATTAGCATCATAAATCAAATTTTTCAGTCAGATCTTTTGCAGAAATTTAGCATTTTTGTTGCATAAATGAGATATGATTATATTTTATGTCTCTTATTTTGTTTGATTTAATCAATGTTATGATTGTTTTTCTCTCTACATCTAAAAAAATTTTATAGTATCAAATATAAGCTCAGCCCCCTCTGTTATTTATATTTTCTTATGGACAGTACTGAATTATTATTCATACTCATGTTTCAAAAATGTTTTAGAACAGAATGAGTGACTAATTTCTTTTTTAAATGAGTGGTCACATGCATAAATCATTCTAAGACCACATTAAAAGTTAGTTTGAAGTTTGCAGTCTAATATAATGTATTTTTTAAAATTTATTTTATTTTTAAAAATTTCTTATTTTCTATAATGTATTTCTATATGTGAATGAAATTAATATATCAAAGTATTTAAAGTTACCTTCTAGTTATAAAATGGTCAAAAGAGGCATATAGAAAAATTTAGGGAAATAAAAGATTGAGAAGCATATGCACATTTCATTATTTTCATCAAATGTATCATTAGCAGATAAAATTCTGCCCTTCTTAAGGTTCCAAAATACATTCTGTGTAATCCAAGTTCTTGGGAGGCTGTAAACAGGAGGACACTACGAGTCTGATCTAGTAGTGAGACCCTGAACACACTGTAGACCCTTCCCTAAAAAATACAAAAAAAAACCCAAAACAAAACAAAACCAACAACATTCTGGCTCTCTCTCACCCCTTCATCCTCTACCCGTACTGAAAATTGAATCCAAGGATCTTACCTTCAGCTATGCCCCTACCTTTTCTAATGTTTTCTTTTTGCTGAATCACCAAGTTGCCCAAGCTGGATTTGAACATGTAATCTTCCTGCCTCAGCCTCCCAGAGTTCTGGGATTACAGATATGTGCCATCATACCCAGCTCACATGCAATCTCAGTGTCATCAAATATCAGAGAGTATGAAGGCTTCAGAAATAAATCATTGCCAGAATGGCTCTTGCCAAATATTTATATTTGGTAGTAGGATTGAATTTGTTATTTCATTAATAATAATCAACAAAAGAAAACTAAAACAGTGTTTATGAATTTCCATTACCCCAGAAAAACCCCAGGAGTCAGTACCCATTCTTGCTTTCAGCCCTTGAAAACCACTAGTCTTTATTCTCTTGTGCTCAATCTACACAGTTGGGGTATAGCGTATAAATGGAGTTATATAATGTGTACTCTTTTGCATATTGGTGCTTTCGTTTAGCATCATGTTTTTAAAGTCATTCATGTTGTAGTAGCTGTCAGTACTCGTTTCTCTTTCTCACTGAATAATATCCCATCATATGGCTATTAGCACATTTTTTTCATCTATCGGTTTTATTTGGGTGGTTTGTGCTTTTCTGTCTTTTATGAACAATGCCAATATAATTTTTCAGACATGTATATCTGTATGAACATTTTTTCAGCTTGAGTTTGTATGTATTAGTGAAATTTATGGGTGGCAGGTGTAGCTATAGAGAAAACAAATTCAGTTTCTCCTATACATTTGTACCATGTCAGTCAGTGTAGACTTCTGTGTGCACAGGACCTCATGTGTGGAAGGTTTTCTCTACACACCAAACAAGTAATTAGTTCTGTAGGAGGCACCATCTTGATGTCTTCAAGTCTTACATTGTCTGCCTAGAGCAGTGATGGCAAACCTTTTAGAGACAAGTGCCGAAACTATAGCCCCAAACCCACTCATTTATCACAAAGTTCCAAAAAAACAGAAATCATTCTCAACTAATGAAGGACCATTATGTATCTGTATATACAAAATAGGATAGATACACAGCTACTTTCTCTTACTTCAGTGAGAAGAAAGATTTGTACTAATAGTGTTTGGACAGGATATCATGTCTTCATCTTGTACCATGAATAACTACTACGAAGGCAACAATATGCAATGTATTAATTATTGTAACTGTCCTACTAACCTGTTTTGAAACTGTCTCATTGCTATTTGTTTCTCAAAATTAATAAAAATAAATACATACAAAATTTAAAGGAAAAAAGTTCCCTCATTGCAGTTAAACCTGGATACTGAGATTTTCAGTTGAAACAAAAATCAATTCATACATTAACATCTTTTGTCTTAAAAACATTTGTTTGATAGATTCACTGTCACTGGCCTAGAAACAGCATCTATATCATAAATAGGGAGCTTAGTCCTTAAGACTAGTGTCTCCCAAGATTGGGGTCATAAGTCCAAGATTGTTGTACCTTTGTTTCTGACTCACTTTCTAGGGGCCAGGGATATAGCTTTGTGGCACAAGTGCCTGTCTGGCAAGCATAAAATCTTAAATTTGATCCCCACTACCCCACTCCCTAAAGAAAAAGTAGACTGACTGATTGACTGGCTATAAATTGGAGTTCTTACAGTCCCCATATTATAGTTTGATTAATTTTATGAAGCAGTTCACAGAACTAAGGGACATATTTAGTTTACTGGCTTATTATAAAGGATAGTACAGAGGATATACTGATTAACAGCAGAAGAAGAGATGGATAAGACAAGATACAGGGAAAGAACACGGAGCTTTCTTGGGATGTGCCATCCTTCAGGAACTTTCAGGTGTTTGGCTATTCAGAGACACTTAGAATGCAGTCTTTTTTAGTGTTTATTGCTGCTTAATTATGTAAACATGAATGATTAAATCATTAGCTAATTCGGATCAACGCAACCTTCAGCTCCCCTCCATTCCTCCAGAGATTGAAAGATGGAACTCCAGATCCTAACTATAGCCCTGCCTTGGTCTTTCTGCTCCTAGTCTGTATTATGAAGCTACCTAGAGACTTCCAACTCAACTCTTGAGCTTATAAAAAGATTTAATTGCTTTGAATATTACAAGACTGTTAAGTGACATATACAAAACAAGAGGTGGGGTATATATTTGACAATACTACATACGGTAATTTTATGTTAAGCATTTTGAGGAACTGCAAATGGTTATATAATTTTACAATCTGACCAGCATTTGAGGGTTTCAGTTTCTTCACAGCCTTACCACCACTTAATTATAATATATCTTTTTTATTGTAGCAGTTCTAGTATGTGTGAAATGGTATTATAAATAATATTCTTAACTACTTTTTAAGTTCTCTTGGGTTATTTTTTGCAAGTATGAATTTTCTTTGAGATAAATGAAGATTATATGACATATAAGAGCTTTAAATTTATTAAAATTTAAGACTTCCTTAGCATTAATTTGCATATTTTACTTTTTATATTTATTTTAACATTTGTATCCATGTTTTGTTCAGCACTCTTAAAGCTTTAGGTTTGGGCAGCTTATTAAAATAAAGGTTCGTAGACCCTACGTTAGAATCCTGATTCATTCGATGTGGATGAGTTCTGAGATGTAATAAAGTTTTTTTCATTTTTGTTTTTTGGTGGTACCAGGGATTGAACTCAGGACATTGTGCTTGCCAGGCAAATGCTTATTCTACTGAGCTATCTCCCTGGCCCCCTGAGATGTAATAAAGCTAAGAAATCATTCTAATAAAGATGGTCTTCAGGTTACACTTTGAATGGAGTGCTACTTTAATAGCTGAGCCTTTGCGCCAACTATATACTTTTAGCTTGTGCCAGTATCTATGTTTTTATTCTTCTAGTTTACCTGGATTATTATTATTTAGAAAATTGTAAGTCGTTTGTTGATTGACTCACTTGTTTTGTAGTGGACAGTAGTCCTGATGAGGCTCTGGTGCGTCTTCTTGCTGGATTGGAAAGTGATGGATATCAGGGGGATAGAAGTAGGATGCCATCGCCATGTCACTCTTTTGGAGATAGTAAAAATCCCCAAAATAGTGATGATGAAGAAAATGAACCACAGATTGAAAAAGAGGAAATGGAGCTTAGTCTGGTGATGTCCCAAAGATGGGATAGCAATATTGAAGAACATTGTGCCAAAACAAGGTAAATTTTTAGTTATTTCAGTTATTGTAGTAACTTTCTTTTTGTCATTATCACTGTTAATTGGAAATTGTTTCTTGCTATTGTTCA
>NW_004524666.1:10914848-10929967 GCF_000260255.1 Octodon degus | reverse complement strand
TTTTAAAAATTATTTATATAGACTTTTAACATATGTGGGTAATGAAAAATGAAGCTCCTTATCTCAGAACTTGAAAAAAAAAAAATTTCTGAGAGTTACTGTTTTGGAGCTTAGCAACTATGTATGGTGTCAATTTGGAAGACTAAGGTACGGCTTCCAGGTATGAATAGACTAAAGGAATTAAATACTAAAAATTTAAAATATGTGAGAGGGCCGGCCAAATAGCTCAGCGGATTAAAGCACTTGCGAGCAGGCACACAGGCCAGGGGTTCGATTCTTGGGCCTGCTGTGCCGGCCCCGCCTCCAGGACATGCTGAGACAGCAATTAGGACTGGGCATTGTAGCGTGCTTGTAGTCCCAGCTCTTGGGAGGCTATAAACAGGAGAATCACTGAGTCTGATCTAGTAGTGAGACCCTGAACACCATATAGACCCTTCTCTAAAATACAAATAATAATAATGATGAAAAATAAAATACATGAGAGTCTCAGAAGATAACACTGGCATTCTGATTTGTCTCTCCAGATAAATCAGTAAGATGGTGTTGCAGTTTTCTAAGGCAGTGTCTGTGACCTTAGAATTCTGTCTGGATTTTATCATCTCAGGGTAGAAAATTTAGGGTTCTGAGCCTGAGTGAACATCCCCTTCTAAACTCCTATATGCTGCACTAACATTTATAAAGTCTGTGTTTGAAATTTTATACCTTAAAGCCATTATTAAAAGGGAAAGAAAGCTAATTCATATATTTGGTTTATTTGTACATAACTTTCATTTTCTACTTAATAAATCGGAGAATAGAAATCTCCAGATGTGATGTTATATTGTTATGATATAGTGTTTACTGCAATAGAAGGAATGATTTATCCCATTATTCCGTTTATGCTTGTGTGTTAATTGGATAAATTCTGAAATCATGCCTTTTTTAACTTGGGCAAAGAAAACATTTCATAAACATACATAGATAAGAAATGGAATAGTAGAAGCATAATATCTAGAAAAGGACTTATTTTTACAGTTACCTTGTTTTGGGTCTTTTTTTATTTTATTGTATTTTTTTGGTTGAATTGCTTTTTAGGTAAGGTATATTTTTTTGGTTTTTTGGTGCTAAGGACTGAACCCAGGGCTTCCTGTATGCTAGGCAAACATTCTACTGCTGAGCTAAATCGCAAGCCCCTAATTATTTTTATTGTACAGAATGAGATTCTGCCCTGAGCACCATAGTATTACTAAGAGAAAAAGAAAAAAAGGAAAGAAAACAGAAGGATCTGTCAACATTGTTACTTTTGAAGAATATTTGAATAATGAATAGAGATAAACCATGAGATAAGTGATAAATATGTTTATAAATTTTGAAGACTATCCTGTGGAAAATGACAAGGACATTGCTCCTTATGTCTGCAAGGGATAAAAACAGAAATCATATGTAGAAATTGATAGAAAGATTTTTTTGTAATCATATGTAGTGTGTTATTTAGCTTCTTATTATTGTGACAGAAAACTGAGAAAAAATAACTTAAAGGAAGATTTAATTTAGTTTATGACTTCAGAGAGTTCAGTACGGGTCACTTGGCTCCATTGCTTAGGGACTTGTGGTAAAGGCAGAGCACCGTGGCAAGGAGCTTATGGTAGAAAAGAGCTCCCTATTTTATGGCAGATAGCAAGAAGGAAGGGAGGGTAGACAAGACATACCCTCAGTGACCTCCTTCCTCCAACTAGGTACAGCCTTCTAAAGTTTTGACCCCTCTCAGTAGCCTGCCTATGAAGCTATAAATCTATCAGTAGATGAGATTAAAGCCTTCATAATCCAGTCATCTTCCACCTGCAAGCACTGCTGTATTGGTGACCAGGCCTTCAACACATGGGCTTTAGAGGACATTTCATGTTCAAATCATAACATACAGGAATACAATTACTAAAATTAGAGTTGAAAAGAAATTTTCTGTGTAATATAGGAATACTTTTACTAACAGTGCCAGTAACTATGGAAAGATTATCCTTTCATAGAGCAAATCACTTTCACACAGACTACAAAAACAGAGATTGATTATGTTAAATCTGTTTAAAAAGGAGTTTTTACGTGGGGTAGAAAGTTGGGTACAAGATAGTAGATAATTCTCTTAAAAGTAATTTTGTGACAAGTTTTGACTCAGAAGGATCTCAAAGAGGAAACTCTACCATTTATATCTTTATTACATATGTATTTTCAAACTTTTGAGACTAGAAAAAATTGGGTATGGTTAGAAAGATTTTCCCTTTCAGTTAAAAAAGGAAAGCATCAGGTTAGAATCAGTATGAGATAAAAACTTGATGAAGCCATTTTTTTTCAGTTTTGATGTCCATCCATGTTTCTGAATAATGCTATTTTAGACCTATTACCTGATTGATTCAGTACTTATACTGCTATTTTTGGTCTACCCCTGAACTGAATATCCCTTGCTTTACCTCTTCTATTTTTCTTTCTTCCCCCATTTCAAAATACAGTGTTTACGTATTTATGGAAATATCGTTAAGTATTTCAGTAAGGCACTTTTTAAAAATTACTGGGTTCTCACTCAAACTGTTGCATGTGTATATTTAAGGACAAGATGAAAGGAAAATTATAAGGAAGAGTATATTACTAGATACGTTAATCCAGGATATTGTACAGGTATTAAAATAGGAATTGTTTCTTCTCACATAAGAGGAATTATAATGTCTATTTACAGTAATAATTTGCAGATGCTATAGTAAAATATTAATAAGACAAAGTATGTATGCTTTTCTTTCTAAAATTACATTTTTCCGATTTTTTTTTCTTTTAACTATTATGGTCAATTAGATAAATTATTAGCATCTGAGATGCTCTTTTCTCATGAACATACTCATCAATAAATTTAATATACCTAGTTCACTGTGCAGAACTACTCACAGAAGTTCAACTGAAGATGATTCATCTTCTGAAGAAGAAATGGAATGGAATGATAACAGCTTGCTTCTTGCCAATCTTTCTATACCTCAGTTAGATGGAACTGCAGATGAAAATGGTGGTAAGTAGTGTATAATGAGCATTTGGTTATTTAGGACTTAAAAATATTTTAAAACTATCATATTTACTCTATGGTTGACTAAGTCTGTTGTGACGCTGTCATGTTTTGACCTTCTCTGGAATTTTTCTTCATTTGAAAGAATGTAGATACAGACTTTTCATTTCTAAGAGGATATAGTATTGGCAATTACCAACTTCGTGCTTTGCAAACTTTTTTAAAAAATTATTTATTTATTTGGTTCAGACTCGTGGTGATCCTCCTGTCTCAGCCTCCCCAGTGCTGGGATTACAGACATGCACTATCACTCCTGGTTTCAGGCTAGCATGGTATACCTGGTGTTCCATGGTTGGCATGGCATGAGACACCAGGTATGGAACCTGGGTCCTTGCACTTGCTAGGCAGGCACTTAGACCACAGAGCTATCTAGCCAGCCCATATCTTGTAAACTTTAATCAGTTTATAATATTACATTTAAGTAATACGGGGAACTAAGAAATATGCTCAGCTTACTTCACATATTAAAACATTTTATGAAAAAGGTTTTATATGACAGTATTTTTCTTTATTCTGCAAAAGACATTGTTATATTACCCCAATATAATCTTTTCCTAATCAAAAGAATGTGTGTTTAAAATAATAAAATCAGAGCCAAGGACATAGCTCAGAGGCACAAGGACCCTCCTGGTAAGCACAAGGTCCTGAGTTTTATTCCTGGTATCAATAGTAGTAATAGTAGTAGCAGCAGCAGCAGCAGCAGCAGTAATTCTAGATTTTGTTGAGATAACTTATTTTAACATATGAATTTAATTTCATGTAATTTTTTTTCCACATTGACAGTATTTTGATATGGAAATATTTTAAAAATCTAAAAAATGTAAAGAAAATAAATTATTATTTCTTCCATTCCAGATAATCCATTAAACAACGAAAATTCTAGAACCCACTCTTCTGTAATTGCAACAAGCAAGCTATCAGTAAAGCCCTCCATTTTTCATAAGGATGCTGCTACATTAGAACCCCCATCTTCTGCTAAGATTACCTTCCAGTGTAAACACACAAGTGCCCTTTCTTCCCATGTTTTGAACAAGGAAGATTTAATTGATGACCATCAACAACCAAACAATATAGAGAAGAATCTGGATAACTCAGTCACTTCTTTTACAAATGAAAGCACTTACTCACTGAAATCTTTAAATTGTACTGTCCATTCGGAAAATTCTCATAAAGAAAGTGGTAAGAAAGATACCCTTCCAGTATCTTCCTGTGAAAGTAGTATTTTTGATTATGAAGAAGATATTCCATCTATTACAAGACAAGTACCAAGTAGAAAGTACACAAACATTAGAAAGATTGAAAAGGATGCTCCTTTTATACATATGAGCCGTCACACTATCGAGAATACATTGGGAAAAAATTCTTTCAGCTTTTCTAATTTAAGTCAGTCAAAAAATAAGTTGCCCTCTGATGGACATGAAAAAGGAAACAGCACAGCTCTGAATAGTTTCTTTCCTTCATCATTAACTGAAAATTGTGAATTGCTTTCATGCTCGGGAGAGAATAAAACTGTGGTGCACTCTTTTGATTGTATTGCTGATGAGAGTGGACTAAACAAACTTAAAATAAGATACGAAGAATTTCAAGAACATAAAACAGAAAAGCCAAGTCTCAGCCAGCAAGCAGCACACTATATGTTCTTTCCCAGTGTTGTTCTTTCTAATTGTCTCACTAGACCACAGAAATTATCTCCTGTAACATATAAACTACAACCTGCCAATAAACCATCCCGGTTAAAATTGAATAAAAAGAAACTTGTGGGTCATCAGGAGACTTCCATCAAAAGTAATGAAACTGGATCCACAAAAGATTGTTGTGTACAAAATAATCCATGTAACAGTAATCCTGAGAAGGATAATGTGTTAGCTGGTGATTTAGTTAAAACCCCCCGTGGAGCTTTTGAAAACAAAACACCTACAGACAGTTTTTTAGACTGTCACTTTGGAGATGGAACCTTAGAAACGGAACACTCCTTTGGACTATATGGAAATAAATATACACTTAGAGCCAAACGCAAGGTAAATTATGAAACGGAAGATAGTGAGTCAAGTTTTGTAACACACAACTCAAAAATTAGCCTACCTCATCCCATGGAAATTGGTGAAAGTTTAGATGGAACTCTCAAATCTCGAAAACGAAGAAAAATGTCTAAAAAGCTACCCCCTGTCATTATAAAGTATATTATTATTAATAGATTTAGAGGGAGGAAAAATATGCTTGTTAAGCTAGGAAAAATAGACTCTAAAGAAAAACAAGTAATATTAACAGAAGAAAAAATGGAACTATATAAGAAGCTTGCACCTTTGAAAGATTTTTGGCCAAAAGTTCCTGATTCCCCTGCAACCAAATATCCCATTTATCCACTCACACCAAAGAAGAGTCACCGAAGAAAGTCAAAACATAAATCTGCTAAGAAGAAAACTGGTAAGCAACAAAGGACAAGTAGTGAAAGTATTAAAAGAACTTTATCTTTTAGAAAAAAACGGCCCCATGCTATTCTTTCCCTTCCCTCACCATCTTACAATGCTGAAACCGAAGACTGTGACTTGAATTATAGTGATGTTATGTCTAAACTAGGTTTTCTTTCTGAGAGAAGCACAAGTCCTATAAATTCTTCTCCCCCTCGCTGCTGGTCTCCCACAGATCCAAAAGCTGAAGAAGTTATGGCTGCTGCAGAAAAAGAAACAATGCTTTTTAAAGGTCCTAATTCCTATAGTAGTAAGACTGTTAACTCTCGTGTAGGAAAAAGTAACCGCACGAGAGTGCAGGTTAAAAAATCAAAAGCAAAGCATGTCAATCCCTCTGTAGTTGCTAAAAAAAGGAACAAGCGAAATCAAACAAATAAACTAATAGATGATGTAACAAAGAAACCGAGAGCGAAACAGAAACAAAAAACAAATGAGAAAAGTAAATCAAGAAAGCACATAACTCTTAAGGATGAAAAGATAAAATCTCAGTCTGGTGCAGAAGTTAAATTTGTGTTGAAACACCAGAATGTATCTGAACCTACAAATAGTTCTGGAAGTTCTCAAGTACTTTTTAAACAGAAAGAGGTGTCACTAACAGGCTGTGCTACAGATCATCCCCTTTCTGTTCCTCAGTCCACTGGAATCAGTGCACAACAGAAACTGTCTGGCTGCTTTTCTTCTTTCTTAGAAAGTAAGAAGTCTGCAGATTTGCAGACATTTCCTAGTTCACGAAATGATTTGCATTCGTCTGTTGCTTGTAGTTCTATAGGCTCTGGAATCTCAAAGATTAATATTCCAAGATCTCATAATCAGAATGCTATGTTTGCTCTAAGAGAATCAACCTTGATTCAAAAAAATATATTTGACCTTTCCAATCATTTGTCTCAGGTAGCACAGAGTACACAGATACCTTCAGGTATAATGTCTCCAAAGACAGAAGAGAGTGCAAATTTACAAAAAAACTATTTGTCATCCATTGGAAAGTTAAATGAATATCGCAGTTCCCTAGAAGCAAAGCCAGACCAGGTCTGTGCCCCTAATTTTTTGCATTGCAAAGACAGTCAGCAGCAGCTTGTGTGCATGGCAGAGCAATCAAAGCACAGTGAAACTTGTTCTTCAGGAAATGCAGCTTCAGAAGAAAGTCAACTGCCAAATGATTGCTTTGTAACTTCCTTAAGAAATCCAATAAGACAAATAACCTGGGAGCAAAAACAAAGGGGCTTTATTTTAGATATGTCAAACTTTAAACCTGAAAAGGCAAAGCAGAGATCACTGTCAGAAGCGATTTCACAAACCAAAGCACTTTCTCAGTGTAAAAATCAGGCTGTGTCAACACCTTCAGCATTTGGTGAAGGACAATCTGGACTGGCAGTTTTAAAGGAATTGTTACAAAAAAGACAGCAAAAAGCACAAAATGCAAACATTATGCAAGATTCATTATCTAATAAACAACCAAACAAAATTATTTCTAGTTCCCTTGAACATAAAGCAAACAAACGGACACGAACAGTAACATCTCCAAGAAAACCTAGAACTCCCAGAAGTACAAAACCTAAAGAAAAAACTCCCAAAGTTCTAAAAATAGACTCTTCAAGTATACAAAATTCTGGTCAATTGGATAATTCCCTTTCAGATGACAGTCCTGTCTTTTTTTCAGATCCAGGTTTTGAAAGTTGTTATTCACTAGAAGATAGCTTGTCACCTGACCATAATTATACTTTTGATATTAACACAATAGGACAGACTGGATTTTGTAGCTTTTATTCTGGGAGTCAGTTTGTCCCAGCTGATCAGAATTTGCCTCAGAAGTTTTTAAGTGATGCTGTTCAGGATCTTTTTCCAGGACAGGCTTTAGAAAAACATGAGTTTTTAGGTTATGACAACCAGAAGTGTGAAGACAAGCATCGTGCCTCAGACTCAACTTCTTGGATTAGATCTAGTCCTGAACTTTTTGAGAAATCATCTATAGATGGCAGTGAAAATCACTGCCACCACCAGTGGAAAAATAGCTTTCATTCTCTCACTCCTCGATCCAATTCAATAATGGATTCTTTCTGTGTCCAGCAAGCAGATGACTGTTTAAATGAAAAATCCAGATTGAATAGGAGTTCAGTAAGCAAAGAAGTGTTTCTTAGCTTCTCACAGCCAAGCAGTTCAGACTGGATTCAAGGACACACCAGAAAAGAAATGGGACAGTCTCTTGATTCAGTTAATTCCTCTTTCACTACAGTACTTTCATCACCTGATGGTGAACTTATGGATGCAGCCTCTGAAGACTTAGAATTGTATGTTTCGAGAAATAATATGTTGTCGCCAACTCCTGACAGTTCACCAAGGTCTGCCAGCTCACCCTTACAATCAAAAAATGGCATTTTTGCTCCTCGAACTGCTCATATTCTGAAGCCACTTATGTCCCCACCAAGTAGGGAAGAAATTGTGGCAACTTTATTGGATCATGATCTTTCAGAAACTATTTACCAGGAACCATTTTGTAGTAATCCTTCTGATGTGCCAGAAAAACCCAGGTAATTATGTATAATATTTGATAACCAGTTGCTATTTTTCTGTCTGTGATACTATATTTAAAAGCATCATTGTAAAGCTATTTGTAATTATAGACTTAACAAGAAAATTCACTAACTTGTTATACCTAGACAAATTTGAGTTAATGCTTATATTGGGTGTCAATCTGTTTTTACTTAACAATGTATCTTAAGGCTTAGAAGAATGGAAATATTGCTTTAATTCTGTGTTTTGTTTTTTTAATTGTGGAACTGGGGGATTGAACGCAGGCTCTTGCGCTTGCCAGGGAAGCGCTTATTCTATTGAGCCATCTCCCAGGCCCCTGTAGAGGTTTTTTTAAAAAGAAACTTTTAAATTTTTTTTAAAGTATGTTTAACATGCATGTGTTAGTCAAGTTCTGTCAGTATAGCAAATATCTGTCAGTGTAATAAAGTTGAGAAAATAAAACATTTCACTCACAGTGTCAGAGGTTCTAGTCCATGACTGGGTCACCTCACTGCTTTGAAACTGTGATGTAGGAACACACCATGGCAGTGTGTGTGGTGAAGCAAAGCTGCACGCTTCAACAGAGAGACAAAAGAAAAAAACAGGGCCCTAAAATCTTCTTTAAGAGCACACTTGCAGTTCAATCCCACCCCACCCCTAGGGCACGCTGAGCCAGTGATTGAGACAGGTTTTACACACCTGTAATCTCAGCTCTTGGGAAGCTGAAAAACAGCAGGATCATTACGAGTCTGATCTGTGTAGTGAGACCCTGTTGACTCTGTACTAATATACATTAAAAAAAAAACAAAAAACAAAAAACACACTCTTGCAGTATCTTAGCTTTCTCCCACTAAACCCCACTTCTTAAAGTCTCTGCCAGCTACCAATAATACTAAGCTCGGTTCCAAGCCTCTGACACACAGGCCTTGTGGGGACACTCAAGATCCAAACCACAGCAGTGAGCATACATATGTTTTAATTATTCTTTTTTATTCTTTTATATTCTGTGAAGATTTTTAAGGTGTTTCAATTATAAAACTTTCATTTTAAGTGGTTTCAGTATTTTCAGTCATTGCTAGCTTATATAGTTACTAAGGGTACAAATGGGCTTTGGTCCTGCCTTGTTTATTGTTTTTTTCTTCTTTTTTTAGTTTTTCTTTCTTTTTTAAAGAGTACAAAATAGTGAAGAAGAAAAAAAAAAAAAAAAAAAAAGGCAGGGAGATGTCTCAGTAGAATAAGTGCTTCACTGACAACCACAAAGGCCTGAGTTCAATCCCTGGTTCTACCAAAAAAAAAAAAAAAAAAAAAAAGGTTAAAAAAAATACAAAATTTCATTCTAAACAAAGTAATAGAAATTTGAAAATGGTTGTTTTATTGCAAAATGTTGTCTTCAAATTAGTTGTTCAGTTTATCAAATATAAGCCTGCAAAATTGATTTTTAAAAAGGCTATAGGAAATTAAAATGAAGAAAAAAAACTTTAAGCGTTAACTGCTCCTTTCAATAGGGCAGCAGAAATTAGCATTACAATTATCTAAACTATCCTGCATATATACCTAAATATATCTTTTTCCCTTCTTTCTTTTGTACTTTTCCTCATCTGAGTTTTTATTCCCATTGAAAAAATTCTTTCACTTTTATGTAGTATCTATTGTACTTTTCAGATTTTATTTACTCTTTCAGCTTCTCATACTAGCCAGACAATACAGTGTTTGCATATGTGGGTCTGATTTATTTCACTTAACAATACAGTCTCTAGTTCTATCCATTTACCTATCAAAGACACAAATTTATCTTTTTTAAAGCTGAGTAATACTCTATTGTGTAAAAAAACATCTTTTTAAAATCCATCTTTTGGTTGATGGACATTTGAGTTGTTTCCAACATTTAGGTATGACAAATTGTGCTGCTATAAACATCGGTGCACATACATCACTGTAGTATGATGTTTTCAGTTCTTCAGGAAAAAGTACCCAGGACAGGAATAGCTGGCTTGAATGGGATCTCCTATCCTCGCTTTTTGAGGAATCTTCACACTAATTTCCATAGTGGTGGTACCAGTGTACATTCCCACCAAGAGTGGAGAATGGTTCCTTTTTCCCAACCACTCCTCCAGCATTTGTTACTGGTTGGCTCCTTGAACATAGCCATTCTTTCTGGCATAAGATAAAGGGGTTTTTCCAGTTTCCAGTTTTTCCAGCACCAGCACCATTTATTAAAGGGCTTTCTTCTAGTGAGTATATTTGGCCCCTCTGTGTTGTTTAATTTGCATCTCTTGAATACTAATGATGTTGAACATTTTTTCGTGTATTTGCCATTTGTATTTTGTCATTTGTGAAGTGTGTATTCATCTCAGATGTCTATTTTTGGATTGACACTTTGTTGTTTGTTATATATTCTAGATAGAAGTACTTTGTCAGAGAAACAGTCAGCTATCATGTTTTCCCAATTCATGGGTTTTCTTTTCACTCTTAACGATTTTGACATGTAGAAACTTCTCAAAAAGATGAGATCCCAATTGTTGTTTCAAGTATTTCTTATACAGTTTGATTTTTGGTCATAAATTTTCTACCTACTCCTGTGTCTTTTAAGATTTAACCTACTTTCTCCACGAGAAGATTTAATGTTTCATTTTAAATATTTAAATCTTTTATCTATTTTGACTATAATTTTGTGCATGGTGATAGACATGGGTCTGACTTTAGCCTTCGGCATGTGGAAAGCCAGTTTTTCCAGCACCATTTATTAAAGGGCTTTCTTCTAGTGAGTATATTTGGCCCCTTTGTCAAAAATAAGGTGACTGAATGTGTTTGTAGCCATGTCTGTGTCTTCTAATCTGTTACACTGATCCTCTGATCTGTTGTTTTTGCCAGTACCATTATCATTTTATCACAGTAGCTTTGTAGTATAATTTCAAGTCAGAGATTGTGATGCCTCCTTCCTTTTCTTTGTTGCTCAGGATTCCTGTTGCTATTCTAGGTCTCTTCTGGTTCTGGATGAATTTTAGGAATGTTTTCTCTAAATGTGTAAGATATATACTAATGGTATTCAATTCAGGATTGCATTCAATCTGTGTAACAGTTCTTGGAGTATGGCCATTTTCACAGTGGTGGTTCTTCCTATCCATGAACAAGGAATGTCTTTCCATTTTCTGAAATCCTCTTCGATCTGTTTTTCAGAGTCCTATAATGTTTACTATATAAATCTTCTACTTCCTTTGTGAGACTGATTCCTAAGGCTGGGAGACAGCTCAGTAGAATAAGCACCTGCCTGGCAAGTGCAAGGTCCTAAGTTCAATCCCCAGTACCTCAGAGAGAGAGAGGGAGAGGGAAAGCGAGGGAAGAAGGGAGGGAACGAGCGAGATTCCTAAATACTTCATTTTGGGAGATGTTACTTTGTTTTTTGTTTTTTGTTTTTTTTTTCCAAAGTTTTATTGACAAACAGATAGCAATGAGACAGTTTCAAATCATATCAGAAGGACAGTTTCAACAAATAATACACTGCATATATTCTTCTTAGTGATTAATTGCTGTACAAGATGCGGACTTGTGATCCTATTTACAAACACCATTAGAACAAATCATTCTATTCATTAAGAGAATGCAACTATATATCTATCCCAACCTCTTTGAATACACAGATACAAAATGGACATTCATCGGTATACCCCATTTTTTCTAAAGGAATGGTGGGTTTTTTGTTTTGCTTTTTTTTTTTTTTGGTGGAACCAGGGATTGAACTCAGGCCCTTCTGCTTGCCAGGCAAGCACTTATCCTACTGAGCCATCTCCCCGCCCCAGGAGATGTTACTTTGAAAAGCATGGTTTCCCTATTTTCTTGATGCATTTGTTGTTTTTGTATAGAAGTGCTGTTGATTTTTGAGAGTTCACTTTGTATCCTACTGTGCTACTGAATTTGATTATTTAATCTCTCCAGTCTCTTGGATGGAGTTTTGGGATCTTCTATGTAGAGTATAATGTCATCTGCAAATAATGATAGTTTTACTTTTTTCCTTTCCAATCATTATTCCTTTTTTTTCTCTTTTTTTTCCCATTATTCCTTTTATTTCTTTCTCTTGTCTAATTGCTCTGGCTAATGTTTCCAGAACTGTATTGAATAGGAATGGTAACAGTGGGTATCCTAATCTTTTTTCTGATTTTATCTTGTTTATTTATTTATTTAGTACAGGGTCTCACTACACAGCTCAGACTTGTAGTGATTCTCCTGTTTTCAGCCTCCCCAGTGCTGGGATTACAGGCACACAATACCACACCTGGACTCAGTTGCTCACTCAGTGCACCTGGGGCAGGGCCAGCACGGCGTATGGGGCCAAGGATTAAAGCCCCGGCCCCTATGCTTGTCTAAGCAGGTGCTTAGTCCACTGAGCTATTTCACAGGCCCTTTTTCCAGATTTTAAAGTGAAGGCTTTCAATTTTTGTCCATTTAGTATGATGTTGGCTGTCGTTTTGTCATAGATGTCTTTTATCAGGTTGAGGTAAAGACTATCTCCATTTTTCTGTAAGGTTTTTATCATGAAAAAGTGTTAGATTTTATCAAGCTTTTTCTGTATCTATTGACATGATCATGTGATTTTTGTCTTTGTTGACATGGTTTATTACATTTATGGATTTGCATATATTGAACTATCCCTGCATTCCTGGGAAGAATCCCACTTGGTTGTGATGTATATCCTTTTTGGTGATTTGCTGCATTCTGTATGCTAGTATTTTATTGAGGATTTTTTTTTGCATCTATGTTCATGAGGGAGATAAAACTGTAGTCCTCTTTTTTGGTTGGGTTCTTCTCTGGTTTTGGTATTTGTCTTCAGGAATGAGTTTTGGAGAATTGCTTCCTTTTCAACTTCACTGAAGAGTTTTGAGAAGAGTTGGCCTTAATTCTTCTTTAAATTTCTTGTAGAATTCAGCTGTGAATCTATCAGAACCTGAGCTTTTCTTTGTTCATAGGTTTTTTATTACATTTTCACTTTCATTCACTGATATTTGCTTATTCAGAATGTTTATGTCTTTATTCAGCTTTGGTAGTTTGTATTGAGAAATCTTTCCATTGTCCATCTTGTGAGAGTAAAGATTTTGCAAATAGGTACTGATGATTTTCTGAATTTCTGTAGGGTCTGTTGTGATTCCACCCTTTTTATTCCTTATTGCCTAAATTTGAATTTTTCTTTCCTTTTTTGATAAAGTTGGCCAGGAGTTTATTAATTTTATTTATTCTTTCAAAGAACCAACTCTGATTCACTAATTCTTTATTGTTTTCTTCATCCCAATTGCATTTATTTCTGTTCTTATCTTTATAATTTCCTGTCTTCCTTAGGCTTTGGGCTTGACTTGCTCACCTTTTTCTAGGAGTGTAAGATTGTTTGGGCTCATTCTGCTTTGCTGCTTTGTGAATTTACCACAATAAATTTCCCTCTTAAGACAGCTTTCATTACATCCCTCAGGTTCTAGTAAGTTGTATGTCTTTTCATTCAATTATAAGTATTGTTTAATTTTTTCTTTAGTTTGATTTGTGCCCAGTTGACTTTTTAAGAGGATGTTATTTAGTTTCCATGTGTTTATGGAGTTTTTGCTGTTTCTTTTGTCAATAGTTTCCAATTTCATTGCACTATGGTCAGATAATATCCATGGGATAATTTCAATTTCTTTGCATTTACTTAAGCATGTTTTATGTGGTAGTATATAGTCTGTTTTGGAGAACATCCCATGTGCACCTGAGAAGAGTACATTCTGACATTAGGTGGAACACTCTGTAAAGGTCTACTAAATCTGTTTCTTCATAAGTTTGGTTCTTTTATTTTTTTGTTGATTTTTTGCTTACTTAATATATCTCTTTGTGTCAATGGGGTGTTAAAGTTCCCCCGTATAATTATTTTATTATGTATTAGATTTTTCATGTTTGTTAAAATTTGTCTTATATAGAGTTGGGTGCTCCTACATTGAGTGCATATATATTTATAATTGTTATCTCTTCCTCATATAGTTTTTCCCTAACAAGTATGTAATGACCATCTTTATCTTTCAGTCACTCTTGGTTTGAAGTTGACATTGTCAGCAACCAGAATAGCTACCCCTTATTTTTTTACGGTTCCTGCCGCATGGAATATTATTTTCCATCCTTTTTCTTTTAGTCTATTTCTTTTTTAGTTAAAGTATTTCTTATATACAGTACATTGTTAGATTTTGTTTCTTCATTCTGCCTATTTCTTTTGATTGGCGAATTTAGGCCATTTACATCGATGATTATAACTGATATGTATTGGCTTATCTTTGTCATGTTATTTTTCTACTATAAGATACCTGTTTTTTCTCTCTGTTTAATTACTTGCTCTGCTTGATGGTTTTTCTCTGTTGCTGTTCTTGAAGTTGTGGTCATTTTTATTTCTTTGTAAAATATCTGTCAGTATTTGTTGTAGGATTGGTTTGTCCACATTTCTTCAGTTGTTCTTTGTCATGGAAGTATCTTATGTCTTCATTAACTTTAATAGATAGTTTTGCAGGGTAATCAATCTGGGTTGGAAGTTATTTTCTTTCAGGACCTGAAATATTTCACTCTAAGCTCTTCTTGTTTTGATAGTCTGTGCTGAGAAATCTGCCATGATTCTGATGGACTTTCCATTGTAGATGATCTGTTTCTTCTAACAACTTTTAATATTCTATTCTTTTGCTGAATTTCTGAGATCTTGATCATTATTTGTCTGGTGTAGATTTATTTTGATTACGGCTAACTGGAGTTCTATATGACTTACTTACTTGTATGGCAAATTCTTTTCCCATGCTTGGGAAATTTTCTGCTACTGCTTCTGCAGTCTTTTTATGTCATTTGTGTTGACTCCAGCTGTTTCATTGATACCTATTAGTCTTATATTATTTTTCTTTGCATGATCTTGCAGCTGTTGAATTGTTATTTTCTGGTTCCTTGATATTTTTAAGAGACCTTTCCTTTTGTGTTCACTAGCGGCAATGCTATCTTCATGGTCTGAAATTCTAACTTCAGTTTTGTCCAAGTGTTTTTGCCAGCTTTCAGTGGAATTCTTTTTTTTTTTTTTTTTT
>NW_004524666.1:10912663-10913994 GCF_000260255.1 Octodon degus | reverse complement strand
GGAAGCACTTATTCCACTGAGCCGTCTCCCCAGCCCCTGCTCCTTTTTGACATTTAAATTTTTTTAAATTTTTTTTTAATTAATTAATTAGGTACAGGGTCTCCTAGCAGCTTAGATCCATAGTGATCCTTATATCTTAGCCTCCCCAGCACTGAGATTACAGGCATGCTGCGCCTTGAGTTTGCCAGGCAGGCACTTAGATAGCCGATCTATATCTCCAGCCTCCTCTTGATATGTTTGTAGCTCCCAATGTTCACCTTGACTGTGCAGCAGTGGTAGCGTAGTATGTTGTAAGTGAACAAGGCTCTCAGGGAAGAGGGAAAACAGAGTAGGCTCACCAAGCTTCAGCTGTGTGGGGTTCATTGTGGCTTCCACCCCCTCTGGGGTGAGGGGGAGGCAAGCCACAGCTCAGGAAGGATCCAATAATGATGAGGGCAGGTGGAATGTCTAAAAGGCTGTACCAATGGTGGGAGGAGGATGCAGGGTAGCACTCACCAAGGATACTTCTACTGGTGGGACAGGCGGCAGCAACAGCTCAGGAGAGCTGAAGTGTGAGAAGCAGCCATAGCTCGGTGGAGCTCATTTGATGGTGCTGGGAAGGGGTGGGGGAAGGCCCATGAAGAGGTTCCTATAGTTGACCTAGCTTCGAGGATGGTGGGGAAAGCAGCTCAGTGGAGCTTCAGTGATCATGGGTTGGTGGTGATGACAAAGCTCACCAGGTCCCCACAGCTGTCCACTGTGTGCCTGATTTCCTTGGGTGGTGGGAGAAGTGGCCACAGCTCAGCCAAGCTCCTATTTGTTTCTTTAAGATTGTTTTCATGGAATTTGTACAGCAAAAAACAAAATGGGAATTATTGTGCTGATTTAGCAGTACTTGAATACTCATCCTGTATCACCAAGTTAGGACATGCGTGGTAAGAACTAAAAACATGACTTAATCCAAGAGATTTGAATGATAATTCTTGTTCCTGCCCCAATAGTTATGATCCTGTATACTTAACCATTTGCAGAAAAAGCCCATTCATTTCATAAGTAGAAAAAATTGGCAGGGCTTCTAAAGTAGGCCCTACTTAAATTATTTAAGGAATTATGAAGAGCTGGTTTGAGCAGAGACTACACTGTATGTATGCACTGACCTTTAACAGTGCCGTGTTCCTGACCCTAGTTAAAACACACACACATGCACAAAAACACTCTGTGCAAGTATATATGATTATATATTTGTCCAAACCCATAAAATATTCAACCCAAAATGAAGCCAAGTGTAAGCTATGGACTTTGTTTTTTTTTCTGTTAAAACACAAAGTAGCTTTTTTTTTTTTTTTTTTTTT
>NW_004524666.1:10908159-10912563 GCF_000260255.1 Octodon degus | reverse complement strand
GAGGCTGAAAGCTTAGCTGAAGCAGCCACTTAAAGAACTGAGCTAGGGCCAGGCCCCTATGCTATGGGCTTTGGATGGTATGATTTGTCAATGTAAGCTCAGCAGTAGCACATGTATTGCTTGTGTAAGTGATGATAACTGGGGAGGCTATGTATGTGTGGGAATGCAGGGGAGCTATGCAATATACCTATACTCCTTTTTAGTTTTGCTGAGGCTAAAACTAAACTTTAAAAAAAGCCTTTTAAATTTTTATTTTTAAAAAAGAGCAACATGAGTGGCAGCTTTTGCACAGTAAACTAGCAATAACTCTTAAAGGATTCTGTTTAGGAAGTAGGTGAGAGAAAGAAGATATAAAAGAAAAGTAGTGAAGAGAGGAAATCTGAAGTATAGAGTAGAGGGCCGGGGATGTAGCTCAGCTTGTATAGTGCCTGCTTGGCAAGTACGAGGCCCTGAGTTCTATTCCTGCAACCAAAAAAAGTAGAAATTCCCTCCTCTGATAACTTGAAATGAAGAGCAGAAACACTTTCTTCTCTTTCCAATAGGGTTATATAGTTTTGTTTTCCTTAGTATACATATGGGACGCTTTCTGTTCATTTTACTGCTAGAGTATATGAATATCTGTTCTTTATATTGCCAATTTTTATTTTAGGAGCTTTGATTTTAGTGGTAGTGTTTATAGTATGTTTTTCCATCTCTTTTCTTCTATCACAGCCTTATATATGGTTTAAATTTTTAGTTACCAAACAATACTTCACCTGTATTAGTATTAACTTTTTGTTGCTATTAGTTATTGTCCCACTTTGACACTTCCCCTATAGCAGAAGTAAAGGATAATAACCATTTTTGAAACATTGTTTTTAATAAAAAATATATTCAGTGTAGAAAATGTAGGAAGATAAAAGATGTCACACTATTTCTTTAATGATGACCACTATGATACCGTGATGATGCTTTCTTACTTTATAACATGCAGTTTTTCGTTTATAAAATGTGATCTTTCTGTGGTTATAGTACTACATCCAAATTTATAAATTTAAATTTATAAATTCATTGAGTTTTTCAGAACATCATTTAATGGTTACCTGATATTCTGTCATGTACACATTAGTGGGCATAAAGGTGATTTTCTGTTTTGCCTGTATAGATATGTAAGTAATATTTTCTTCATAAAGCATTTCTTATATTTTCGAGCTTTTCATTTATCACCCAAGAAGTAAGACTCTTGGAAAATTGAGAGCTCTTGATGCATATTATGAAATTTTGCCATGCTTCTGACAATATAAAGGAAGGGTGAATTCATATCTTATCAAATTTTACTATTCTAGGGGCCGGGGAGATGGCTCAGTAGAATAAGCACTTCCTTGGCAAGCGCAAGACCCTGAGTTCAATCCCCAGTTCCGCAAAAAAAAAAAAAAGTTTACTATTCTGGACTTCATTATGACCTGTGTGCATCATTAGTTTTAGTGTTGAGTATGATCACATGGTATATGTACTAACTTCTTCAACAGCAGTAACTCTTTCTGAGTTTTCAGATATTTATGAAGCAGGTACAGAAAATACATTGTGTGCTGGTTACATAGTTAATTGATGGAGGCCAAAATTTTTCCATATAAAAGAAACAATACTGGATATTCCTCTCAGCTCCAAAGCAGAAAACATGAATCTAGCAAATTGAGTCTTATGTAGAGATCAGGACTTTTTGATAGTCCTTCTTTAAGAGAAGTGATTGAAAAACTAAAAACTGTCTTCATACCCATAAGAGAATTATCACAAGAAAGAGTAGGTTAATTTTGTTTTTGAATAGTATCGATAGGTTACATAAAAAGTATGGAGTGATATTTATAGCTATTGGAAACTAAACCAGCTAGTCTTTAAATTACTTATTCCTCACATATATATAGATACATTCGTTGGTGTTTTTTAAGCTGTGCATTTTGTGGACTCTACCAACTCCTCAGTCCTTAGGTTAAATTTCATCATTTAAAAGAAGAAAAAAATTATGATAATTTCAGTTATGCATGGTTGATTTTTAATGCTCGGAATTGAATTTAGGACCTCACACACACTAACTACATACTCTGCATACTGCCAGCAGTATGATTTTGATATTTATTTATTATTTATTTATTTATTTATTTATTTATTTATTTATTTTTGGTTCGGTGATTGAGAGAATTTGAAAGGTATAAAGATGTGTTTGAATTGACTGGTTTTGCTATAAAATATAGAAAGAGCTTTGGTGTAGGTAAAATTCCAGAATCATAGACACTGAATTCAATTATAAATTGCTCCATTGCTTTTATCCATATATGTTAATAGAGCAAAGTTAATATTAGCAAAGATCAAGAGAGTCTTATGAGTTTGTGTCATCTCCTTGAGGGAAGGAAGGTTTAATGAAGAACTAAAACAAGATCTACTCCCTTTTGAGCTGGGGAGATGGCTCAGCAGAATAAGCACTTGCCTGGCAAGTGGAAGGACCTGAGTTCAGTCCCCAGTTCCACCAAAAAAAAAAGATCTACTCCCTTTTGTATTGATGATACTTTACAAAGACAATTTGTTAGTTATACAGCTTTGAGGAAAAGTGTGCTAGGGCTAAAGATGGAATGTTCCTAGCTACAAGGGAAGAGAGGGTAGTAGGAAAAAAGAAATGGGTATAATTAAGGTTCCAAAAGATTTATAAACAACTCTTTGATGGGAAACTAAATATTTTGGTAATTGTCCTTTGAAACAAAGCAGTTATTCTAAAATATGTTGTTTATAGGGAGATTGGTGGACGGCTCCTAATGGTAGAAACTCGACTTCCAAATGATCTGGCTGAGTTTGAGGGAGACTTTTCCTTGGAGGGGCTTCGTCTGTGGAAAACAGCATTCTCAGCAATGACTCAGAATCCAAGACCAGGTTCACCCATTCGTAATGGCCAAGCAGTTGTCAATAAAGAATTGAGTAATAATAGCCATAAAATGGTTGAAGATAAAAAAATTGTGATCATGCCTTGCAAATGTGCCCCCAGTCGACACCTGGTTCAAGCATGGCTTCAAGCCAAAGAAGAATATGAGCGTTCTAAGAAACTGCCTAAAATTGAGCCAACTGGAATTTTAAAAGCTGTTGAGAATTTCAGCGCTTTAGCTAACCCTGATGACAAACCTGTAATGCCTCCACAAATGGATGAAAGCCCACGTGTACTTCCTACTACAGCACATACTAAGGAAGATGCGAATGATTCTTATACTGCTTTACAAGCACCAAGTAGAAGATATAGTCAGGCTGCAAGTAAAAGCCAGATGCTGCTACCAGTTGCCTCTGCAAATGATTCTGAGAAAAATGAAGATGATGATGATAACTGTTATGTTAGTTACAGCTCCCCTGATTCTCCAGTAATTCCTCCTTGGCAACAAGCAACATCCCCAGATTCTAAAGCATTAAGTAAAGACAATAGACCTTCATCACCAATAGAGAAACTATGTTCCCTGGCTATTGAGAATTTCTTAAAGCCAATAAAAGATGGTATACAGAAAAGCCCCTGCAGTGAGACTGGGGAGTCTCTACTCATCTCTCCAACTAGGGCAAGAACTGGGAAATGTGAATCACTTTGCCTGCATAGTACACCAATTATACAGAGAAAACTTCTGGAAAGGCTACCTGAAGCAACTAGCCTTAGCCCTTTATCAACAGGTAAGTGTAAAATAATGGAAAGGTTTGTAATGGTCTTTAAAGATAGAAATAAAGGGCTGGCCAAATAGCTCAGCGAATTAAAGCTCAGGGGCCGGGGGTTCAGTCCCTAAGCCTGCCATGCTGGCATTGCCCCCAGGGTGTGCTGAGATAGCAGTTGAGACTGGGCATGGTGGCATACTTGTAATCCCAGCTCTTGAGAGGCTATAAACAGGTGGATCACTACCAGTTTGATCTAGTAGTGAGACCCTGAATATCCTGTAGACCCTTCCCTAAAATACAAAAGAAAGGAAGAGAGAGAGACAGACAGTAAGATGGGGACAGTGACACTTGCCCATTATCCCAGCCACTCCAGAGGCAGGGTGATCATAAATTTGAGGCCTACCTGGGCAAGTAAAAACCATATTACAGATTTTAAAAAGCTGGGAATATAGCTCAGTGGTAGGATACTTGCCTGTCATGTGTGAGTCCCTCGTTTCAATCCCCAGTGATATCAAAAAGAAAAAAAAAGGGGGGGGGGAGAGAGGAAAGATGCTGGTATGTGCCTGTAAATCAGATTTTTATAGGTTGCATGTAGCTAAGCAAATAGATTATCATAAGTCAGATGAATTTTCATCTTTGTGCAGTAAAATCTGCTTCCTTTCTGTCATCCTACCTTGGCATGAAATACTGTACAGTATTTCTTGTAAGAAGTTTTGTCTCTTCAACTTGATTTTCCCCATTGGCCTTTTTTTT
>NW_004524666.1:10849450-10908059 GCF_000260255.1 Octodon degus | reverse complement strand
ACCAGGGGGCGGGGCTGGCTGGCATGTGGTGCTGGGGGATTGAACCGCGGTCCCTGATGCTTTGCCAAGCTAGTTCCAAATAGGTGCTTTAGACCACTGAGCCATCTCTCCAGCCCCCCCATTGGCTTTTTTACATATATCCAAATTTCTTTCACTTTTTTTTTTGTTTGTTTGCAGAACTGGGGATTGAACTTGGGCCCTTGTGCTTGCCAGGGAAGCACTTATTCTACTGAGCCATCTCTCTGGCCCTTCTTTCACTTTTTAAAATAGAACCAAAATAAAAAAAAAAATTTGACCTTATATCTCCAGCCAGTATATATGTTTTCTCCCCTTCAAAGCCAAATTTCTTAACAAATTTTTCTAACTTGACAGTTTCCTTAGTTTATATCCTGTCTTAGATACTTTGCTTGATACTAAGACAAAATGCCCAACACCTAAACTTAAAGAAGGGAAGGCTTATTGTAGTTCAATTTGTAGTCGTTTCAGTCCATATTGAACTGGCTTCAAGGCAGAGGGGCATCACAGAGGAGAAATATTATGGCAGACAGAAGGCAGCAAAGCAGTGAAGTAGCAAGCAGGCAGTAACAAACAACGTCAGTAGCCCTCTTTTTGTTCCTTAGATTTTATCCAGGCTACCTGCACTGATAATACTCATACCTTTAATCCTAACATTGTACTGTGAATCAGTCTGAGCATCTCATCCTACAGATCCAGCCACCCGCACAAAACCCAGCCTGTGATCACAAGAAACTCGGAAGGGATGTCTAGACATAAGACATACACTTTCTATTCATTTTTCAATTCACCTAACTTCTATCCCCATTTCACTATTATAATTTTTCTAAAGACTCATGATAAACTATATAAAGCTAAAGATAACAGATAAAGGGTCTCTTAATTCAATGAATAGAGAGGGTTCTAATAGTGTTTGAGACAGGATATCAGGTCTGCATCTTGTACAACGAATAACCACTAAGACAACAATATGCAATGTATTAATTATTGAAAATGTACTGGTAGTCGGTTGTGAAACTGGCTCATTGCTATTTGTTTCTCAATAAAAATATTTTTAGGAAAAAGAAAAAAAATAAGATAAAGGGGCTGGTGAGATAGTTCAAGGTTCTAAAGCACCTGCTTAGGCAAGCTTTAAGCAAAGCACAGGGGTTTTGTTTGATCCCCAGCACCACAAGCTGCACCAGCCCCCACTCCCCCGGGTGGGCTGAGTGAGCCAGAAAAATAAATAAATAAATAAATAAATAAATATAAAGTTAACAGATGAAGTTAATTTTATTATCACATGCTTTCTAACCAGTCATTGTTCTGCTAACCACATCTTTTTAAAGCTTCTCTTTTCTGCTTTTCTTTTACTTTCCTGTTTCTGCCTGCTAGCTTTCATTTGAAACTTACACTTGACTATTCTCTGTCATTACCTAAATGTCGGTGTTTATTGAAGCTGAACTTTAAGTCTTCTTTATTCTGTTTTTCCTTGTATTTTCTAATTCCTGTCTACAGGATTCACTGTTAATTCAAAAATTTATATTTGCACTTCTTTTAAAAATTGTCTTTTAAGCTGAAGAACATTATCCACTTCCCCATTTGGCATTTCCACTTGAATAGTCAGAAGTAAACAATCACTATTTTAAAAAGGAATTCTCAGTTTCATTACGCATATTCACCACTAACTCACCAGCACCCTCAACGCAAACCACACTTACCACACTTACACCTGCTCATACATAGAAACCCATCTGGTCTTCTTTCATTCCTGTCCCAATGAGTAATAATACTATCTATCAATCAGCTACACAAATGAAAAACAATTTATTTTTAAAATCCACTTGATTGCTTCAATAACCACTCAAGTGTTTTCCAGTCCATACCACATCCTATCACTTGTTTCCTCTATACCCCAAATGAGTTTACTTCATTATACCTCTACCACCACAAAATTAGGCTGAGTTGTCATCATCTTTTACTTGGATTTAATTAGTCTTCAGACCTACTTTTAGTAATTTCCATTTCTTTTGCTTGATATTTAAGGACGATCTCAGCTATTCCTAGTTAATTGTTACTTTTTAAATTTCTTTTTAAAGCTTTATCCTAAATAAAAATTATCAGTTTTATTCCCTTGTTATACTTACCCAGTTATAACTTCCCTTTACCCATAGTTTCATTTTCAGCAATTTCAGTTACCCACAGATGAATGCAGTCTGAAATTAATAAATGGAAAGTTCTAGAAACAAGCAATTCATACATTTTAAATTGTGCACCATTCTGTGTGGCATGGTGAACATTCTCTCTTCTGGGATGTGAATCTTCCCTTTCCCCTGTGTGTCTTCACTATTACATTTGCTGCCTTCTCATTAGTCAGTAACTATTTTAGTTATCAGATCTACAGTTATAGGTATTATGGAACTGAAATCTTCACAAGGTTCAAGTAATACTTATTTTATTTGATAGTGACCCCAAAGGGTGTAGGAGTAGTGCTGCTGGCAATTCATAGAAACCAAGAAGACACTATAAAATGCTTGCTTTAACCAAGAAGGTGAAGAGTAACAAAAGTGACACACAAAAACAACCACATTCCCACAGCTTTTATTGCAGTATTTGGAATTGCTCTATTTTAACTAATAGCTATATTGTTGATCCCTTCCCTATGCCTGACTTATAAATTGAGATTTATCATAGTTTATGTATGTATAAGAGAGAAACATAGTGTATACTGTGTAGGGTTCAGTACTAATCAAGGTCTCAAGAATCCACTGAGGGTCTAGAAACATACACTTCACAGATAAGGGACATACTAAAATTTTATTTTCTATAGACACGGTGAATTTCTGATTCTCTCTGTAGACTGTGTCTTTTCCTTATATATATTTGATAAATAAGGGAATAGATTGAATGAGTCCCACACATAATGTCTGAGGCATAAAACTCAGTAAAGCTTAAGTGTTTTTACTGAAAAATACAGAATTTTCAAAGAAGAGTCAAGACATATGCAGGTACAAATTCTCGCATGATTATGATCATATCTAAATTGTACCAATAAACTTAATAAAAAGTACAAAATTTTAAAGTTTTTTTTTGATGGACATAAGGATTTTGAATTAGTTTTATTTTTAAATTATGAAATCTTTTAAATCACAAAATCTTTGGAGGAATTTCTAGGATAATGCTCAGAAATGGTGCTTAACTATTTAAAACAGGAGATTATTTTAAAACAGTTACAGGTAATTTTAATGTATACATTCAAAATAAAATTTCTTTTACAGAACCAAAAACCCAGAAGTTGAATAATAAGAAAGGAAGTAATACTGACACTCTTAGAAGAGTACTGTTAACTACACAAACAAAGGTAACTATACTAAACATATTTACAGATCAGTGGCAGTCCAATCTTATTTTTAGATTTCAGTTGATAACATTGTCTCAATGTAAAATTTTTTATTAGTTATATTTTTCATCATTATTTACATATCTTTGAGACAACAAGAAATTGCCTATTTTTTTTAGTTTTTTTTGTTGTTGTTGGGATCTAAGAGATTCTTATATGTAAATACAAATATTACAGAGAAAGTGAATATGATAGCCAAAATGTGGATTATGAGGATACAAATACATTAACTGATTACTGGCAAAATCAGAACAATCCAATGACAGCAGAGCTCAAGTAAGTGATTTTTGATCCCACCAAGATACATATCCTTTTTCTTGGTTTATTACTTTTTTCTCAAATAATAACTTAAATTTTTTCAATTTACTTTAATAAGTAGCAAAGAAGAACAACATTATTTACTACTGACTGTCTTTATCAGATACAAAAAATATGGTACTTATATATGATCTTGTGAAAAAAGTGCAATATTTGTGTGTCCTTCAACGTACATGATGAAAATCACTTTCATATTGACCACTTCCCATAAATGTTGATAGTTTTGTAAGATGTATTTAATATTTATATTTTAAATTATACGTTTTAAGCCTACATTTTACAAACTATATGTACTAAGAATAATTACCCCAGAGGGTTATAAATATAAATCAAATCAACATTTTGGGAAAAACAGTCAATGGATTTAGAAAACAAAACATATTTAAAGGAATAGAAAAATTCTTTTTTTCTAAATGTTTGAAAATTACTTAAAATGTTTTCTTTAATTTGTCTTTCTGATACCAATAGTATTAGAGTAAAATACAAATTTAGAATTTCAAATCTTTGATAGACCAGTCAATATTGTTATAAATATACTATTTGTTTATATTGTTTCCAAGAAAAAATAAATATCCATGTCAGCCTTCTACAAGTTTACTATTTTTGACATTTGGGGCTTATAAGCACAAAGATCAAATTATGGCATGCTTACAGATTGTGTGAGATATTTCTACATTTATCCTACTAATAAAGTTTTTTTCCTAGATGTAAAGAGATTTATATACTTTATTATTAAAAGCATATTATGTAAGTGAGAAACAGTGAAAAGAAAAAAAAATGATTGCTCATTTATCTTTTTCTGGCAATTTTTTTAATAGAATCAGTTTGCAGCTGTAAATACCCCAAAGAAAGAAACTTCTCAGATTGATGGACCATCTCTAAACAATACTTATGGTTTCAAAGTCAGCATACAAAACTTACAGGAGGCAAAAGCTTTACATGAGGTAAAACTGTGACAATGACACACATACTGTGTTTATTAGGTTTTATTCTATAAAACAAGTATGGAAAATTTTTAATGAAAACAAGATACTTTTAATTCTATCTTTGTAAGTCTTTATTTTGTTCTTTTTATTTTACTTTATATAATGTATAGAAAAACCTTTAAGCCATTGCTTGAGTTGCTGCAATTGGTTTCACAACTTTGATAGATCTAGTAACTGAAATTTATGAGAGCTAAAACAAGGAAAATTTTTAAATATTAGAATTATACATTGGAAAACGTATATTTTATTTGAGATCATCACAGTAGAATGGTATGTCGCATCTCAAATATGATATTTACCGGTATTTCTATTTGTTTTGCTCAGTAAATTAGAAGTCAAAAGAGGACGGGCCAGGCCAGACAGCTCAACAGATTAAAACACCTGTTTAGGCAGACACAGGGATCTGGGTTTGTTCCTTGGTGTGCCATGCTAGCCCCATCCCTGGGGTGTGCTGAGGCAGCATTTAAGATTGGTTGTGGTGTCATGTGCCTGTAATCCCAACTTTGGGAGGCTGAAAACAGGAGTATCACTACGCATCTGAGCTTAGTGAGACCCTGTACCAAATACATTTTAAAAAACCAAAACAATGAATTCACTTATTCAGATAATCACTAAATAATAATCTCTACTTACTTTCACAGTACAAACTATTTCCTAAAGACTAGGACACTTTCATAAAAATGTACATGGTAGTATGGATTGGAAAGAATATGTGGATGAGTACTATAAAATTTATCTGTATTACAGAAAACAAAGCAAAGTACACATCAGAGAGCGTTTTCATAGTTTATGTTGTGCTTTCATTGTAGTACCTACTAGCAAAGTGGCTCTTGAGAACTTTTAATTGGGCCTATATAATTGAGGAACTGAATTTTTAACTTTTATTTAATTTTACTTAATTTAGGTATAAAATTTGATACTGTGCTCATTTATTGAAAATATTTTTAAAGTCTTTTGGTATAATCTAGGTATTTGAAACTTTTCTCAACTATGAATTTTATGAATTGTAAATGTGGATCAAGTATTTCCATAGAAAATTCAGCATCCACATTGAGTGCTATAAAGTGTATACTGATTTTAAGACTTATTGGATAAAAGAATGTAAAGTGTCTTACTCATAATTTTTATATTGGTTACATATTGAAAGAATAATGTCTTAGATGTGCAAGTTAAATATCCTTAATCTAAAACTCCAAAACCTGAAACTGAGTACTGATACAATTCCACATCTGGAAAACTTCACCTCTGTCCTCATGAGATGAGCTATAGTCAGATTGTTTATTCACTGAAAGTACTTTTTAAAATTACCTTCAGCCTAGCTGTATAAGATGTGTGTATTTCATAGTAAATGAATTCGTTTTTAAACTTTAGCTACATCCCCAAGATGCCTCATTACGTACATGCAAATGTCATAAAATCCAAAATGCTTTGGGATCTAAACATTTTGAATAAGCGAGTCTCAACCTGTACCAAATAAAGATTTTTTTTTTTTTTTTTTTTTTGTGGAACTGGGGATTGAACTCAGGCCCTTATGTTTGCCAGGCAAGTGCTTATTCTACTGAGCCATCTCCCCGGCCCCGATAAATGTTTTAAAAATAATTTAACCCATTTTTACTTTTTTCATTGTGGCTATTAGAACTTTTTAAACACATGTGGCTTTTGTTTTATTTCTGTTGGATGATGTGAGTTTATATAGTTTTATGTCTTAAGGCAGAGAGTTAGTAAATTGCGATTTTTTTTTTTAGAATTATAATCTCACTTCTTTATTTATGCATTTTCTTTTCATTCAACAGCAGTTATTTAGTTCATTTTTGGACCTTATCCTGTTTTAACTCCTAAAGCCAGGAAAAGTTATGGGCTGAGCTCAATGTACGTCAAACACACACAAAATTAAAAATTAAAGGAATACTTAACATAGTAATATGTTTAAATGTTTAAAACATTTCTTAAAGCAAATTGATAGACCTTAACAAAGACTTGTTAGTCTTATTATTTAGTTGGTCTTTTTATTTGAAAAATACAAATTTCTTTATATTTGTTATTTATATTCATTAATTTGCTCTTTGCAACCCCATTTTAGAAGCTTGATTCCTCTTAAAGTTGTAATCACTCAGGATGTCTGGTGGGTTGCTGAGAACATTCTCCTCTCATCTCAGAAATTGTAATGGCCACCTGCTGGCCAAAACAGGACATAAGTCCCCAAGATCTTTATTATGCTCGTCTCTCTGAAATTCATTAACTTGTCCTCCTCTTCCTTCTATACATTGATACTCAGTATTTAACGAAAGGATTTTTGTTCCCCCTTTTCACCTACCTTTTACTAGTTACTCAATAAATTTCTGTGGTCATCTCTGTGTTCTGTGTTTGCATAAAGTAATATACATCAAAGTAATCATGCATTTTATGTGGTTCAGTAGAAAGGCTTTTGGAGTATGAAATTATCTAGTAATGAAATCAAGACTCATTGATCTAAAATTGTCTTTTCTCTGGAGTCTTTCTATATTTTTATTCTTTTTTAATTAAACTGGTTGTTTTGTTTTGTTGACTTAAGTTTGAGGGAGAGGGTTCCCATTTTAAAATTTTGTGTTAAAATAGTGTGAGCTGATTGTTAAAGGAAGCTGGTACGTAGTTCATTGTTGAGAATGATTGCCTAGCATGTGTTGTATCCCCAGGACCATGAAAATAAGTAAAATTAAAAGGTTTTTTCCCCTTGGCCCCACATTTCACTTTTTAAAAAGTTGTAGTCTTTTTAAAAATAGAAATGAGAGTCTATTTCTTTTCTTTCTTCTTCTTCTTCTTCTTTTTTTTTTTTAATGTATTTGGTACAGGGTCTCATTATGTAGCTTGGACTTGCAGTGATCCTCATGTCGCAGCCTCCCCAGCACTGGGATTACAGGTGTGCACCACCACACCTGGTCTCAGTGGCTGGCTCAGTGTGCCCAGGGCTGGGGCTGGTGCAGCATGTGGTGCTGGGGATGAAACATCGGGTTCCTGTGCTTGCCTAGGTAGGCGCCTAGTCTGCAGAGCTATCTTGCCAGTACAAGAGTCTATTTCTGAGGAAAGTAATTAATTTGTGGACATCTGGTTTTTTATTGCTTTATGCCTTGTAACATTATATACATAATTAATGTTCTTTGTTTTATAAAGTGTTTAGTAACAACTCTAATGAACACATGGAGTATTACCTATACCTGGTAAAAATTCAATTAGGGTAAAAGATTTATAATGAAAATTAAGCTTTCCTTCTGTCTTACAGTACTAGTTCCCTTCTCCAAAGGCTATGAGTATGCCTATAGTTTGTATGTCTCTTTGCATGCCACTGTGTCCATCTCTCAATTTTAGAAAACTAAGAATTGCAGTTGAGAGATTTAGAGTAACATAGTAATATTCATGTGGAAAGCAAGTTTATTATCTGTCAAAGAAAATGTACTTGAATATGAACAGCTAATTTGAAGACAACATTACGCAATACAACAAACACTGAAATTCATATTTTGTTTAGTGAAATTCTGTATCATTTGTAATTTTTCTGTTTTGTATTCTCTTTAAAAAATAAAAATTAAAAGAAAATGTACATGGGTGAAATATGGTACTTGATATCATAGTATTTTTTCTAAGAAAAAATATTTTAAAAGATCTGTCTGATACACATAGAGGATCTTAAATTTAAATTGTCCTTAAGTGATGGCAAATTAATAAATAGAAACTTGAAATGGAAAAATCTTTCTTCTTTAGCTTAAGGTACAGGTACACTATAGAAACTGTAAAAGTAAAAAAGTAACAGTGATTTTAATGTAGAATCACTTGGTCTAGTCATTTGCTTTCTTAAGCAGAAATTGAGAGGCAGTACATAAACTTTAAATATTGTAGTTTTAAGAGTTGTCATTGAGAATGCACTTCCATTCTTTACAGTAACACAGTTTATAACTAAATCTTGGAAATGGCCTAAATGCCCATCAACAATGAACAGATAAGGAAAATGTAGTCGGGGCTGGCGAGCTAGCTCAGCGGACTAAAGTGCCTGCTAGGCAAGCTTAGGCAAGCACAGGGACTGCTGTTTGATCCCCAGCACCACATGCCACTCCAGCCCTGCCCCAAGGTGGGCTGAGCCTGCCAGAGTTCAGGCTTAGTGGTGTACACCTGTAATCTCAGTGCTGGGGAGGCTGAAAGCAGGAGGATCACCATGAGTCTGAGCTGCATAATCAGACCCTGCACCAAATACATTTTAAAAAAAAAACAGAAAAGAGTATGTGGTAAGTGTACATAATAAGTACTACTCTGCTTTAGAAGAAGATGAGGTAGGGGGCTGGGGTGATGGCTTGGTGGAATAAGCACTTCCCTGACAAGCTCAAGGGCCTGAGTTCAATCCCTGGTTCCACCAAAAAAGAAAAAGATGAAGTAGAGGATTTCATCAGTAAACAGGTATACCTTGAGACCGTGATACTAAGTCAAACATACATACATACAAGCTTAGGTATCATATGGTATCTCTTTATCCTTACTTTTTCTTGAATGGATAGAACAAGAGATGGAGGTAGGTATGAGAAGAAAGGGGATAGAATTTTATTTAAAAAATGAATAAATGAAAATAGACCTTTTGCAAATGGAAGGGGGATCAAGAGCTGAAGGGAAAAGAGAGGAAGGGGAGGGCTAGCAGATTAAAAAAAATTTGTATTATGTACCTGTACCAAGTCCCTACAATAAATTAATCAGGATGTACTGCAAACATGTTCTAATAAAAATAAATTTTAAAAAATCAATTGTCATTGAGGAATTACTGCAAAGATTTTTAAAATAAAAATGTGTATTGATAATCAAATTTTGTAGTAAAAATCATCAGTTTTAATCTTCAACATGGTAAATTATGACTCTGTCTTTTATGGCCATTTTTTTCTTTTCTGTTTTAGCATACACATATCTCCTTAGAGTCTTAGTGAAGAATATTTCTTTGAGTATGATATCTCAAAATTTTCTTTTTCTTTCACAGATACAAAATCTTACCCTAATAAGTGTGGAGTTACATGCTCGAACTAGACGGGACTTAGAGCCAGATCCTGAGTTTGATCCAATCTGTGCTCTTTTCTACTGCATCTCATCTGACACTCCACTGCCAGATACAGAAAAAACAGAACTCACAGGTGTAATAGTAATTGATAAAGAAAAGACAATTTCTGGTCAAGGTATTGTTCATTTTTATTAAGGATATAGCTGTCTACTCTAGGATGATTCTTTTAATAAGGAGAATTTTGTCTTGCTCTCCTTTCTAAAATGTTTACTGAGGTAGGAATAGAAAGCTATAGGCAACTTTGTTCTTGATTCATTATTTTTACTTGATATATTGTCAAAAATCAGAAATGGGTTGGGGTGGTAGAGCACTTATCTACCATGTGCAAGGCCTTAGGTTCAGTCCTTCATCCTCGAGAATAAAAAGCAATGCAATATGAAGATGGTGAGACAGTTTCTAATTACCATATGTAATTTGATCTAAATATTATTTTATACTATTCATAGAGAATCCAGAAACTGGGTGTGGTGGTGCACACCTGTAATCCCAGTGCTGGGGAGGCTGTGTCAGGAAGATCACTGTGAGTCTGAACTGCATAGCAAGACCCTGTATCAAATAAATGAGAATACAATATGTAGGCTTAGGCAGACTTTAAGTTTTCATATGCAGATATTTTGCTGCAAATATAGAATTTCTCTTAGCTTTAGGAGATTCAGTTACTATTTTTAGTCACTTTATAAGAGTTTTTAAAAGATTTTTTAAAACTTTTTTGTGTCTTTCAAAATACATATAATTTGGTTCAGTTTCTTCAATAGGTATACTAAATCAGCACTGTATAAAGTGCATTTCTTTGCAGTTTTAAATGGCGACCATGACAAGTAAACTCAGTTTACCTAGAAAGAAGTCTGAGCACAGAACAAAGCTGTATAAACACTTTAAGTTTAATCATTGTTGTTCTTGAAATGGATCATACTAGCCGTGATCATACATCAGTCATGATTTCCTCATGAGCTTTTCAGGATAATTGATGTGATTTGTTTGTTTGAATTCAGCTATGGTGGGAAGGCCTGTATCATGGAAATATATAATGAAAAGCAGGACCTGTTTGTGGTCTTCCCCTGGCTTCCTTAGAAAAGAGGGGTTGTTGAACATTTTCTGTATACCTGTGATTAAAACATTCTGTTAAGCAAAGTTCTTTCCACTACAAAAACTGAACATAGAAATAAAGTAATGCAATTTTTTTGTAGGTGATATATCATTGTTTGTGGAATTTTGTGAACATAGGCTTTTTTCAGAGAATAACTAAAAATATGAAATTTGAATTTTTAATCATATCAAATATGAAAACATTTTAAGAAATTTTTCAAGAAAATAGTATTTTTACTGTGGAGAATATGTTCTTAATTTAAAATATATCAGTAGCACACTTTCACTCAAAAGTAAAAGGTGAAAGATTTATACAATCTGAAGAGAAACCAGATTTATATGATCTGAAGAGAGTATGTTCACTCAAAAGGGTTGTTACTTTTTTATAATGTTGCATTACAGTGTATAATATATTTAGCCAACATTTTGCTTATTTCTTAGATATCAGATATCAGACTCCATTACTTATCAGATCTGGAGTAACAGGATTAGAAGTTACATATGCTGCTGATGAGAAGGCACTTTTTCAAGAAATTACAAATATAATAAAAAGGTATTATCTTGTATTTTCTGATTTTTTTAAAGCCTTTCTTTGTCTAGTTTTTTCATGCTATTTCAGATATAATAGATAGTGGTATGAAAGAGAAACCAAACTTTTTCTGTGGCCTTCAAAAGTAGAGAATTATCTTTAGAAAGATTTTGTATTCAGAAGTAAAGCCATGCTGTTTTGTTGAGCTGTAGGGGACTCAGGTCAACAATTTCTGACATTGCCAGTGAAGCAGAAGACCCAATACTATTATGGACTGCTGGACTCTTAGAATATTTTGCTGAGTTAACACACCTATAATATTCAAATAATGGAACTTAACAAAAAAAGGGGATACAGATGAATGTCCATTTTTTATCCATGTATTCAAAATGGTTAGGATAGATATATAGTTACATTCTCTTAATGAACAGAGGGATTTGTTCTAATAGTGATTGTAAATAGGATATCATGTCCGCATCTTGTACAGCAATTAACCACTAGGAAGAATGTATGCAATGTGTTAATTATTGAATCTGTCCTACCAATTTGGTTTGAAACTGTCTCATTGCTATTTGTTTCTCAATAAAATAATGGAAAAAAATTTTAAAAAAGAAAGATTTTGTATTCAATCTCCTACCACCATCACCATTTCCATTAGATAAGAGACAAGGCAAGCAATATTCAGTTTATAAGATGAATGAGCCAGAGACAGAAAAATATTTGCTCTATGTATAACTTCTTGGTTGAATTTTAGGATGTTTTTTCTTTAGTGCTAAAATAAAAGTCAAACTTGGGCACTGTGTCACATGCCTGTAATCACAGCACACTGGGAGGCTGAAGCAGGAGAATCACAAGTTTGAGTCTTGTCTGAGTGACTTAGTGAGACTTTGTCTCAAAATAAAATAAGGAGGATCACTATGAGTCCGATCTGTGTAGTGAGACCCTGTAGACCCTGTACTAAATACATACATACATATAATATCTAAAGAAAGAGCTGAGGATATAGCACAGGCTTTTACCATTAAGCAGCCAGGTGGATTGGTTCTTTAATATATGTGTGGGAAACCTTCATATTTCCCATGCCTAATGGCCCTTAGAGCCACTTGATACTTACGTCCTAATTTCTCAAATGTAGCTGTTACACAGTCTTACAGGAAGATGCACTGATGTAGAGGTTTTTCATCTTTTCCCTAATGAGAGTGTTGTATTAGAAAACTAAGCAGGAAGCATGTTGGGATTCTTTTTTCTCAACTAGTCTGGGCTGCTTTTCTAGGTATTCACTTCATTGTTGTTTATTGTTTCACTTTTCCCTGCTCCTCTGTGATCATACTACAGTCTTGCTCTTTTTTCCAGAATTACCAGCCGTGTAGCATTCTCTACAAGAAAACACTTTTATGTAGGTTGGTGAGAAGATCCATTTGATTGTTTTATTAACCAATAATTATTTATTAAAGCAAGCCGTTTTCCTAGAAAGTATAGCTCTGTTTGTAAAGAGAAAAGCACATAATATTTACATTACTTTTTCCTCTTAATGTTCAGGGCTACTCTGCAAGTCTAGTATAACTAGATCATGAGCTGATCATGGCACATTAAAATTGACATTATTTAATTACTTCCACAGGGCCTTCAGTAAAGAATAAATAAAATAGGATGTTTTTGCAGAGATTTATACCTAGGTTCATTTGTATTAGTCACTTAAATACTTTAGAATTAAAAATAAAACACTTTCATGGCATAATGATTTTTCTTGACCAAGTCAAAGCTAAAGCTTATTCAGTATCTCCTTTATGGAAGTTCGATAAAATACTAGCAAACTATTTTCTGAAATTTAGGCTTGGTGATTTGTTCATGGTCTGTTGTTATACCAAAGAATCGCATAAGGGAGTAGCCATAAGTGGCTTATAGTAGTAAATTAGTGTGATCTAATGCTTTAGGCAGTGGTTGATGCTCAGGATATTGATATAATTTGGGCAAACTATATCCCACAGGAATTGTTACATAGAATCCAAATTAATTTATTTTGGTGATTGTTCACTTTACCTTAGAGTATTTATACAGAACACAAAAATCAGACTAGGGCAGGGGAAATAGCTCAGTAGAATAAGCACCTTCAAGGCAAGCACAAAGTCCTGAGTTCAATCCCTGGTACCACAAAAAAAAAAAAAAATTGAAGTTCTTGAAAAAACTACTATCTTCTGTTCTCAAAACTTGTCACTGTGATCAGTTATTCTCTTTCCCACATAATTTTTCCTTTGAAGTAAATCTCCATGTTTATTTTCCCTCATACGATAGCCAAACATTTCTTTACAACCTGGAGGCTTGAAGAGGAGCTACACAGAGGCTCTTTTTGAGTTAGGTACAGGTCGTCATTACAGCCGTACTAGCATAATTGTGACCACAGTGAGCACATTTTCTCTTAGCTGCTAATTCTTACCTTCGCCGCATTAACTTCATACTATTGGTACTTCAATTTGCCATTAGATTGAGACATGTATCTCTTGAGTTGAGAGGACAAACTTGTACATTACTTGGCCTTTATGTAAGAATCAAATGATTCTAAAATTAAGAAAAAAGGGTGCTTTCATTTTATTTCTCAGCATTAAAATATGTAAGGACTATCAAACTGCTAGGGTTAGAAGGAAAAATGGCAGAATGACTAGATCTTTTACCAAATACTATATCTACATATGCCCTCATGCTTCACCCTTCCTTACTCATAATAGCAATCAAACTCTCACTCATAATTTCTACCAACTTCTTTCCCAAATCATATCAAAAAATACAATCTTAGTAAAACTATATTCACTTTACAAAATGATTTAAATCAAGTACTGTGTCCACCCATTCCTTCTGGAAGTACCATTGTATCATCCCTTTACCACCTGCAAACAATTATTTTTTTTATCATGAAGAAACAATTCTTCTTGTTAAAGATCCAAACATGCAGTCTTTGCATAATGTTTTCTTTCATTTCTTAGGTATGATCCTGATATTCTGCTAGGCTATGAGATTCAGATGCATTCCTGGGGCTATCTCTTACAAAGAGCTGCTGCCTTAAGTGTTGACTTGTGTCAGATGATCTCTCGTGTGCCAGGTATGTAGAGTTCTGTTTTATGGAAATACAGAGCAAATTATAAAGTAGATAGAGACAAAATCTTGAAAAAGCACCATTGTCCTAGATCACTTTTAATATTAAATTAGGTGGCATAACTCCATTATAGAAAAATTTTAAAATCAAGAAAAGTAAAATTTCCCAGTTCCACTCATATATATGATGTTAGTACATTTGCTGAGGGGGTTATTCCCCCCCCCCCATTTTCAGTCATTTTTGTAAATAGGTCTTTTAAAATATAACTTTATTCATGCAATTTAAAAATACAATGTATGTGGCAGCACTGACAAAAGTTCTACAATCTGAGGTACTGGATCTCAGGATAAATCCTGAGGGCATTTCACTGACCTTCTCAGACCCAAAAGCTACAACTCTTGTTGCATAGGTCCTGCTTTACCTTGGTCTTAACCATCCAGTAGAAAAGTATGAAGACGAAATATAGGAACTAAAGCCATGTTGTTATGTTGAGCTGTGGGGGACTCAGGTCAATAATTTCTGACATTGCCAGTTAAACAGAAGACCCAATGCTATTATGGGCTACTGGACTCTTTTAGAATATTTTGCTGAGTTTATACACCTATAATATTCAATAATGGAACTTAGGAAAAATGGGGTATACCGATGAATGTCCATTTTGTATCTGTGTATTCAAAGTGGTTAGGATAGATATATAGTTGCATTCTCTTAATGAATAGAATGATTTGTTCTAATGGTGTTTGTAAATAGGATCTCAAGTCCGCATCTTGTACAGCAATTAACCACTAAGAAGAATATATGCAGTGTATTATTTGTTGAAACTGTACTTCCGATTTGATTTGAAACTGTCTCATTTGAAATTTGAAATTGTCTCATATGTTTATCAATAAAATTTTGAAAAAAAATTAAAAAAAAGAAAATGCATTTATTAAACCATAAGTATACATAAGGATTTGTGAAAGTGATTTAAGTAAGAATTTTTCGTCTGGAAATAAAATATACCATTTAAGGAAATGCTAAAAAAAAATACAATGTATGTATTTTTATTATGCTTCTTTCATCCAGCATCCTATTGTATTTTCTTGGATTATGAGACAGTCTTTATTATCTTTAGTTGATGCATAACATTTCTTTGATGATTACTTTCATAATATTCTGTGTGTCTGGTTCTGTTTTTTGTCTTGACTGGTAAAGAAGGACAAGAAGGAAAGGAACTCTGTCTTCATTCTCTCATTGCTGAGACAAAATACTGGACACCCAAATTAAAGAGGGAAAGGTTTATTTAGTTTGCAGTTTGTAGAGGTTTCAACCCATAATCAGCAGGCTCCAAAGCAGGGTGGCATGGCGCAGGAGCAGCACTTCAAGGCAGCAGAAAACAGCAAAAGCAGCAAGAGCAAAAAGGCAGGGGAGAGCACAAGCCTCTGAGGTTAATTAATTGTTGATTTTAATTTGAATATCAGACTAAAAAAAATTACATGAATTCTGAAGGCTATTGCCAATGGCTTAATTTTCTCTAAAGAGGGAGAGTAGTATTGATGCCAAAATTACTTTCTAGAGCACATTTCAAAGGTGTATTTTCTCTATAACTGTAGATTTTTAATGAATTTGTCTTGAATGTTCCCTGCAAGTCTGACCAGAAGAAAGTAACATCTACTTTGGGAGGCTGAAAGGCAAAATGCAAAATTAATCATAAGACCACCTTGGAGAGGTTATGACTTCAGTAAAAGTGTCTCAGATGTTGATAAATTTTAATGAAAATATTAAAGTTGTAAGATTCAAGGACAGTAAATATTTTGAGATAGCTCAGTTGTCTAAGTGCCTGCCTGGCAAATGCAGGGTCCCAAGTTTGATTCCCATTATCACATGCTTTGCCAGCCACCATGCAGACATGCACCTGTAATCCCAGCCCTGGGGAGACTGAGACAGGAGGATCACTATGAGTCCAAGCTGTGTAGTGAGACCCTGTACCAAGTACATAAATAAAAGATTTTTTAAAATACTAAAAAAAAAAAACCAGTGATACTTTTTTGTAACAGTAATACATAACATTTTTCAGCATCTTTTGGGATAGGCTTCTGAATACTGGGGACAGGCGGCACTAGTATTTAGGTGCTGTTGTTAATTACTTTAATCAGTTGTAACCATTAAGGGATATGACATGGATAAGAAGAGCAAGTGAAAACTCATGTCTTGTTGGCGAATGTATCTCAGTTAAAGTGCCTGCCTAGTATGTATGAGGCTCTAGGTTCAGTCCCCTGTACCACAAAGAATTTAGAAAGCTCATGTCTTTTCACAATCATCGTTGAAACTTTTTATGAGACAACGTAGCACAGTAGACAAGACGATTACAAAGGCAGCATGGTTGGCACAGATTGTAGAGAAAAATTACTAGGTGCAACTCTGGGCTACATGTTGTTAGGAAAATTTCTTAGCCACTCTGTGCTTCAGTTTATTCATCTGTAAAATGGAGAGAATAACAAACTTACAGGATTATTGGGAAGTATTTAGAACTGTGGTTGAAAATAGAAAATAGTGTTTTTGCTAAATGAAAAATAGCTTTTAAATATCACCTCTTTAACATAAAGAAATAAGAAATGGGTGAGTGTACATGACCTTTGGAGTGACGTAACCCTGGTTTAAAATCAGTTATGAGAAAAATATTAGTTCTCTTGTTGTACAACCCAGGACAAGATCTGTTCCTAAGTAAAACATACTGCAAGGTAAAACTTAAAGTGTCGCTGAATTAAAATAAAAGAGGTAAGGTTAGGAAAGCCCCTAGAACATAATAGATATATAACATATGATAAATGTTACCCTATAACCACTAATCAACAGAATTTACCTATACCTAGAGTTATATAGAAGAAATATTTTAATTTCTATTCTAGGTAAAATCACTACCTAAAAAATTAGACTTAGACCAGGTGAAGTGATACATCCCTATAATCCAGCCATATGGAAGTCTGACCATAGAAAATTGTAAATTTGAGGCCAGGCTGGGCAATTTAATGAGACCCTGACTCAGAAAATAAAAAGAACTGGAGATTGGAGATAGGTCATTGTCAGTGATAGAACATTCATTCCTCCATTGGCTACCACTTGCTTCTGTCTGTACTATGAGAGAGTGAAAGAAAAAGGGTTTGGGGGTTGGAGAGGGAGAAAGGGAAGGAAAGAAGGAAGGAGAGAGAAACTAGTCTCAGAATTCTATTTGCTATGAGGAATTCCTTGTCTAGTTCCCCATACATGGTTAGAATTTTTGCTGTGGATCAGAACCACTCCTTACCCCCACATATGAGAGACAACAGTATACAGTAAATAGAAAAAGAAAGAATATATTTTCAAATATATTTATTTTACAGAATTGTTTTATATTAAGTAAAATTTGTTTTTATTACTCAAAATAATGATTATTCTGAGTCCAAGATAAAAGAGACTGTAAATTATATTCTACTTTTAATTTTTATCCTTATTTTCTGGGGCATAATTTACTTGAAAATTTGTTTGCTGTGAATACTGATATAATCTATGTTTCTGTAGATGACAAAATTGAGAACAGATTTGCAGCTGAAAGAGATGACTATGGATCAGATACCATGAGTGAGATAAATATAGTTGGCCGAATTACACTAAATCTTTGGAGAATCATGCGAAATGAGGTAAAGTATTTCATGTAAAATTTTGGAAATAAAGAGATTAGATCAATGTAATAATCATTATATAACATTAGTCTGATATAGTACATAGCTTTTTCTATGGGTTATTTTTATTATGCCAGAGTTACAAAATACTACTTTCTAACACACAGAACTACAGAGGTGTTAAATCTTAATGTTATTAATGATTTAATTTTTTTCTATAATTAGAGCTACAATAAAATCTGTTATTATATAATTTCATTTTTTTTGTACTTAAGTGGGATAAATTCAGTTTGGCCTTGTTGATTTGTTATAGTTGATCAATTTGGAGCTGGTGCTGTTCTTTTGGGCCTTATCACATAGTTCTATCAAATAAGGAAATGTATTCTTTATATGAAATTTAGATATACCATTTCCTCTTACTTCTTCTTTGTACCATGAGCTAAAGTTATGCTCACATTTCATATCATTTTAAAATGTATGTTATGCACAATTAAAAGGAAAGCGAGAACTTGAGGATTGGACAACGAGGAGAGGGCAAGGTGAAAAGCTGGGAAACAGGACAGGGACAAAACCATACATTTATGGGCAAGGCAGTGATCCTGAGAAACATCAGCAGGTTTTTGAAACTAGCAGTTAATTGGGAGGATTCTCACCCTGACTAACTGTACATGCTGGTACCTGTGAACCAAGCAACTGCACTGAAGATAGCAATGTGTAATAGAAGGGTCATGCTTGGAATGCCTGTCATTCGGGTCTTCTAAATACATACTTCTTGTCATGACATACCAGTTATTACCATACTATCTCACAAGTAAAAGTTTTTGTTTTTTTTTTAAAGACACAAAAAAAAAGAAAAAAAAAGTCACAGGACTGTCCTGCTACAATGCAGTATATGACTAGATTTCTAAATTTCTGTGTAAAAATATGTAATTATTTATTCATATTCTTTAAGTATTTTTCATTTTTTAAATTTTTATCTCCATAGTCTGTAGGGACTTGATATTTAACATATCAATACTTGATGGAAAATACCTGTTCCATGTTATGCCTAAGATGTTTGATATTCAGACAGATAGTGAAGTTAAACCCAACTGCATATGTTGTAGGGTAATAATAAGCTTCTCTTCTGGAGAGTTAGCAACCTAAGTTTGCAGACCAAAAATTAGAGAAATAGGGGCTGGGGAGATGGCTCAGTAGAATAAGAGCTTGCCTGGCAAGCACAAGCACCTGAGTTCAATCCCCGGTTCCACCAAAAAAAATAAATAAATAAACATAAATTTAAAAAAAAAAATATATATATATAGAGAGAGAGAGAGAGAGAAATAGAAGGGCAGCAAGGACAGCCAGCATTTTGACCATAGCCTTTCAAGGTCAGTGAAGACTCAGGACATAGGAGAACCTATACTGTAATATCATGTAACTCAATTGTGTCCCAAATTTTCTGATCAAGGAGATTATGGGGCCACAGAGCAGCATGATAGATGATGTAGAGTATGCCTAAGGAGAATCACCTGGAGAGAAAACATTCTCTCAGCCTTTCACAGAGAGCAAATTGGTTAAACAATGGCTATCACTCATCCACATGGCTGACACTGACAGAGGATCTGCAACCCGTGGTACAGGGTTACAGGATAAATCCTGAGGAGACTTGACTGACCTTATCAGATACAAAAGTTACATTTCTTGTTATATAGGTCTTGCTTTATCTTGGTCTTAACCATCCCCAGAAAAGTATAAAAATGAGGTATATAAAGTAAAGCCATATTAGTATGCTGAGCTGTGAAAGGCTCAAGTCAACAACTTCTGTGGATAACCCACTAGTATTGTGGACTGCTGGACTGTGTTGGATTGTTTTCCTGAATTCACGAACCTATAGTATTCAGATGGCAATGGAATACCCATTTCTGACAGGACTAAACAAAAAACGGGGATGCAAAGGAAGGACCATTTTGTATCTGTATATGCAGAATAGTTAGGATAGATATACAGCTACTTTCGCTTCATTCAATGAGAAGAAAGATTTGTAGTAATAGTGTTTGGACAGGATATCCTGTCTGCATCTTGTACTATGGATAACCGCTAAGAAGATAACAATGTACAATGTATTAATTATTGGAACTGTTCTATTAATCAGTTTTGAAACTGTCTTATTGCTATTTGTTTCTCAATAAAATAAAATAATATCCCCGGTTCCACCAAAAAATAAAATAATAAATAAAATGTACGTTATGGGCTGGCTATATAGCTCAGCAGTACAAGCACCTGCCTGACAAATGCAAGGTCCTGAGTTCAATTCCCAGTTCCAAAAAAGTAGCATAACGTAACATAACATAATCTGCTTGAGGATAACTTTTTTGTGTTCTTAAAGTATCATAATGTAAGAGTCAGTGCACAAGAATTTTAAAATCATAGTGACATAAAGCATGAAAAATATAGATAATGATATATTTTGTGTATATGTTCATATGTATGTATATATGTATATGTTTTACAGTCTTCATTTAAACTGCAGTCTGGTATTTCCTGAGATGAACACATGAATCAAATATATAAACAGAGAAAAAATTATTGAATGTTGGGGCCAGGGAGATGGCTCAGTGGAATAAGCGCTTGCCTGGCAAGCACAAGGGCCTGAGTTCAATCCCTGGTTCCTAAAAAAAAAAAAAAAATTATTGACTATTAGTTTTAGGGGTCTTTTTATCCTTGAGTACTCAAAAGACAACAGAAGCAAATTGAATGTTATTTTAAAAATCACAAATTAAGATTATTTTCAAAGTTTAGGGCCTTCTGTAGCCTTTGCTAAAACTTCAGGGTCAAAGATTTCTCTAGTTCTGGTGTGTGTGTGTATATAGCATTTCTCATTGTTTATAAGTGTGAAGAACAACCATGAGGAAGTTAGGAGTTAGATAATTTACCCCCCTTTCTAGATGCAGTTATATATAGTGTCATTTTTTCTTCCTAATTGGAAATATTCCTGGCATTCTGGCAATTTTTGTGAAATCCTGTATGAATTTTGTTAGTGTACTGTTGTGTATCAAGAGTAATGTCAAGAGTTAGAACAAAAGCTGGCCTTCAGATTTTTTTTCATATTAGAGGCTGTTTTCTGGATTTGAATAGTACCATAGGCTCCTTTGTATCTTTTATCTGAGTCTTTCTAATGACACTTAGCAATTTTTAACTTATATCATTGTTTTTAAATCTTCATAGTTTGTTCTTACAAATAAGATAATTAAAAATAATGTGGCTGCGTATGGTAGTGCACACCCACTTGGGAGGCTGAGGCAGGAGTGGGCTAAGGTAGAAGGGTTGCAGTGAATTTGAAGACAGCCTGAACTCCATTGTGAAGCCCTCTCTCAAAAAGATGAAAAAAGAAAAAGAAAAAATGGTAATATGTTTATAATAGTAAAACAAAATTAAATGCAGAAAAATATGTAAAATGAAAGTGAAACTCTTCTGCTGTAAGTTATCTATTCAGCAGTTGCATTTCCTAGACAATAGTTTACAGTGAGAAAAGGTTATGTTGTTTTCCTGTACCTAGAGTTTTATTTCTTAATATAGTCATTCTCACTCTTCCTGTGTAACTCTGACTGTGGAATTCCAGCTATTTCCCCTTGACTGTGGATCCTTAGATACTGCTTTGTTGTTGTTATAATGTATTTAGTACAGGGTCTCACTACATAAATTGGACTCGGAGTGATTCTCCTGTTCTCAGCCTTACAGGTGTGCGCCACCACACCCAGTCTTTTCTTTTCTTTTCTTTCTTTCTTTTTAATAAATCAGGTTCACTTTTTTTTTTTTTTTTTTTTTTGGTGGTACTAGGCATCAAACTCAGGACCTTGTGCTTGTCAGGCAAGCACTTATTCCATGGAGCTATCTTCCTGGCCCCTTGCTTCTTAAATAGGAATATTTATTGAACATTTGTTAACTGCTTGCTTAAATTAAAGAACATATAACTGTTCCCCACATTATACTTACAGGCCTTCTGGATTATCAGTTTAATTGAGGCCTTTTAAAAATTTGTCAAATGAGGGGCTGGTAAGATGGTTCTAAAGCACCTACTTAGAACAAGATTGGCAAAGCACGGGGACCGCGGTTCAATCCCCCAGCACCAAATGCCGGCCAGCCCTGCCCCCTGGTGGACTGAGCTGGATACACACACACACACACACACACACACACACACACACACACACAAATAAATAAATAAAAATTTGTCAAATGAGTTAGAAACAGACTTTATTCAATTTGGCAAATACTGAGTGTTACTACTGGTCCACAGATGGACTGGCCTTTGCTTGGGTAAAACACATAGTTAGTTCCTTTGTTGTTACATACAAAGAGAATACTGTATGGATGGTTATTTGAGTCTGTGGAGGTTCTCTACATCTGTTTTCTTAGTCAATTAGGAATTACTGATTACTAAGACGAGAATTGTGGAGAGGCTTTTTGAAGAGTATAAAATACTAGTCTAAGACAATTTGAGAGTAATTATGAAAATACAGTGTAAATGCTAGGTAGCATTTAAAAGTCTAATTGAGATTTGCATCAGAAAATTAAAGTGATACCTGTCAGTTATTTTCAGCCTCACAGATGGAAATTAAGAACAATAAAAGGCTACATTTGACCATTGTACCAGGTTGTTTTTTTTTTTTTCATTTCTATTAGGAACTTACATATTAACTGTCTACTCTCAATATCTACCCTATATATTCATTCTCTCATCATTTTCATCTCTTTGCCTTCCTTATCTACATTCTAAGAAAGCATCACTGTCAGGTTTACCCGGCCCCTCAGTAACTTGATTTTTAGTTTATCTGTCCTGCTGTTTATTATTTTCAGTGTGTATTTTCATTCTGCTTTTAGAGTTATCCAGCCTTACTATCTTTTTGCCTTTCCCAGTTGCCTTTGCTACCTCTTATGCATTTTGTCAGGGTGTGTGTGCATGTATGTGTGCAAGTATACACTATGATATATACTGCTTTCCCATGTTGCCATTGTGGAGACTGAAAGCAAAAACAGTTTGGTTTACTGTCTTGAGACAAGATTAACATTCAGTTCCTATTTTGTACTGTCTCGATTTTTTTTTTTTTTAATTTTGTATTTTAGGGAAAGCTCTACAGGGTGTTCAGGGTCTCACTACTAGATGGGACTCATAGTGATCTACCTGTTTACAGCCTCCCAAGAGCTGGGAATACAGGCACACACCAAGGAATGTTTGAAAGTAGATATAGAAAGAGAAAAAAAGCAGCTTGTTTAACAGTGCTTCTGTCAGTATTTGAACAGGCTTAGTGCATAAAAAGAATTCATAATAATTGGAATGTCTGGGCCAGGGAGATGGCTCAGTAGAATAAGTGCTTCCCTGGCAAGCGCAAGGGTTTGAGTTCAATCCCTTGTTCTGCAAAAAAAAAAAAGAATTGGAATGTCTGAATTCCCTGCTTCCAGTGATCCCTTGGCCTGAGGTCTGAAGCAATGATGATCGTAGGTGTGTTAGAAGGACTCTTCATGCATTTGAGCTGAGTCATGTTCATGGCAATTTGGGGGTAACCTGCAGCTCAACATGGCCCCTGGTTAGGATGGATCAATAGCCTCTGGTGGATAAACTCAAATCCAGCCCCATGAGCTTACTCTGTGTCATGTAGCCTTTCTTATTTGAAATCACTTATATTCAATCTTGCTGTAGCGTCAGAATGTATGAACAACAACCAGATACTTTCATTGAAACTTCATTCATAGAATTTAGCAGCTTTAGATTTTTCTCTCTACCTCCCCATAACATGCTTCATTCCAACACAATTTCCATTGAACTTTACAATGAAAAGAAGAGCCTAGCCATAAACCCAGGGGAGTGGGACAAATGTGGCCAGAAATCCCTCTAGAAGTGTCATCTCAAGGCAGTTGTCCTTATTGGACCATAGAAATTTCACTGTTTTTATTATGGGGAGGGATTTAAACTGTAAATTCTGGACCATAAAGTGAACATTTTGCTGTTTCTTAGGTGTTGGATAATTACCTCAGGAGATTATTTTTTACCTTTTTCATTTAATATGATCTTTTAAAATGAAAAAATTACTGTCCATATTTATGACATCTTTGAGTATGACAAGGACTTCAGATTTTAAGTTTGAAAAAGGCAATTTTAAAGAAAAAAACTTTTGTAATTCTTAATAAAAAATAAAAGGAAAAAAAAAAGAATTAGAGTCTCTAAAAGTATTACATAACCAAGGTGAATATCACTGGGTCTGTTCTTTTCTGATTATATATTGTTAATGAATATTTTTATCTAGTTTGCTACTTTTAAATTATGGTTCAGTGGCAACAAATCATTTTTACAAGTAGCTTTCATATCTACTATGAAATATTTAAAGCAATAATGGGATTTTTTACACCAAATTTGTTACATAATTATAAGTATTATTATAATGGTGCCTTTATTTATTTATTTATTTATTTATTTAATTAGGTGGCTCTAACTAACTACACCTTTGAAAATGTGAGCTTTCATGTTCTTCATCAGCGATTTCCCCTCTTTACCTTTCGGGTCTTGTCAGATTGGTTTGATAACAAGACAGATCTATACAGGTAATATTTTACTACTCTGAAGACAGTAATGTCTCTTTAAAAATGAGCAATATTAAGATATATGTCATGTATAATAAAATGCGCAAATGTAAAATGTATTGTTCATTGACTTTGAAAAATGTATTTATTCTAAAACTACCACTCCTGTATGATAAAAGAACATAGCTAATACCCACAAAATTCTCTTAAGCAAAACTTGTGGTGAGCCTAACCATCCAGGTAAGTACTAATTTTATTTCTTTTTACTATAGATTACTTTTGCCTGTCCTAGAGCTTGATGCAAATAGAAATATTCATAATTTTCCCTTATTGTCTAGCTTTTTTGAAGAAACTCTACATAATGTTGAGATTCTGATGTTATGTAAAGCCATGTGGAGATTCAGCATGTTGCATGTTGCATGTTCATTTTTATTACTGAGTGATACTCAGTTATATGAATATACCGTAGTTTATTCATTCACCTATTATCAAACATATGTATGGTTTCTAATCTGATGCTACTGAGGATGAAACTAATAAATATTTCCGTGTATATCTTTGTGTAAACATACATTTTCATTTCTACAGGGGTGGAATTGCTGGGTGGTCACATGATTAGTGTGTGTTAACATTTTAGGAAACTACCAGTCTGGTTTCTTTGGCAGTTTGTCTCTTGCAAGTTTGCTAGAAATAAATTCTTTCAACCCTTATTTATCTGAAAATATCTTTATTTTACCCTTATATTTGAATGATATTTTCACTGTATCATTCTAAGATTGAGCTTGTTTTTGTTTCTGTTTCACTATTTGAAACAGAATGAAAATCAAGGGCTGGCCAAATAGTTCAGCAGATTAAAGCCCCTGCTTAGGCAGACGCAGGGGCCAGGAGTTCGATCCCCAGGCACGCTGAGACAGTGATTGAGACTGGGCATGGTGGCACACGCCTGTAATTCCCAGTACTTGGGAAGCTGTAAACAGGAGGAACACTATATGCCCAATCTATGCAGTGAGACCCTCTAGACCCTGCCCTAAAATACAAAAAAAAAAAAAAGAATGAAAAAGAAAATAATTTGTTTTTTCTTCTGACCACTCTTATTTCTGATGAGAAGTGAAGGGTTTCATTTTTCCAATATATGTAATTCATTTATTTTAAAATTAAGATTTAATGAGCTACAGTTGCTTTCTGCTGTTGTATATAAGACGTATAGTAGAGTTGGGGCAGTATCTTAGTGCTGGTCCAGCCTTACTCTTTGGACATTGCTATTTTTCCCTTCTTGCCGGGATGGGGTTTTCTCAGCATTCCTGCCTTTCTTACAATGGCTGTAGAGCTCTGCTTGGGTCTTGGGCCCAAGCAAGTTTCCAGATCCTTCTCTAGGGGCAGATTTTTTTGTTCTCCTTCCTCAGCAATACTGTTGCTTTGCTGAAGTTAAAGGATGGAAGCTTTCCTGTTACTTGCTTAATGAGTCTTGTGTTTTTTACTTGATGTCAGCTCCATGTTGGAAAGAGAAGCATATAGGCCCAAAGTATTCCCTAATCTCTTGATCTTGCAAAACTCAGTCTCTAAATTCTGTCCCCTGTGCATATTGTCAGTGCTTTGTTTTAAATTCTGTATCTAGAGTAGACCTTATAGAGCAAGCGCTTCCTAGCGTGAACTTTTTCTGGGTTCTTAAGCTGTATGTTCAAGTTGTTAGCAAGAGATTAATGAGGTCACTTCACTTTAGCATGTCTAGGGCTCCAACCCCAGCACTACCTGAGCAGTTCTGCCCAAACTCAATCCCAAGGAGCTATTCCTTTGTAAGCCTCTTGTAATTTCATTCTGCTGCTTATTTGCAACTTGGTTACTCACAGGGACCTGTACCTAATATTACTAAATTAGAGAACTCATAATACCAGAGTGATTTTATCTCTTACCCGGGGAATAGCTATAAGACATAACAGCAGTTGCTGAGCTAGAAACCATGTCCTGGGAGCACATAATAAAATAAGTTCTTTTCCATTTCCTGGATATAGACCTAAACCCTAGAAAAAGTTCAGAATAAATGAATTGTTTACTTGTAATTCTCACATCTGCTTTTTGTCACCTTTCCCCTAGATGTCCTATCTCAAAAAATACTCTGTATCCTTAGAATGGCCAACGCACCTCAGGCCTGTCTTGAGTAGTTTATGCTTTATAATTCTATCTCCTTTCCTTTCCCCAAATCAAGATTGGTGTTTGCTTACAGACAAAATATTAGGATGACATAATTATTTAAAGGTAACTGAAAAACAGTAATGAAGTTCAGCTGTTAAGAGCTGTAGTTTAACTATTTTGTAATAGTAATAATAACAATAATTTTATCACTAGCCAGATAGGACACAAAAAATAGTCTTAATTCAGAAGATCACTTTTAAATTTTAAAAACCCACTTTATTAATACTTTTAAAAGTATTTGTCAGGCCCAGTGAGATAGCACCATGGACTGAGCACCTGCTTAGGCAAGTGCAGGGACTGGGATTCTGTTGCCAGCCCCAGCTGTAGGCGCACCAAGCTGGCCACCAAGACCAGGCACAGTGGTGCACACCTCTAATCCCAGCACTGGGAAGGCTGAAAATAGGAGGATCACTAGAAGTCTAAGCTGCATAGTGAGACCTGTACCAGATATATTAAAATAAATAAATTTTAAAAAAGTATTTGTCTAAATAATTTTAATATTAATGCCTATAAGATAAGATCTAAAAACACTGTAAATGTTTAGTTTTTTTAATTTTACAGTATAAAAGACACATTATGATTAATCTCAACTCAGGATACTTGCCCTTTGTTTGCTGATACTTAGCACATCATTCCTGTCACTTTTGGAGGTACTTTTGGAAGTCCTCTTTTCATATGTGTGTGTATATATGTATATATATTTGTGTATATATATATGCTAATAAATTCCTTGTTAAATTAATCTTTAATTATGAAAGTTAAGTGTTTCATGTGGAAACTACTTATCCAGTGAAGAAGACATTAACTACTTATCCAGTGAAGAATACATTGGTACCACATGAAATGAATAATAGTGAGATAAAGAAGTTGCAGTGATGCTAGAGATCCAGAGTTATTTATAATATATAATCTTGCTTTCTTTTGGCCATATTGTTTTTACTTAATCTATTTTTCATAATTTGACTCACAGCTCAGTTTTCAATGTAGTAGGTTTATAACTTTAGACAAATTGACCTTATAAGTAATCTTCACTTTCCTTGTGTGTAATTTAGAGATGTTAATACATTTTATTTCATAGTATGCAGTGAGCATTAAACAAGATAGTACATGTAAAATCTTTAGTTCACATAAGGCACTCCGTAAATGTTAATTGATTTGTATAACTTATTTTCAGGAATAGAGAATTGGATTCCAAATGAAATGGGAAAATAATAATTAATATAATTATTATGTATTGGATTCTTGCTTTTATCTAAAACCTTTTACCATCCTTGTTATTATCACTGTTTTACATGTATGAAAACTGAGGCCTAGAGTGTGAAATGGTTTGACTACTGTCCCATAGTAGTTTGTAATAGAGCTGTGATTAGAATCTAGAATGGGGATCGGGAAGATGGCTCAGTGGAATAAGCGCTTCCTTGGCAAGTGCAAGGGCCTGAGTTCAATTCCCAGTTCTGAAAAAACAACAACAAAAAAAACCTAGAACTGTCTGACTCTGTAGTCTGTGCTCTCTGACAACATGAGATAATCTAGTAGGTTATATTTCTCAAAATGTGCTACCAGCCATTCTGTTAAATGTGTGCATATATATATATATATATATATATGCATTATATTTAGAATAGTAAAAATATATCTTTTGGGGCTGGAGAGATGGCTCAGTGGTCTAAAGCACCTACTTAGAACAAGCTTAGCTAAAGCACAAGGACCGCGGTTCAATCCCCCAGCACCACTTGCCAGCCAGCCCCGCCCCCTGGTGGGCTGAGCTGGCCACACACACACTAAATAAAATCTAAAAATAAATAAATAAATAATTTAAAAAAATATATATATATATCTTTTAATATATAGTAGTATTTAGTACATATATTTAAAATATTTATTTTAATACATAATAGCATTTCGTACATGTAAGCTATAATAATAGGCTTTTGTCAGAGAATATAGTTGATTTTCAAATCAATTTAAACTGAAGTCTTGAAAATTCAATTTAATCATTTATATTTAAAGTATTCAGTATGTACATAGATTGAGTTTCACCGTTTTCTCCTAGAAACATACTTGAGTACCTCAGTAACAAATATCAACAAAATCAAAACTAACAACCATGAAAAATCATTTTCAGTGCCTGCGAAATAGCTCAGTCGATTGAAGTGCCTGCAAGCAGGCACAGGGGCTGGCCCTGCCCCCTGGGGCTTGCTGAGACAGCAATTGAGACTGGGCATGGTGGTACGTGCCTGTAATCCCAGCTCTTGGGAGTCTATAAACAGGTGGATCACTACAAGTCCATTCTGGTAGTGAGACCCTGAACACCCCATATCTAAAAATACAAAAAAAGAGAATTTTCAACAAAACAGCTAATATGTTTGCTATATTATATGCTTCTAAATAAGTAAAGAAAACATGGGTATCAGACATAAACAGCAAATCTCAAAGGAAAAAAACAAAATGGTTGACATACTCAAATAATAGTCCACCTCATATACATTTTGCAAATGAATATCTGATTTCCTAATTGTACTGTGAATTACAAAAACTTTGGCAAGATCACTGAATAATATTAACAATAATAATACGTTAGGATGAGGGAAACAATGAAGATAGAATTAAATAAAGTTTATTTAACAACATAACTTTTAAAATATTGTCCAAAATAATTTATCACTAACATACTACAGCACATACTTCATATCTCTCTTGAATCGCTACCTTTGACCTTTCAAGCAAAGTTCATGCTCAACATCATTATCTGTTAAGACAGACTCATATGTTTTATGTTGTGTTTAATTTTCTAATAGGTCATTATTGGTTTTATTTGCACTATTTTCATAAATCTTAGAAAGATGGTTGTGCCCTGCCTGGTGTTTTCACAAAATATAGTATTAGTTCATTATTTTGGTGTCTCTCTCTCTCTCTCTCTTTTTTTTTCCCCCGGAACCAGGGATTGAACTCAGGCCCTTGCACTTGCCAGGCAAGCGCTTATTCTACTGAGCTATCTCCTTGGCCCCTATTTTGGTGTCTCATTTGACACATTTCTCTGGTTCTGCTCTCTGCTACATATTGAAGGGGCAAAAATGTAAGTACGTCTGTTTTCTTGCACTAACCCAGAGATCTGCCTCTGCTTTTTATGTAAGGCTTCAGCTAGTAAGTCCATTTTGTTTGTTTTAGGGAAACACTGAAACACCTGTACAAAGACTTAGGTATAAAAACACTTCTAAAAGAGCTGCAGTCTAGCTCATTGGTAGAGCTTTGGCCTAGCATGTAAGATGTCCAGGGTTCAGTCCCAAGTACTAAAAGGAAAAGAAAGGTTCCTCCAGAGCAGTTCTCGTGGTAATAAAATATTTAGTAACAATGATGCAAGCTGAATATATTGTGTGATAATCATTCAGTAGTATAAACCATGCCTGTAAAAATACAAATGTAAATAAATAGTTACAATATGTTAATCTAAAAATACAAGATACAGGTCCAGGGAGATAGCTCAGCAGCATAAGCACCTGCCTTGCAAGCACAAGGTCCCCAAGGTTGATCCCTGGTACCGCAAAAAAAAAAAAAAAGTTACAAAGCATTTCTATTTTGTTTCAGAATTGAGTACAACTTAGGGTATTTTTATGTTTACTAATTCTCTTTAATAATTTTATTTAGATATAATTTGTGTGCTGTACAGTTAACCTATTTAAAATATACTTTAATGGCTTTTAATATTGTCACAGTTGTACAGCCATCACATTTAATTTTGGAATATTTTATTAGTCCTTCCCAAAAACACAACCTATATCCCTTACCTGTCACACTTCTACCACCAATCCTAGTTAGCTCCCTTCCTCCCCCACCCCATACCTTATACCTTAGACAACTATAGGTTTGTTTTATATATTTGCCTATTCTGGACATTTCATATAAATGAAATCATATAATATGTGATATTTTGTGACTTGCATTTTTGTGTTGTCAAATCTATGTTATATCATGTATTGCTATATTATGTATTGCCAAATATTTCATTGTATAGATAATGAAATTTTATGTGTCTATTCATCAGCCAGTAGACATTTGGGTTCTGTCTTATTTTTCTCTTGTTGCTGAGACTAAATACCCAGTGACCAAAATTAAGAAAGAAAAGATTGATTTAGCTTACAGTGTATAGAGCTATAATCATATGGCTCCAAGGCAGGATGGCATGGCACAGGAGCAACCACGCACAGTAGTGGGAGACAGAAAAAGCAACGGGGTGGGAAGGTGAGCAAGCTTCTTCCTCCCTTATATTGTATGCAGGTCAGGTGCAGCACTCACACCATCTCCATGCCCTCCTCTTGCACAGGCTCAGGAGGTTTACAAAGTGAGGGTCCTGGCTCCCTGCTGAGTCACTTAGTTAAACTTCTGAATTTGTCCATTTAACTCAAGAAATCGACCATTATACCATCATAGGGCATAAACAGCCATCCTAGGGCATGTCCTCTATACCCGAGGATGTAGAACTGCTGACTTACTTAAGCTTCTAAACTCAAGTTGATACAATGCATCAACCATTGTAAGTTTTTCTTTTTTCTTATTATTAATGCTTTTTTGTGTGTATTTTTTTAGGGAAGGGTCTACAGGGTGTTCAGGGTCTCACTACTAGATCGGACTCATAGTGATTCTCCTGTTTACAGCCTCCCAAGTGCTGGTATTACAGGCATGTGCCACCACACCCAGTCTTAATTGCCATCTCAGTGCGCCCGGGGGTGGGGCAGGCACGGCAGGCCTGGAGATCGATCCCCCAGCAGGCACTTTAATCTACTGAGCAATATATTTGGCAGGCTCTGCTTATTATTAATGCTTTTGTGAACATTTGTACTTGATTTTTTTATGGCTCTGAAACTTGAGTTGAGTTGATTATGTGATAATTCTATATTTAACAATTTGAGGAACAGCCATAATGTTTTCCAAAGCAGTTACACTATTTTATATTCCTAACATTAGATGAGTGAAATTTCTCTACAAATTTTTTATATTTGTTATTACCTTTTTTGGGCTGGGGAGATAGCTCAATAGAATAAGTGCCTGCCTGGCAAGCGCAGGATCCTGAATTCAATCCCTGTTACTGGAAAAAACAAACAAACAATCAAAAGAAAACATGTTCTGTTGTTACTTTTTTTGTTTTTCTGTCTGGAATTATGGGCATGTACCACTTACTACGCCTCACTGGTTGCAATATATTTCAACATTAATGTTATTTCTTTATTTTTGTAGCTAAACCCAAGACCTCACCCATGCTGGCCAAGTGCTCTACCTCTGAACTATATCCCCAAGACCTATTAATATTCCTTAAATGAATAAATTTTATCCTTTATATTATTCCTCTGGATTATCCCTAACCCTCCAACCTCCACCTCTGCCTTTCCAGTACTGAGATTGAATCTAGGGATTTTGCAGTCAGCTGAATCCCCAGCCAAGTGTGCTGAGATTATGTGTAAGCCATCTAGCTTTGAATCATTTTTACATTTTGAGAACCTGTACAATTTCACTATATGTATTTATGGAAGGGTTTTGTTATTTGTATTCTTTATAAAAAAAAAATGTGGGGCAAAGAGTATACTTTTTTAAAAAACTGAAGCCAAAAAATACAACTTGTGGTTTTATAGACAATATTGATTTGCTAAAGTATTATCCCATATATAATTATTTCCCTGAATTCATCCAGTTACTCTTGTCTTTTCATATGCTTTAATTCAGACTGGTAACCTAAAGCCTTTTACAGTGGTAACCCAAAGCCTTATATTCTTTAAAAACTTGTATGATAATTATTTTGTAATCAACAGTGACACTTCTGGATATTTTTATAATAAATATAGATCAACCTTTAGCAAATATTGAAAATGTCTTTATTCTTAACACTTGACACACATAGTATTTTGAATTTTTGTCTTATTACCGGGTTTTATGGCTTAAAATATCTAAAATTTGCAAGTGTTTAACTCAATAATACACTTGGCTCAAAGGCCCCTATCACAACTTTCCCCTTCAGAAAGCTCACTTTTAATATATAGTCTCTGAAAAGAGACTGCCACTGTTTTTTTTTTTTAACTGTTCAGCTTTTTCTTTGATGTTTATAGCATGGATTCTTTTTTAACAGATGGAAAATGGTTGATCATTATGTTAGCCGTGTCCGTGGAAATCTCCAAATGTTAGAACAGTTGGACCTGATTGGGAAAACCAGTGAAATGGCTAGGCTTTTTGGCATCCAGTTTTTACATGTACTGACAAGGGGTTCACAGGTAGGACATCAAATGTTTTGTGCACGTTGAAGTTCTGTATAAAAATTTCTGTTTTTAAGATGTTAGAAGTGATTTGACTTTTTTGGGTTTTTTCCTAGTACCAACTAACCAAAAGCTGAGTATTCACACCTTGTTAGTTTGACTAGAGCCACCACTTGAAGAAAGGCTACCATTTGTTTTACATTTCTGATTATGGCTTGTTCCAACTTGCCATATACTATGTGTTCTGGGTTTTTTTAGACTTTGTTAATGTGTTTAAAAAATCACGTGTTTTCTATAACTTTAAAATGTTAATGAAAAAGGTGATCTGAAAAACAATTTAATTCATGTCTAACTTAATTCCAAAGATATTGTGTAAAGTGGAAAATAATTTTATTCTTTCACTTAGTGAAAACTTAAATACTTGAATACATATAGAACTTGTCAAGGTGTCCTACACTAATTTTATAACTCAGTTACCTTAGTCTCAAAAAACCCATTATTTTAGTTAGTAAATAAGCTACATATCTATAGCAGTCCCCAGTCCACCAAGTCCATAAATATAGCAAAAATAGAGTTCTAATTACTTGGGAGTACTCATTTGCTTATTTAATTTTATTGCTTACTGATGAATGTCCATTTTGTATATGTGTATTCAAAGAGTTTGGTATAGATATATAGTTGTATTCTCTTAATGAATGTAATGATTTGTTCTAATGGTGTTTGTAAATGGGATCACAAGTCCGCATCTTGTACAGCAATTAACCACTAAGAAGAATATATGCAGTGTATTATTTGTTGAAAAAAAAAAAAATAATTTTATTGCTTACAAACTATTTCATTTATCCTAAAGAACAAAGTATTACCAAGTGATTAACATATATTCACATAATTGATATTATATTTAAACTGTGTTTATTTTCTTCACCTTTTCCTCCTTGTTTGCAGTACCGCGTGGAATCAATGATGTTGCGCATTGCTAAACCAATGAACTATATCCCTGTGACACCAAGTATCCAACAGAGATCCCAGATGAGAGCTCCACAGTGTGTTCCCCTAATTATGGAGCCTGAATCCCGCTTCTACAGCAACTCTGTTCTTGTTTTGGATTTCCAGTCACTATATCCCTCTATTGTGATTGCGTACAACTACTGTTTTTCCACCTGTCTTGGCCATGTGGAGAACTTGGGAAAGTAAGATTTTTTTCATATTTACAATTATAAAATTGCATTCCTTTTACTTCTTTCTGAATCATACAGACTTTCTTTGAGTGTCTGTTTTAATATTCATTTAGTTATTTTACTAAATAAAATGGATTATGATATGATTAATTCAGCTTCATGAGTGGATGGCTCATGTAAGGAAAATTGTGGACAGATCATCCTAGCTACTTTCTGGTTTTCTCTTTGTATCTCATCTCTTAAAATAAAAGTTATTTTTAATTAGTTATATATCACCTTTCAGTGGGAAAATGTGTGGATTATAGCCTTATAATTTGAACTTCCTCTTCACTTAAAAATAGTCCAAGATTTTTGAAAAGTGAACTAAGTTAGGTTTTATTAATTCATATAAATTGAATTTTATAAACTGAGAATAGCATTATAAATTCTCAAAATTGATATTTTTTTTAATTTTTTTTTAAATTATTGTGGGGGGGGCCAGATCAGCCCACCAGGGGGCGGGGCTGGCTGGCATGTGGTGCTGGGGGATCGAACGGCGGTCCCTGTGCCTTGCCAAGCTTGTTCCAAGTAGGTGCTTTAGACCACTGAGCCATCTCTTCTGCCCTGATATATTTTTCTTGAATTAAAAGAAACACAGTGTTAGGGCCAGTGAGATAGCTCAGCAGACTAAGCGCCTGCTTTGTAAGCACTGGGACCAGGGTTCAATCCCCCATCCTGCATGCTGTGCTGCCCCCGCCCCCACCCCAAGGGCATGCTGAACAGTGACCGAGTCCAGGAGTAGTAGTTCACTCCTATAATCCCAGTGCTGGGGAGGCTGAAAAGGAAGATGATCACTATGAGTCTGAGCTGCATACTAAGACCCTGTACCAAATACATAAAATGAAAATATAATAATAATGATAAAAGGAACACAATGTAGTATTTGTAATATTTGAATATTTGTATTATTTGAGTATTTGAGACCAGATATTATGGTTTGGTCCATGGTATATTCATTTTTTCATAGAAAATATTTGTGGAAATTATATCAATAATCCTAATCCTATCTTTTCCTCTTAAGAAAGGTGTTTAGAAAGCTATTCTATTAATTTGAATTTTTCTTTGAGAAACTTAATGTAAAGTAATCATATATAGAGTTGGAATTTGGTGTTTCAGTATAAATTTGTCCATAAATTTTAGGATATTGCTATTGAAGAAATGTTTCTTCTAATAAATTATGCTATTTAACTGCTTTTTTTTAATGAGGCAAGTAAATGTATTGCTGAGTATATGAATTCATGATTGAAAATGAATGATTAAAAATGAATTTCTGTTGGAATTAGATTCCTAAAATTGCCTAAACGCTTTGCCTGTAATTTGAGAAAATATTTAATGTTTTCTTTCTTTATAGGTATGAGGAATTCAAATTTGGCTGTACTTCTCTAAGAGTTCCTCCAGATTTACTTTACCAAATTAGGCATGACATCACAGTATCCCCCAATGGAATAGCTTTTGTCAAGGTAATACTCTGTTTTAAATGAAAGGAACCAACTATGGCTTAACTTTTGGAGAGATAATAATGGTTTAGATGTTGTTAGCATTTACTCCAAAACAAAAACACCTAAGCTTGCGTGAAATATTTTATCTCACAAAGATAAAGAGTGTTACAAGAAATCACTTCAGAAAAAAATCTAGTCATGTGCTTTTCTTGAATTTAGGTTTAAAATCTTCAAGTTGTTAAATTTTATTTAATGGAATAATGAAAGAAACGTACATGTATGATATCTGCCCAGTATTAGACTATGCCAGTCTTAATTAACAATTTGATGATCAAAAAATGTTACTACAAAAATCTATATCACTTTAATGGGTACTAATTGTTATCCTATATTATTTTAAATTAAATGACCCCATCTTTGACATAGTGGTACTCTAAAATGTTTATTGCTTGCAATTGTAAGAAGATACCCAAACTAATAATACAGTTCCTTTTCTCTCTCCCTTATTTCCCCTGAGGGTGGTGGATCTGAGCCTTCAAAAATAATAAAGACAGAGATCTAGGAGATTGTACGGCCTATCACACAGCACCTTCATTCTTTTTATTTCCTCCGCAGTGAGATTGGGTGGTTGACAGTGGAGTGGACCCAACTAGCCCTCAAATTCATTCTGGTGTACTTATCAGATGCATCATTTTTCTACCAGTAACAGGTAGACAGCAATTAGCAATTTAGATATAAGGAGGTTTTTCATTAGCATTCATAGTATATTCCCTTTTTAGGGAAATTCCTAAGGTATAGTAGTATTTCAAGAATCTGAATAGGTATAGACATAGACAAGACCTACTTGTAGACATGGAACTAGATTTTTTATTAAATGTCTCCCCATGTAAAAATCAGTTTTTACATCACATACATTTCTACATATTTGATCCCTGTTCTTTTTCCATTACATCTTAAAACATGGTAGGTACTTCAAAAGGTACACCAAATAGATTAGCGGTCAGACTATGTTCTCATTGTCAAATACATAGCTACTTATATTAACATTCCCCTCCCCCTTGAGCCACAGTTTTAATACTTACATCTACATTTTGACCAATGTGTAAAGATTAGTGAAAATGAGATTTTTAATATTCAAGAATGTGATTATCTTATGCCTGTAGTTTTAATTGCTACATTCAACATACATTATTTTGCACGTGTCTGTGAATCATCAAAGTTAATACTGTTTTGTGGTTTTTATTCCTACTGGAGTTCTCATAAATTCTCCCTAGCCTTGATTAATACAAATGACTTTTTTTTTGGCAACAACAAATTTTATCACCTCATTATTCATCCCCTCTTCCAGATTGCTAATAAATATAGGCCGGAGGGGATGGCTTAGTGATCTAAGCATCAGATTTGAAATACCTAGAGTCCTTGGAACTACAGGTTTGAATGTCAGCAGAGTCAACCCAGCTCATCATTCTTCCAAGGTAGATAAATGGAGTTCCATGCAGATTACTGTGTGGGGTCACTAGGATGAGATCTTTGAAAACTGAGGTTGGTTATGAGTGACACAAGTCCCATTAATATTCTGGAATGATGGGGGTTTCAAAAATTTCAACATTCCCTTTGAACCTATGTGGTCACTTACACCTTAATTGAAATCCTCCTCCCTGGAGGTCTCTGAGCTTGCAAAGAACTGCTATTTTAGATTTATAAACATTACAGGAACATTTTAGGAGAAAAATCTTCAAAAGAAAAAATTATGTTTTTGTATTGACATCCACTAGTGAGTCAATTTTAGCATGTTCTAATTCTTTGCAGTTGTTCATTATTATAGTTTTCTTCTTGCTTATCTAAATATTGCCTGAAAGATTTTACACATTTTCTTTTCCTTTATGATAGCCTTCAGTAAGAAAGGGTGTGCTACCAAGAATGCTTGAAGAAATTTTGAAAACTAGACTCATGGTGAAACAATCAATGAAGGCTTACAAGCAAGATAAGGCCCTGTCACGAATGCTTAATGCACGACAGCTAGGACTAAAGCTGATAGCAAATGTCACATTTGGCTATACAGCTGCGAATTTTTCTGGGAGAATGCCATGCATTGAGGTAAGTGACACAGCTGCAGTTTTCTTCAGAAATTCCTAAAGCCGTATTTAGTGAATGCCTGTTTGTTAGATACTTCATCTTGTTTTGAAACTTAAAGGGTTTCATTGGCATGATTTAGGATCAATTTTATTAGTATACACATATTTCTGCATGATCTAAATCCATCTATTAGCTTTAAATTTCATTGTCAGTTTTATACTGCTATTTACAACAACTTTGATACTGAATTCTTTTTAATGTATATGTAGGGATTTGATTGTAGTTAGCTTAGCTTGTTCAAATGTCAGAACAAATAGAAGTCATTCCATATTTCCTAGTTTACTAGTAAATTAAGTCAAAATTTTTCGGTTGCAGTGACTAGTAACAATTGAAAGACACTTTTCACAGAATAACAAATTCTTCAGGTTTTTATTTAACATGAATGTAAGAGTGTAACAGTACTATTTTACTAGTGATTGAGAAAAGAACAGTGTCAACTTGTAAATGATCTTCTCATGCCAGGTGAAGATCAGAGCACAAATTTGCAGTAATTCAGTGAGAGAAAAGCAGAAGTTTTGTGTATATCATTATTCCATAAAAATATAATGAAACTTTTAAACATCAAAATATAAATTTTCATGACTTTTTACTGACTAGGCAATCCTACATTAGTTGAAGTAACTCAAGTTTTACAATAAAAAAGGAAGAAACATCATTACACTTCTTTGCTTTTTAACACAAAGATAAAAACATAATTTTTATTTTAAAAATTGCAAAGGAATGTTTCATTTATGTTGAACAGTAGTGTTCCCAACATTCAGCTTTCATGAGTTCAGTAAATGAACAACAATGTTGTACAGTTTTAATTTACTTAACTATAAGTGATTAGCATGTTTTTTGAAAGTCATGATCTCATATCTTTTTGTTGTGTCATTTTGTGCCACTCACTAATTACCAGTGAAAGAACCCTTGTTGGACATGCTGTGTATGCACCACTTGATTTAAACTGAATACTTGTAATATATTTAATATCATACAGTTACATACATTTTTCCTTGTACTTAATATTTTTTTAAGTATGTATAACCAGTCACAGAGATTTAAGTGCTACATTAAAAGACATTATCATCAACACTTGAAAATAACAATTTTGAGATTGATACACATATTTGGACACGCAAAACAGTGACTTCTTATCTAACTGCTTATAAAGCCACATAAGAAATTTTTTGAGTAAACATAGTTTATTCTTTCAAGAATCAAAGGTAGGGCCAGCCAAATAGCTCAGAGGATTAAAGTACCTGCAAGCAGATGCTGGGGCTGAGTTTCGATCACCAGGTCTGCCCTGCTGGCCCTGCCCATGCCCTAGGGCGCACTGAGAGGGCAATTGAGACTGGATGTGGTGGTATGTGCCTATAATCCCTGCTCTTGTGAGGCTTTAGACAGGTGGATCACTATGAGTCCAATCTAGTAGTGTGACCCTGAACACCCTGTAAACCCTGCCCTAAAAATACAAACAAGAATCGAAGATAGCTTAAAGCATGCAGTCCATTGTACTTACTGAAACACTAAAAGTCAAGATAGATTGATTCTTTTAATATATCAGTATGTATATATTGATGCTTTTAATCTCACTTTCTTGAATACTTACAGAAAGAATAAGATTGATGGCTATTTTGTTTTCCTTTTTACATTATTTCATTTCTAGAAACCAAAAGTACTAAATGTTAGTCTATTGATTTAAAGTGAAGTACATTAAGAAATTGTTTCATTTGTGTTTGTACCCACAGGTTGGTGATAGTATTGTTCACAAAGCCAGAGAGACTTTGGAACGAGCAATTAAACTAGTGAATGATACCAAGAAATGGGGTGCTAGGGTTGTATATGGAGATACGGACAGGTAATGGATTTGGGGTTTTATAATTGTTTTCATCTCTTCAGATCTTCACTCAGTGTTTGAAATAGCTTAAGGTTAATCCATCCTAAAAATGAAGTTCTATTGCAGTACTTTTTAGTCTTTATGATCTTGTGTCAGATTAATGCAAGTTCTGACTTATCAGCTATGGTCTTGAGACAGAATAAAGCCACAAATGGAAGATTCCCATGGCATTTCTCCAGGCAGTTCATGGACAAGTAAACAAACCATTCACAGGATTCTAGTCTATTTAAAGAAACTACACCTAATATGAATGATGTCTCTGATAGCTGAAGCTCACTGAATTTAAATGTATATCATTAACTGAATCATTTTTGAAAGACAGTTGTCAGTGCTATGAACGATTAACTTTTTTACTAGGCACCCAAATCTGTGGCCTTTCTTCTAAGAAAAGTACTTAGGCAAATACAATTCTCCATTTGATTCCAAAGGTTACTTATACTTCTGCAAGCCATTGTTCATGGAATTAAAATTGCTTTTTAATTTTTTTCTTAATAGTTTTCTTTCTCTTAATTTTTTTCCTTAAGAGCGTAATGGTGATAAAATGTTGAGAAAACTGAATGGGAGATAATAGGTAATACTTGATAGGGTGAAAAAGAGTCTCAACTAAGAGAGATGATCTGGATGTCCTATCTAGTTACACTCCTAGCTGATGCATAGTCATCCAAAAGTCACTTAGCTTCTCTGGGGCTCACCAAAATGAAGGAAATCTAATAGGAGATGGTGAATGACTTTTAGCTCCCTTCAATTTCAAGAATTGTGGGGCATAGCAAAGTGAGTCATGTTAATACTGGAGCCAAGAGTAGGGTAAAAACTAAAAAGGGAGTAGAAGGAAATTTTAGGGGTGATTAAATGTTCTGTATATTGATTCTTGTGGTGGTTATATAGCTGTGTGAGTTTCCTAGGGATGCTATGACAAAATATCAAATTCCTGGGAATTTTGTTGTTGATTTTTTAAAACAATCTCCCCCCCCCCTTTTTTTCCCCATAATTTTATTGAGAAACAAAGAGCAATGAGACAGTTTCAAACCAAATTGGTAGGAAAGTTTCAATAATTAACACATTGCATACATTCTTCCTACTGTTAAAACAATCTCTTAATACTTTTTTTGTTTGTTTGTTTGGCGGAACCGGGGATTGAACTCAGGTCCTTGCGCTTGCCAAGGAAGCGCTTATTCCACTGAGCCATCTCTCCAGCCCCAAAACAATCTTTTAAAAGGAAGTCTTAACATAATAAAATGTTTTTTAAATAAGGCTTTAGTTGTGTAATGAGCATCAGACCTAAAAAGAAAATTACAAACAGCCTCAAGGGTTTCAGAGAATGGCCTAACTTGAAGGTATTCAGTTTGATAGTATCTTTCAAAAAGAACTAAATGACATGGAAAACTGTTCACAATACACTATTACAGTAATCCCTTACTATTTCACTTTTTGACTTTTGTGGACTCCCAATTTTATGGGTTTTCAAAAAATACTATCTAAATTTTTTTTAGGAATTTTTTAAAGATTTATTTATTCATTTGTTTGTTTTATTTATTTTTTATGGGATTACAGGCGTGCGCTACCACGCCCAGTTTTAGTAGTTGGCATGGCACAGCGCAGGGCTGGCACAGCATGCAGAGCCAGGGATTGAAGCTGGGTCCTTGCACTTGCCAGGCAGGCGCTTAGACTGCCAACCTATCTCCCCAGCCCTAATCTAAATTATTTATTGCGGATTTTTCGCTCTATTGCTGGATTTTGCAGTATCGTACAGTATACATGTATTGTTAAAATTACATAGGGTTTTGAGTTTAGAAAATGGTTAAGAATATTAGATGTCCATTTTAGATGGCCATTTTCATCTTTGTTCCTTATTGAGCTTTTTACTTTGGTGAATGTTTTAAATTGAATAGTTCTGAAAGGAAATTTCCTCCCATATGAGTTAAGTTTGCCACTTCTTTTTTGGTGCTTTGTTTTGTTTGTTTTTACAGTCTTGGGAATTGAATACAGGACCTGTATATTGAGTTACATTCCCAACCCTTTTTAAGACAACATCTCACTGCGTCATTAAGTTGCCCAGAATGGGCTCAAATGTGTGATTCTTCTGCCTCATCCTTGCAGGGTACTGGGGTTACAAGCATGTGCCTGTTTCTCTGTAGTCACATACAGACCTGGCTGTGTGCTATGTAAAACATTATATGTCTAGGGATGATCCAGGACCTTCTTAGTAACTGTAGTGTCTGAGCCAGGAAGATTAGAAATATTGGATATCTTAAAGATCTATATCAAGGTACACCAAGAGCATACAAGGAAGATATAAAACATGAAAGCTTGCATAGGAAGCAGCTTAATAAGAAAGAGTAAAGAGAAGACAAGGCTTTCTTTGGTTTAGACAGAGTATTAGCCAAGAACGATAATCTTGATGAAATTTTCACTGTAATGACTTTCTTATTGCCTATTGTATTTTTAATCCTTTTAGTATGTTTGTGCTACTGAAAGGAGCCACTAAGGAGCAGTCTTTTAAAATTGGTCAAGAAATTGCTGAAGCTGTAACTGCTACCAATCCTAAGCCAGTGAAATTGAAGTTTGAAAAGGTAAAAGAAATACTAATACCCATATATAAAATTCACATACATTCTAGAGTTTATCACTTAGTATACTTTGGGATGCATTAATAGTGTGTGACTACACATGTGCTAAATATTAAAGAAATTTTAGCACCCTTTTTTTTTGAGGGGTGTGTGTGTGTGTGTGTGTGTGTGTGTGTAGTGTCAGGGACTCACAGAAATACTCCTGCCCTAGCCTTTGAGTGCCAGAATTATAGGTATACACCTCCAAACCTGGTACCCATCAGATATTTTTAGTAATGTCCTACAAGGAAATAAAAAGATAGTTTCAATTACTATTACTATAAAAACAAGTCATCCCAAATGTCATAACATAAAACAACCAGCATTTTATTCTGTTCATATATTTTACAGCACAGGAATTGAAGAAAAGTGCAGCAGGGGTGCCTTGGCTTTGTCTCACAATGACCAGTTCTTAGCTGGGAAGACTTAGAAGCTGGGCATAGCCATCCACTTGTTACGATAACTAGTCCAAAGCTGAGGACTGATATCATCTGATGCCTGCTTATGCTTATGTGTGGTGGTTGGGGCCAACTGCTGACAAGGACTTGGGCTGAAACTGCGCAGTGCTTTCTGCCATGGTTGCTTGTTCTTCCTCATAGCATATTAGCTGCACTCTGGGAGAACATCCCAAAGAGAAAGACAAAAGCTATTCTATTTATGACTGGTCTGAAAATCTCACTGTATCACAAATCTTTATCTACTTAAGAGAAAGGAACATAGACACCATATATTAATGGTAATGTCAGACATATAAAAGGCCCCGTGGGATGAGACATACTGTTTCTTCGTAAGTACATCTACCAGAAAGACTTTTCACTACCTTTTAGACATCAAATACGTATTCAGTTCTTTTTGTATGAAAGATAATGAGCCTTTGTATTCATTTGTCAATACAAAGTAACATAACTCACAGTTCTACCCTCTAAGAGCAAGTAAACTGCAAAGATTAACTATGTGTATAAGTAATCTGTTATTAGCTAACAGAAAACTTTTTGAGAGTAGTCTCCTCAACCAATACAAAATACAAAGAAAAGGAGAAATTGTCCCTCCAGCGCCTGATGGGAAGACTTCATGGATAAGAGAACATTGAATTATGTGTTTAAAAATGAGTTAAGGGTGTAGCTTAGTGGTAAAACTTGCCTAGCATGCACAAAGCACTGGGTTCAGTACTCTGAACTCGGGGGAATAAAATAGGAAGCGTGGGCCTATGCAAGATAAAATAATATGTGGAAAGATATGGAGTTGGAAAACTATAATAAAGGAATACAGAGTAGCAGAATATAAAGCCAGGAAAATAAAATGAAAACAACCGCTAGTGTGTCTTGAATTTCAAGCAAAGAGTTAACATTTTATTTGGGAAAATTTATTGTCTTAGTCTGCTTATGCTGCTATGAACAGAATACCACAGATTGGATAAGTTATAGAGAAAAAAATTTCTCACAGTTGTAGAGGTTAGGGAGTCCAAGATCAAGACATCAGCATCAGGTGTTTGGTGAAGACCTTTAGCTGTATCTTCCAGAGGTAGAAAAGCAGAAGACCAAAAAGACATGAACTCCTTCTGTCAAGCTCTCTTGTAATGGTTCCTAATGCAGTCTTAAGAACAAGATGCCTCAGGATCTAATTACCTCTTGAGGTGCTCACCTCTTAGTATTATTACATTGACAACCCCTGACTCAAGGGGCACATTTAAATCATAGTAGTTCTCAACAAAGAGAGTGACTTGTTCAGAGCTGTTTGAGGATAGCCAGCTTTATGGCAGTTATAAAGTAAACTGGAAAGAGGAGACTCTCAAGACTGCAGTGCCTCTTGGAACTTGCATACCCTGAACTAGTAAGGTGATGAATAGAGATAATAAAGGACGATTCAAGGGCCGGCCACATAGCTCAGAGGACTGAAGCGACTGCTTAGGCAGAGTTTAGCAGCTGGGTTCCATCCCCGGCATGCCGTACTGGCCCCATTTCCAGGGCACACTGAGGCTGGGATTAAGACTGGGTGGTGGCGCATGCCTGTAGTCCTAGGGCTTGGGAGACTGAAAACGGGAGAATCGCTACAAGCCCAGTCTATATAGTGAAACCCGGTAGACCCTGTACTAAATACATTTTTTTTAAAAATCTGAGATAAAGAACTATTCAAGAGAAACTGCAAAAGAATGGATAAGTATTAGAAGTGATTGATTCAGGAGAGCAAGTGTGAAAAGAGTTAAGGGAAAGGAGCTCTAGGAGTGCATCTTACTGGTACAGCGCTTGCCTAACATGCATGAAGCCCCTTGAGTTCATCCTCATCACCATCAAGAAAAAGGGAGAAAAACAGAAAAGAAAAATGACTCCCAAATTTTGTCTTGTAGCTGTCCTGAAGTCCAAAACAGCGAAGAGACCTCAGATATGATATCCTCCTTTTTTAGAAAGTTAGTATTCTCATGGGAGATGGGGGTTAGAGAACGGTCATGCTGAGTGGTATTTCAGGCATATGTATAAAATGCTGTGGTCATGCAGCCCATCTGGTAAAGTGAAAAACATGATTTGCTTCGAGAATAACATCACACACAGAAATTTACCTTGACACAAGCACTTACCAGGCAAGCACAAGATCTTGAGTTCAATTCCCAGTAACTCTTCCCAAATAAAACGCTTACTTGAAACAGATCATATACCCAAACATAGAGCTGCATGGGGCCAGGAAGACGGCTCAGTAGAATAAACGCTTCCCTGGCAAGCACAAGGGCCTGAGTTCAATCCCTGGTTCCATGAAAAAAAAAAAACATAGAGCTACAAAAATTCTCCCAAGAAAATATAAACATTTGTTAGATTGTAGTGCAGCTCTTCATCATTTACAGTCTTCTTGTATTTGTCTGGTTTGGAGACAAGAAAAGACTGCTTCATTAAAGTGCCCTCTTCTGTTTTTAATTTTCTTGCTTTTTAAAAAAATTTATTTTTGGTACTGGTAATCAAACTCAGGACCTTGAACTTAATGGGCAGGCACTGTGCTGCTGAGCTATATTACTGGTCTTGTTTTCTTTTTTTTAAAAAAGTGCCAGAAAATAAAATTATTTCTTCCTTAAATGATTGATACAATTTACCCTAAACCATAATTTCATTTGGGAAAAGGTTTTAAATACAAAGTAAGCATCTAGGGGCTGGGGATTTGGCTCAGCGGTAGAATGCTTGTCTAGCAAGCTGGAAGCCCTGGGTTCAGTCCTCGGCACCAAAAACGAAAAGTAAACCTTCCCTAGAAGGGCGAGGGTATCGGTAGCCCGAGTTTTGAAGCAGAACCAGAGGACATAGAGCAACAGCTCCCTCCTTTCTATGCAGTGTGGCTCTGGGTTCAGGCCCCAGCACTGCAAAAAAACAAAACAAAACAAAACAAAAAAAGAATAAATTAAGCATCTATATCCCTAGCCATTTTTATTTTATTTATTTTGTCTTTTTTAGAGAGTTCTCACTATGCAGTTCAGGCTGGCCTTTAGCTAACTTTGTAGCCCTGGCTGGCCTTGCATTTACAATGATCCTCCTGCCTCAGCCTCTGAGTGCTGGGATTACAGATGTGTGCCACCACACCCCGCTCCCAAGCCCTTTTTAAATTTTAAGACAGGTCCTTTCAAAATTGTCCAAGCTGTCCTCAAACTTGCAATCCTGCCATGGCCTCTCCAGTAGCTGGGATTACAGACATGTGATACAATGCTCAACAGTTAAATATTTTCTTAAGCAAAAGGCGGGAGGGAGGAAAAGGATCAAAATTCTAATATAAAAAAAAATATTGCATGAGGCTAGGGAGATAGCTCAGAGTCATAAGCACTTACTCAGCAAGTGCAAGGTCCTGAGTTCAATCTGTGGCCCCAGGACCCCAGGTGTCCTGGCCTGGGAACCCCAGGCATGGTAGCACACACCTATAATCCAGCACTGGAGAGGTTGAGACAGGAGGATCTCTGAGAGACCAGCCTGGGGGTTACAAAAGTGAGCACAAGGCTGGCCTAAACTGTGAAGTGAGATCCTGTATCCAAAAAAAAAAAAAAAAGCTCCATTGATCCAGAAATTTGACTTCAAGGAATTTATCTTTCAAATTAATTTATGCAGAGTTATTTACTGGAAAGCTACTTATAATTGCCAAATATTGAGAACAACTTAAATACTTACAGTTAGTAACTTGTTGGATAAATTATTATTAACCCCCAGTGATGGACTTCTACATAACTTTAGAAAAGTATGCACTAGGATGGAATGCTCTCCAAAGTATTTAAACTATTAATTACTACTGATTTAAACACGTGAAGTACAAAATGGGATATATGGTAAGCTACCATTATAGGAATAAGAGGAACATGTTAAATATATGTATTTGCATAGGATATCTCTGCAAGGTTCTGCAGGAAACCCATAATTAGGAAAGAGGCGGGGAAGAGAAAACAGAGAAAAATGGACCTCTCATTGTATATTTTCATAACCTTTTTTAATTTGGTACCATATGTATGCATAAAGTATTTTTAATAGTGCTGACTTTTAAGAAAGTGTCAGTTGAGGTGAGAGCAAAACTGTAGTGCAAGAACGGGAATCCAAGATAAGGAAGGACAGGTCATTTTATATGCTTTTATATCCAGGTTTTTATATGGATTTTTTACATCCTAAATCACATTAATAAATTTCTTATAAATGACATTTGAGTAAAGAGGGCAGAAAAACAAAAGTAAAATAGTTTTGGTGGGAGAAAAATGTTTATTTAGAGGTTTTTTATTAATTCTATTACAGGTATATTTGCCCTGTGTTTTACAAACAAAAAAGAGGTATGTGGGTTACATGTATGAAACCTTGGATCAGAAGGACCCAGTATTTGATGCAAAAGGAATAGAAACAGTTAGAAGAGATTCTTGTCCTGCTGTTTCTAAGGTAAGTTCTGTCTAGTGCTGGGATTAGCATGAGCCACGGCCAAAATGCTGGCTTTTGACTGCTTGGTAATATTTAAATTTCTTTTTGTCCTGTAAAGTTGAAGCCAATGATGGAACATGGTTGGTGATATTTTATCTTTACACGCATATCTTTTTTGTTTTAAGATACTTGAACGTTCTTTAAAGCTGCTCTTTGAAACAAGAGATATAAGTCTAATTAAACAATATGTTCAGCGACAATGTATGAAACTTCTGGAAGGAAAGGCCAGTATACAAGATTTTATCTTTGCCAAGGAATACAGAGGAAGTTCTTCTTACAAACCTGGTAGTTGTGTGCCAGCCCTTGAACTTACAAGGTAATATACTCACAGACCAGCTCTTTGTACCTAGCCATTGTAGTCCTGGTGTCTGCGAGGCTGAGAATGAATGGAAAGACACCTAGTCCATGAGCCAAGATACACACAGTTGTTTTCCCACACTCCCATAGAAAATTTAACTAAGATGAGTTAACACCCCCTCTATTTTGTAAACTCTGATAAAGAACTCCTCAGGCTTTCCTTAGGAAACTAACGGCAGGTCTATCATTTATAAGATAGTATTATTCTGTTTGTTTTTTGTGGGGGTTTTTTGGCAGAACTGGGGATTGAACTCAGGCCTTTACGCTTGCCAGGCAAGCACTTATTCTACTGAGCCATCTCCCCATCCCCAATAGTATTATTCTGGAATCAGATTATTTAGCTAAATTTTCTCTTTATCTTTCATTGTTAGATTATTTTCCAGGTAGCATTGATAATATAGTGTTAAATTTTAAGCTACAGCATATCCACTTGATGCCAACTAACTGAAATAAATGTACATAATTCTCAAAGTAGTAGTAACTTAATTTGAAAGCATTACTTACAGATTTCTCATGGCTTCATTACCGAATTCTAACTTAATGTGCTGGAAAGATGCTTTCTGTGATAGTCTTTTAAGTGTGTACTTTGTTCGGATTTTGATAGGAAAATGGTTACCTATGACCGGCGCTCTGAACCTCGAGTTGGGGAGCGCGTGCCATATGTCATTATTTATGGGGCCCCTGGAGTACCACTCATCCAGCTGGTAAGGCGCCCAGCAGAACTCCTGCAGGATCCAACTCTTAGACTGAATGCCATTTACTATATCACCAAGCAAATTCTTCCACCCCTGGCAAGAATCTTCTCACTGATTGGTATTGATGTCTTCAGCTGGTATCATGAATTACCAAGAGTAAGTTTACTAAAGAGTACTTGTGCTATAACTACTTAAAATTTTTAGTAGAACTAATGATTATATGTATATAGAAAGGCAAAGTGGATCAATCCTCTCTTAACCTAACCTAGGAAACCTTAACCTGGTTTCCTAGGAAAGAAATATCTAAGTTTTCTATAAATACCTTCTTTAGCTATCAAGTTACCCAAATATAGAAACATTAAAATGAATTCCCAAAAGTTTACATGATAAATATTTTGCCACAAAATAACTCAGGCTCTCTGGGTTTGGGCCTTCTCTTATCAACATGGCTAAGTTCACAAAGGTCAGCACTGTCAGTAAATACAGGACTCGCAATGGTGCCTTCCTCAGCAATATGATGAAGAAGATTGAAATTAGCCAGCACTCCAAGAGTACACCTGTTCCTTCTGTGCTAAGACCAAGATGAAAAGGCAGGCTGTGGAGATCTGGCACTGTGGTTCCTGCATGAAAACCGTGGCTGGTGGCACCTGGACCTACAACACGACTTCTGCGGTCACAGTCAAGTCAGCCATCAGGACTGAAGAAATTGAAAGACCAATAGAAGCTCTTACTATTTGAGACATCCCTAGTCTATAATAAATGGGTTAATTTATGTAAAAAAAAAAAAAAGACTAAATCATTTATTAAATGGTAAAGAAATTGAGACCACCTCCCCTCAGAATCACCTTTAAATAAATCCTTTTCCTTTTTTATTCAAATATATGGCCTTCTTCTACTGTAGGTCAGTGGCAAGCTGACATACTTAACTGACCATGTGGAGTAAGTGGCTAGTGACAGTACTCATGAAATGACAGGAGAATATGACAGGACATAAGTCTCCAGCTCCGAAGAGCCATGAATTCTGGAGGATACTTGGGAAGGGGGACTGACTGCTTTGTGGTTACCTGAACTCCAGGGACATTCCAGGAGCTGATGCAGCCCCTTTTGCTTCCAGCATTATTATTATTATTATTTATTTTTTTTTTTTTTTAAGGGAAAGGTCTACAGGGTGTTCAGGGTCTCACTGCTAGATTGGACTCATAGTGTTCTGCCTGTTTACAGGCTCCCAAGAGCTGGGGTTACAGGTGCGCACCACCATGCCCAGTCTCAATTGCAGTCTCAGTATGCCCCTTGGGATGGGGGGGGGCGGGGGGGGTGTGCAGCAGGGCCGGTCTGGGGATCTAACCCTGGCCCACTGTCCCTGCTTGCAGGCAGGCGCTTTAATCCGCTGAGCTATTTAGCTAGCCCCAGCAGCAGTCTTTACTGTTCATGTCCTTAGCTACTGAATACTTTAGGATTCATGTCATCAGCTGCTGTAAAAGAGAACGGAAAAAAGTGGTTTGTGGACCAGGGAGTGGAGTGTTCCTCCTGGTTTCCTGCTAGAAAATACACTCCAGAGAGCTACTCACTACTTAATTTGAATCTTACCTTATGTTGATCACCTTTACCATTTGGAATCTCTTTAGGTCTATTGTAGGTCTTTTGTGGCCACTGAGTAAACATCAGTACCATTTAGAGTGAGTCAAGCACCATTGTAGCTATTTACAATTTGTAGCCATTTGTACCTACTGCGGATCATTTTGTGACACTTATAGTGTAGAAGAGATTCAAAGGGAGACAAAATTTTCAGGTATTTGTTTCAGTTTGGAGTACTCATTTGTTTTGATTTGTGTTGGTATGGTTTCATTTGCCTTTGTTTCTTTTATTTTTCTCTTACAACCTTCTTCTAGGATGAGCAACCTGCTTTTGATACTCCTAGAATTATGTAAACATTTGGGGGCTTCATGTCACATTGAAGCTTCTTTGTGATCCAGTAATATAACTCAAGGTTCTTGAAACATTTGTGGATATAAAAGCTTAAAAGATTTTTAAAAGATAAAGCTCCTGCTTGGGCAAAGTCAGTCAGGCTCAAGGGACTACAGTTTGATCCCCAGCTTCACATGCTGCACCAGACCCCGCCCTTAAGGCAGCCTGAGCCAGCCAAAAAAAAAGAATAAAGACACTGGTGGTATGTTTGAGGAGCTCTGTTATAAACTGTTTGGAAATCAAAATGCTTGTGTTACTTTGCAGAAAAAAGACAGAAAGAAATGGAGAGCAAAAGCTTCAAAATGGATGTTTAAGAAATGCACAGGGTATAGTATTTAGACATTGTCCTGAAGACGCCAGATGAAAGTAATGCTAAGGTGGCATTACACTTAACATGCAACTTGGCGTCTTAGCATGAGGAGCTTTGCTTACACTTTTTTCTTAGTTTATTCATTAGAACCTTGAAGTGGTGCAATGTGAATACATAATAATCTGGCATGCATTTTTCTAGTAGTCATTTTTATCTACTGGAGACAGATTTAGATGTGTGCATTTATTTGCAGTTATCTTAGACTATGACAAACAGATGGTATTCAGAGAGACTGCTGAAGAAAAGTTGATATGCAAGTCATACCAATTTCTCAGTAAGTACTTTTAAAGGGAAGAAAAGTATAAGCTAGGAAACTGAGGCTAAAGATACTCTTCAGAAAGTGTATGCTGGCTGTCATCTAGAATAAGATGTGAACTGGCTCTTAAGTCAGAAAGCTTAGATTTTTCTTTTCATTTTATTGCCAGCAAGAGTATTAAGCAAATGGCATTCTGAGAGGGTAACCTAATAATTTTTATGCAAAGTAATTTATAAGACACCAAAGAGTATCAGAGGACTGCTCTCTGAAATTAGTATCAAATGAATAATTCTTTTTTTTTTTTTTTTTGCGGAACCGGGGATTGAACAAATGAATAGTTCTTAAGTGTATATATCTAATAAAATTTGAAATATTTTGGGTACACTTTTGCTCAGATTTTGCACCTAACAAGTTGTTTTTAATCTTCTACTTTGTTTCCATGGCCCAGATTGTGCCATCTTAAAACAGTATTCACTCTCAATATATTTTTTTCCATTGCCCTCTATGATCTCCTTATCCTGTATAATCTTAAACATCTGTATCTCAACCAAAAATGTGAGACAGGAGGTCGTTCTTCACTTCACCAAAAGAAAAAACAATATATCTGATGATTTTAAGATGTAACGTTAGGCAGGTGTGACATATATGATCCCAGCTACTCAGATGGAAGGACGCAGGAGGATTGTAGATTTGAGACATCTGTGGTCAACTTATTGAGACCTGTCTCAAAATAAAATTTTTTAGAAGGTTGAGGATATCATTCATTAGTCCACCATTTGCCTAATGTGCTCTGTGTTCAATCCTTTGTACCACAAGGGGAAAAAAAATTCAATGAAAGCAATGACTTTACTTCCCAATGTCTATATCCCTAGTGTCTAGAAAAGTGTCTGTCTGACATGTAGTAGCTACTCAGCATATGGCAAATGAATGAGTAAAATGTCTGAGTAAACCTGTCATTAGCATGAGAATTGTGACTGCTATTAAGCTGGCTCAGACTGACTTTTGAATTGATGTTGCAGATCCAAAAAGCCACCAGCTCCTCTCGAAGTGAACTTGAAGGAAGAAAAGGTACTATTTCTCAATATTTCACTACTCTACATTGTCCTGTGTGTGATGACCTCACTCAGCATGGCATCTGTAATAAATGTCGGAGTCAACCTCAGCATGTTACAGTCATCCTCAATCAAGAAATTCGGGAGTTGGAGCGCAAACAGGAGCAACTTCTAAAGGTATGACCTTATTCAGGAGACTTGGATTCTCAGGCAGTCTGATATTTCAGGGAGACACAGTCAACTCCTGAATTAAAGTATGAGAAAGAACATGTGTGATAAGTGAATTGAGGCTTCTAAACTGGTGAAACTTCTTTGTTCCCTTTTTTTGTGGTACTGGGGTATTGAACTCAGACCTTGTGCTTGCCAGGCAGGAGCTTATGCTGCCATGCTATCTCCCTAGCCCTTCTGGTAAAACTTCTTAAAATCTAAAAGACTCTACAGTTGAACTATTAAAATGGGTTAATCTGTTTCATAATTTATTTTTATTCACTGTTTAAATCTTCTTTGTCAAATATATGGCAAGTAATTTGTCACACCTTATTTATCTCTTAAACCAATTTAGAGTAGTTGGTGCTACTTTATTCTGTCTCCCTTGTTTTCCCTGCCCTCCTTTTAAGAGGGGGTCTCTGTAGTGTTGCCCGGGCTTCCCATGCACTCCCATCTCGTGCATACCACCATATTCCATACCCCTCCCTTCAGCCTCCTGAGTAGCAGGACTATGTACAGGTCGTTGTACATTTGGCTTAGATGTCCCTTAATCACTGGGATACACTGTATTTTCTTGACCCTCAGGATTCTCGTTAGTAGCCTTTTTAATTTTTGACATTTTTCATAATCTTAAGAACTTTTGTTCTGTGACATGAAACTATGGGAATCATTTAAAGTCTGATCATTGTCTAAAATTGTAATGAAGGGCCAGCCGAATAGCTCAGTGGATTAAAGCACCTGCAAGCAGGAGCAGGAGCCAGGGTTCGATTCCTGGGCCTGCCTTGCCAGCCCTGCCCCCAGGGCTTGCTGAGGCTGCAATTGAGACTGGGCATGATGAGGCACGCCTGTAATCCCAGCTCTTGGAGGCTGTAAACAGGCAGATCACTACAAAATCTGATCTAGTAGTGAGACCCTGAACACCCTGTGGACCCTTCCCTAAAATACAAAAGAAAAAAAAAAATGTTAATAAAATTGTAATGTTTCTCTTTGTAAAAACTTGCCTTATGACTATTTTCCACATCTTACACATCTATCTGAAAGCCTTAGAGTAAGGAGTCTTAGGCTTTCACATCCAGAGATGGTGATTTCATTGGTATGGAGTAGGGCTCTGGCATTGGTTTATTTGTAAACTCATTGTTAGTGGTCTTAGAACAATTGGTCTACACTGCTACTTTCAAATTCACAATTTGATTTTTTTCATATTGTGATTTTTATCTTCTGAATGAGAAAATGAGTAACTTGATTTATATACATACCCAGTAGTGGAATTGTTGGACCATATAGTAGTTTTATTTCTAGTGTTTCGAGGAACTTCCATAATGTTTTCCATTATGGCTGTACTAATTTACCTTCCCAGTAATGATGTATGAGAATTCCCTTTTTTCAGCATTCTCTACAGAGTTCGTTATTTTTATCTTTTTTATAATACTCATCGTAATAGGGGTAAAATATCTCATTGTGGGTTTTTTGTTTTTGTGTTTGTTTTTGTTTTGCAGTATCAGGAATCAAACTCAGGACCTTACACTTGCCAGGCAGGTGCTTATGCCACTGAGCTATATCCCTGGCCCCTTGTTTCAGTTTTGATTTGTATTTCTCTGATGATTAGTATTGTTTACCATTGTTTTCAGATACTTGTTGACTCTGTCTTTATTTGAGAAAATGTCTATTTCCTATCTTTAAATCAGGTTACTTAGGGTTGGTTCATTTGTTTCCTGTTAAATTTTTGGAGTCCTGTATGCATTCTGAATATTACATGAATAGTTTAGTAATATTTCCCCATCTTAGTATGATATAATCACATTTGTCTATTATTGTTTTGGAGGTATGATCCCCAACCCAGAAAAGAAAATCTTGGCTCACACTGATGTCTTGAAGTGATTCTCTTATGTTTTCTTCTAGAAGTTTCATAGTTTCAGGTCTGACATTTAGGTCTCTCATATACTTTTGAGGTGACTTTGTATTCAGTGAGAAATGAGTCTGGTGTTATTCTTCATAGGAACATCCAGTTTTTCTACCATTATTTACTAAAAACACCATTCTGCTATGTATGTTCTTGGCTCCATTGTTGAAAATCATTTAGCTTTAAAGACATGGATTAATTTCTAGGTTCTTTGTTCTGTCCTGTTGGTTTGTATAACAGTTTTTATGTCAAAACCATGCTACTTTGGTTAATGTAGCTTTGATTATAGTTGACTATTATGATATCTCCAGCTTTTAAAATTTTTTATTAGTAAAGTACATGTTTGTCATACATAATTACATTCATCCTGAGGAATGTTATTTTTATTTTTATGAGGATACATTGAATCTGTAGATCATTTTGTGTAGTATAGCATCTCCAATTTTTTGCCTCAGTATTTTATAATTTTCATTTTAGAGATCTTTTACTTGGTTAAATATATTCTTAGGATTTTTCTGTTTCCTTTGTTTTTGATTTTTTTTTTTTTTTTGTAGTTTGTCATTAGTGTATGTAATCCCTGATTCTGAAAAAAAAAAAAAAGACTTATTTTCTTCTACCTCTTTTCTTTAAGACCTACTAGTTAATTTTTCTTTTTGATTCCAGAGTAGAATTTCTTAGGCATTTCTTATGAGACTAATCTAGTGATGACATATTCCTTCAAGTTTTACATGACAGTTTAGCTAGGTATAATATTCTTATGAAGTTTTTTCTTTGGGGATTCAGAACATATCCTGTTGTTTTCTGGGCCTGTGAAGTTTCTGCTGTGAAATTTGCTTTTAGTCTCATGGAGATTTTTCTTGTGTATGTGACTTGCCTTGGAGAGGACCTTTTTTTGAGTTGAATCTGCTTGGGAACCTTTGAGTTTCTTGGATCATCTAGTGTATTGGAGTTTTTGTTGTTGTCATTGTTCTCCATCCCTAGATGTGGGAAGTTTTTTTTTTCCCATCTCTTTTCTTCAGCACTCATAATACAAGTATTTCTTTGCCTAGTCACTTTTTATAAGTCACATAGGATTGCTTTTAATTGTTTGTCTGCATTTTCTTATGTCTTTTTGTTTCCCTAAAATTATTTTGAGTTTTCAGGCATTCTGTACATTTACTTTTCTTTGGGGTCAGTTAGAGAATTTGTGTATTCTTTTTGAGGCATCATACCACCTTGCCTTCACATGTTTCTTTTGTCTCTACATTGGTGTCTGTGCCACTGGTGAAACAGTTGGTTCTATCCAATTTATATGATGTTTTTTATACTGAAAGACCTTCTGGAGATGTATCCTAGGAAGTAGGGTAGGTTGGTTCTGGATGAGTATAGTACTATAGCCTTTTGTATCTTCCTCAGCTGTAATCAATATCAGCTCAGTGGCATGGCCTCCAGGGATTTGTAGGGCTGTATCTCTTAGGAGCAAGATTTGCTGATGTTTCCAGGCCTGTTAGCCTCTGAGAAAGGACAGGTCATGTGGCTGTTGCCATGGAGCCCAGTCATGTCAGGGCCACATCCACAAATTAAGTCTAGTTCATTTGGGCACATGCAGCTATTTTCAGGTCTGGAAATATTTGAGTATGGCCTCAAGATGGCTGGAGCAATCCAGGTAGAAGGTGCCTCAAATGGACTGGACTCCTCTGGTGTAATGCAGCATATAAACTGCCCAAGACTCTCCTAAATAGGGTTCATGGCTTGTGGAGCCTGCTAGACACTTCCTTTTTACCTTTTCTGTAATAAAGGTGTTGGATTTGCTCCAGTATGTGTACCATCTTGTAAATGCATTTGAGTAGATCATGTTAACTTTCCTATGAAAGGAACACTGAAAACCTCTTAAAGAAAAACCATTTGTGTGTTTTCCTTGAACTGTGTCAAGACCATGTTGTGGAGTCCCAACGAATGCCTGCTCCAGAGATGGGGCAGTAGATGCTTTAATTCCCTTCCTTACAAGACTATCTTTGAGTCTACCTATTCCCTAGCAACTCTGTCACATTCTCACCATATAACAGTTCTCGTCAAGTTTTTCTTTGTAGAAAGGAAAGTATCAGATACCTCTATAGTCAGCATTCTTGCTGAAATCATATTTCTACATGAACTGTAATGGGTTCTACTGTAAATGAAAGTGGATCACAGAAAAGGAATGAGTCATACAGGGTTTTGTACTGTTTTGTGAAATAACGTCCTTTAGCATGTCTAAGGATAGGACTTCCAACAGGTAAAAATAACTATTTATGTCATTTATTTACCAGTAATTACTATATTTTTATGTTTGTTTGCTTTCAGATATGCAAGAACTGTACAGGTTCCTTTGACCGACATATCCCATGTGTTTCTCTGAACTGTCCAGTACTTTTTAAACTCTCCCGAGTAAATAGAGACTTATCCAAGGCACCATATCTCCGGCAATTACTAGACCAGTTTTAAATTGCATCACAGATCTCCAGGTGCTATTTTGTTCACTGTTTACCACTAAACTGTTGTGCATGGTGCTGTCTCAACTTTCATTGAGTCAACAATGTTCACTGTCTGTTATCTGAAGACTATGAAGACTTATGCTGACTGAATCAAAAGTTATCCTTGTTGATCTCTGAATAGCTCACTTCTTATAATGTACAAATTTCTCATGCTTTCACCTTTTGATCATTGTTTTATAATACAGGTGTTGGATTTGCTCCAGTATGTGTACCATCTTGTAAATGCATTTGAGTAGATCATGTTAACTTCCTTGTGGAAGGAACACTGAAAACCTCGTAAAGAAAAAACATTTGTGTGTTTTCCTTGAACTTTGTCAAGACGTGTTACCTAGAGATATCCATTCACTTTATAATTTTGACTGCGAAATATTTTGTAAATACACTTTTTTACTTTTCAAACAACTAAGTAAAATAATGTGCAATGAATTTTATACAAATGATTTTCAAGTTGTTTGGTATATTCCTTCTAGGTTTTGCTTGACTCAAAGTAGATTTGTTATTTTGATCAAACTGTGCAAACAGTAGTACCATGTGTAGCATTTTGAAACATTATTTTCTAAAAAATGCTGTCCTGCTTTAGCTATTAATGGGGCATTGTGAGGAACTGTGCAAAGACATTTTTGTTACAAACCTGTGGGCCTGTTGCAATACTTTAAAAATTAAAAAACTTACTCCATTTTTGCTTGTTTTGTATAGACATTTCTATTGCTTCTAAAATATGCCTAAATATTTTCTTTCTTTATGTACTGTACAGTTAATCTTATTTGCCATCATCTTGAACACAAAATGTGTATTTAGAATATTTGTATAACTGTATAAAATGAAAAAGAATTATGTGGTCAGTGCATTGTTTTTTTAAACTGGAAATCATTTTGTTTTAAGAGTTAATGGAAACCATATTAAAATTGAATAAAATATGAAATGTTTCAGTGTAATTATTATAAATGAAATTATTTCTATAAACCCACAGAATTACATCGTACCTTGTGATTTCATAAAGTTTAATGAGGTAAACTTCATTCCTATAGTCTAATACAGCAATTCTCTTGTTGAAACTTTAAGTCACAACAGGCAACAAAAAGAGTCTAGAAAAATCTGCATTCATTCTTTTAAAGAATGTACTGTAGAATCTTGGTTAACAAACATACTTTGTTCTGGATTTTCAGATCCTAGGGCCCTGTACCTCTCAGAGTAGTTGTCATGTACAGTAGTTACTTATAGCCCTGTAGTATCTTGCTGCTTTCCCCTGATGTGAGAATTGTTAGCTTTAACCACTTGGGTTTTATAATATGTAAGAATAAAATCTAATATCATTTATGCCTCTGTTCTGCTTAAATAGCTTTACACAGGATAATACAATGCATTGAATACAACATTCAAGATCCAAGGAGAAAATTGTAGGCCACATGCCTCTTACCCCACTGCTCCATCTCATTTTTGTGTCTTCACTGATAGCTTTTAGGACTTTGAAAAGCTCTAAGAATGATTCACAAAGATGCCCTATAGAGGAGCTATCCAGTTCACATAACCAGGTTTCTATTTTAACATAGCAAGAAGAGAGTGTAACCAGGAAGACAGATAAAATGTTTTTGAGATAGGGCCTTGCTATGTAGTCCAGGCTGCCTTGAACTCACTGTGTAGCCCAGCTTGGCCTTGAACTCGATTATCCTGTCTTAGTCTCTCAAGTGCTGGGATGACAGCCATGTGCCATCATGCCCACCTAGAAAAAGCCATTTTTAAAAGTAGAGCCAGATTTTGTTGGTATGAGGAACAGGAAGGGGCCCAAAAAGCATCATGCAATAGGAGTAAGGAGCCTCCAAACTGGACAATATCACAATCACTAACAGGCACACAGTGCTATCGGAAAGCAATTCATTTGGCCTTGGGGAACCAGGAAGTTTAAAAATATCCATGCTTCAGACCCAGTCCTAGCCCAGGTCCGGTGAGTGTGTGGAGAGCTTCCTGCTACCCTGCGCCGGCGGGACCAGTCCCAGCCCAGGCGCAGCGTGGGCC
>NW_004524666.1:10838185-10842060 GCF_000260255.1 Octodon degus | reverse complement strand
AAAAAAAAAATAAAAAAAAATACCCATGCTTTTTCAAAACAGAATACTTTAACTTTCCATATATTGTTAAAGAGAGGGTTAGGGATGACATCTTGGGAATTATATTTAAATAAAATCTGAAGGATTAAAAACTACGCACATCTTCGTCAAGAACTGATTTTAATACTATGTTTAAAAATAAAGCTGAGTGTTTGCCTAGCTTACATGCGACCTAGATTTGATCCCCAGTCCTAAAAAAAAAAAAAAAGCAGCTTTGTTTTTGAGTAGCATGATTAGCAAGTTGATTAGTTCAAGCTAGCCATCCCACGAGGTACATATATCTGAAACTACATTATACACGATACATACATTTTTGTCAACTAAAATATTTAAAAGCACAGAACTAGGTATACATACATTTTTATGTACAGATATGTCTGGAAGACACAGATATAACAGTGGTTGCCTCAGTTGGGCCTGAGGGTTGAATAAAAAAAAAAAAAAAATTCACCTTTATTTTGCTGGATGGTATTACTGCATGCATATACTACCTCTATGTAATGAAGTTTAAAATGGAACATTTTAGTCAAGTTATCTGGCTCAGGATTTGAGGTGTCATTCCACAGCCATCTGACTCCAAGGCACAAACATCCTGGCTGAAGGCTGTGGCGGAGGAGAGCTGCTCCCTTCTAGGCAGCCAGGAGGCAGAGTAAGAGCCTGAGAGGGGAGGGGTCAGCACTGCCAGGGACTTAATTCCTCCAACCAGGCCCAGCCTCAGACTAACATGTTCAGTAAGGAATTGGTCAGCAAACACATCCAGTAATGAATGTAGTCTTCTATCATCTATAGAAGACAGACCTTCCAAAAGCCCTGTCTCTGATCACATGAGACTGGGGGGGGAGCAGATTTTTGACCCAAACCATAGCAGTGTGTTCATGGTTTCTCTTATTTGCATTGCTGATAGCATCCAGTGATGACTGCCACACTGGGCCTGGTGGGTCTATCTTGCACAGTGCCCGAGCACAGAACTCCCAGGCAGAACAGAAGTTCTCAGTGATTTGCCAGAGAACTTGAATGCTTTATGGTCCATAACCTCATTAGTTTAATTCAAGTGTTGTACCTGCCCTTCCCAGCCATAATAATTACAAGAATATTTATTTCCTTTTTGTAATCATCTCTTTTATTAAAATAGTGAAAAATATTTTCTAGTTAAAACTCCTTGTTTTCTTTTTTTGTTATGGTTTTTATTTTATTTTATTTTTTCATAATTTTATTGATAAATAGCAATGAGACAGTTTCAAATCAAATCGCTAGGACAGTTTCAATAATTAACACATTGCATACATTCTTCTTAGTGGTTAATTGCTGTACAAGATGCGGACCTGAGATCCTATTTACAAACACCACCAGAACAAATCATTCTATTCATTAAGAGAATGTAACTATATATCCTAACCACTCTGAATACAGATACAAAATGGACATTCATCGGTATACCCTTTTTTTGCTAAGTTCTGTTATTTGAATATTATAGGTGTGTAAACTCAGCAAAATATTCTAAAAGAGTCCAGTAGCCCATAATAGCATTGGAACTTCTGTTTAACTGGCAATGTCAGAAATTGTTGACCTGAGTCCCCCGCAGCTCAACATAACAGCATGGCTTTACTTCCTATATTTTGTCTTCATACTTTTCTACTGGATGGTTAAGACCAAGGTAAAGCAGGACCTATGCAACAAGAGTTGTAGCTTTTGGGTCTAAGAAGGTCAGTGAAATCCCCTCAGGATTTATCCTGAGATCTCCTGTATCTCAGATTATAGGACCTTTGTCAGTGTCAGCCATGTGCATGAGTCACGGCCATTGCTTGGCCAATGTGCTCTCTGTGAAAGCCTGAGAGAGTAAAACTCCTTGCTTTCTAGCCTGTTCTTTCTTATCTTTTGAATGAATGGCTACAGAATAATGATAAGTAGTAATGACATATGTAGGGCCAGCCACATAGCTCAGCGAATTAAAGCTCCTGCAAGCAGGCGTAGGGGCTAGGGGTTTGATCCCTGGGCCAGCTGTGCTAGCCCTGACCCCGGGGCATGCTGATGAGCAATTAAGACTGAGCCTGGTGGTGCACCTGTAATCCCAGCTGTTGGGAGGCTGTAAACAGGTGAATCACTACAAGTCCAATCTAGTAGTGAGTCCCTAAACACCCTGTAGACCCTTCCTTAAAATACAAAAAAAAAAAAGACATACATGTTCCTGTGCTTAGCTGGTACACAGGCTTGGCAGGACTCTAACATGGAACCACAGATGAGGTGACTTCAACAACAGAAATTTATTTTCTCACAGTGTTAGAGGTTACAAGTCCAGGATCAAAGTACTGAAATACTGGTTTCTCCTAAGGCCACATTTCTTAGTCTATAAAGGTGATCCTCTTCCTGTGTCTTCACATAGTTCTCTCTGCTTCTCTGTATCCACATTTCTTCCTCATATAAGCAAACTAGTCTTATCGGAATAGATCCCATACCTATAATCTTATTTTAAATCACTATCTCTTTATAACTCTGTCTCCCAAAATAGTCACATTCTCAAGTACTAAGGATTGAGATTTTTACAGTTAGGAGACAAAATTCAGTGCGTGAAAACATGAATATGGCAATATGTTAACTCTGTGTGTGTTGCTGTTGTTGAACTCAGGACCTTATGTTTGCCAGGCAAGCACTTATTCTACTGAGCTATCTCCCCGGCCCCTTAACTGTGTAATAAGTAGAGTCTAATTTAAATCACATTCAAGTGTGTAAGATAGCTAAGGAACTCAGTAACTACATATCACGATGAAGGGAAAACTAGGTGACAATGTGAGAATGCAAATCCAGACAGACCTCACTCTGGTTACCACCATAATAAATACAGGTCTTTTTCACATTCTGTGAAATGCACTAAACATCCTAAAACATGAGAGAATAGATGTTGGAGTTAGCAATAGAAAAGACATCCCCAAACCATTGCTGTTTTTAGAGGGAGCTTATAAAGAGGCTCAACCAGTCTTCAAATCTGTCCTTGGGAACCTCAGTCTACCACCTCATCTTTCTGAGCCCACAGAGCAGCTTGTAACATGTGATAGACTCAATAAGTGGCTGCCAAGTCTACCTTCATGCCCAATCAAATCTCCAAGGACATGAGTGCAATGAAAGGCCACTCCCTTATGGAAAATACAGGGGACCCTTGTATATTGCACATTGTTACAAACAAGAGTTTGAAATCCTCTCCCCGAATGTCACAGCTTTCTAGAACCCAGAAAAGGCCAACATTGCCCAGAGTGACCAGCATGAAGAAAAGATTAAAAGAGGGTCCTTGCCCTGAGCAGAGTGCACAGCTATAAAATTAAGTCACTCAAAGCTAAGGCAGTCTCCTGGATTGTCACTTACTATAACTATTTAGATGGGGAAAATGTGGTCATTTAGTCCCTGTTAGCTTCAACTTTCTTCCTTCAAAAAAATATCTTTCCCACCAGGCCTGGTGGTACACATGTAATCTCAGCACTGGGCAGGGAGCAGGGGGAACAGAAGGATCACGAGTTGAAAGCCAGCCCAAGCTACATAGTGAGACTCTCTCTAAATACAAGGAAGAGGAAGAGAAGGAGGTAGAGAAGAGGAGAAGGAGGAGAAGAAAAGAAAATGAAGATGAAGAAGAAGATGATGATGATGATGATGATGATGATGATGATGATGATGATCTTTTCCCAAGACAAAGTGTGAGGGCCAGCCAAATAGCTCAGTGGATTAAAGCGCCTGACAGGAGCCGGGGGTTCTAGGCCTGTCATGCCAGCCCCACCTCTGAGGCTCCTTGAGACAGTAATTGAGACTGGGTGTGGTGGTGCATGCCTGTAATCCCAGCACTTGGGAGGCTG
>NW_004524666.1:10835513-10838085 GCF_000260255.1 Octodon degus | reverse complement strand
AAAAAAAAAAAAAAAAAAAAAAAAAAAAAAAAAAAAGACACAAAGTGTGATGAGGTATGTACACCTGAAAGGCCATGACAGAAGCACTGAACTATATTATACTCTTCTCATTTTAAGAAAATGAAAAAATAGAATCCTGGACACTAACAATGGCCTTTCAGCTATGGGCCCTGTTGAAAAGGAAATGCAGGAAAAGGATCTATTTTCTGCCTCACATGATGTATACAGAGACATGTCTACAATCATCCCCACTAGGAATTTATTGCTAAATAATACACTAAGATATCCAGTGAGTTGTAGTTTCTTTGGTGAATAGGTAAGTTTAAAATCAACTTATAAACTTCTTGAGAAAAACCACAGGGCCAAAGATGTTAAGTATCATTTGTGATATATTTCTGTGAAATGAAAGCATACATTAAATCACACACATTTTGGGGCACTTAAAAATCTAAAATATACACCATTGGCTAATTTCTGAAGCATATATGCCAAGCTCATTTCTAAACATCAAAGAAATAACTAATGACACATAAATCTTAAATACATGAATCAGTGTTCATTTATATTGGCATATTACAGCAAGCTCTTATACAAAGCCTCATAAACACAGACCTCTTAACTGCAGATGTAATAAACCATAAGCTCAGTCCTATAGGTCTAAGTCCCCCAAATGAAAACTGATTCTATATAGAAGGGCATCTACAAAAATCTGTATTTGGTAAGGTCTGGGGGAATTGACTAACCCTACTCCTTTCTCACACAAGAGTGAAAAGAACAGAAAACAAGAGACCTCTCCCCTTCAACTGATCCTTCAGAGAAGGTACAAAGAAGGCCGATTGTCCACAAGGAGCAGGAGTTAACCAAGCTATAAATTAGCCTAAAATAATCCCTTTGAGCACCAGACATTCCAGTCTTTTGATTGTCAAAGGTACTGGTTCTCAATGTTGGCTGAGAATTTCACTTAAATCAGGGGAAATTTTAAAATTTTCAATATCTGGTCTCCAAAGAAAAACCAATAAAAGTATTACACATGGGTAGATTTAAAACACTGTCAGGTGATTCTAACAGCAGCCAGGGCTAAAAACCACTAGAGCAAAAAATTAACATTTGCACAGAGTGCGCAATACAGTCTGCAGCCCTGCTCTCCTCTTGGGTTTCTCTCCTGCAACTTATGGTGCTGGAGGGCACAGAGCAAGGTCTCACTGCCTTGCTGCAGTGTCACTAGACTTCCACATCACAGAAACAAAGGAGTTTGCATCCAGAGTAAAATCAACTGTAGGATCATCTGACTGTGACCTAAAAAATAGTAAAATGTGAACATTTCGCATAAACCTAGACTTCTTAGCAAAAGCAATTTTGATCATGAGTTCAAGATCATACTGGGCTATATAAGCAAGTTCAAAGACAGCCTGAAATATATAGTGAGGCAGTGTCTCAAAACAAAACAACAAAAGAACTACAGAACAAAAATGGAAACAATTTGGGACATGGTGCACACCTGTAATCCCAGTGCTGGGGAGACTGAAAGAGGAGGATCACTATGAGCTGTATAGTGAGGCCCTGTACCAAATATATAAAAAGCAAACTGGAAGCAAAGATGAGAAAAGTTTTAGGTAGATGTCTAACATCTGTCTTCCTTGAGTTCATCTCCTCATTAAGTGAATAAGCTGGTTATAATGGGCCAAAAGTCTCCCTATAGGTTGAAATGATTCTACGTGTGTGTGTCTATCCTCTGCCTGTAGTGGGTTCCTTCTGGATAAATTGGCCCAGGACAAAATCTAAGCCAAGTAACAATAACATAGCAAAAGACTAAAACTAGAATTGCTACATTATCTACCTAGGAGAAAATGCCCCCAAAGAACCGAACACAGGGACGAGAAGGCATACCCGTGTGCTTGTGTTGACACTTGACACAACACTGTCAACCTTGACAACATTATGCTAAGTGCAAGAAGCTGACAACAGAAGGACAAATACTGTCTGCTTTCACATGTATGATGCAGTGTTCAATCACAGAGAAATGCAGTGGTGGTTGCCAGGGGCTAGTAGCAAGGAGGCATGGAGAATAGTGTAACAGACACAGAACTCCAGTTTCGGCAAGATAAAGAAATTTTATTTTATTTTATGTTTTTTATAAAGAAGTTTTATAGATGGATGATGGTGACAGCTGCAAAGGTGTGAGTGCATTTAATGTGACTGACCTGTACACTCAAAAATGGTTACAATATTTTAAAATATATGTCATGAAGATCACATCATACTTAAAAATAAACAACTTTTGTAAAAACATCTGGTGCAACGAGCCGTTCAGAAGCTAAAAGCCCAACTCTTTGTGCTACTCTGGTCATCTAACAACTTCCAAACCTTCTTCCAGGCCACCCACTAAGCAGCTCCACACCAAAACATCCAAGGTGAGCTGCAATCAATTTAGAGAGCATTCAGAAAGTAAATACTCAAGCTAAAAGGAAAACAAGAAAATTTCTAAGAATTGATAGTCAACGCAGAAAAAAATCAATTCTGAAAGATCTATAAAAATACATAAAATAGAAATGGATAAGAGATGATATAATAT
>NW_004524666.1:10832718-10835413 GCF_000260255.1 Octodon degus | reverse complement strand
TTATACTATATAAATACCCAGCCAAAGCTCAACCTCGTGCAAATGCCAACTGACCAAAGTGCCTTTAGCAAAAAAAGGTTAACTCTTCCCTTGACAGCTAAGGTCATCAAGCTATAAAGCCTTTTTCCTTCACATACATAGAAGTCCCAAACCTTCTATTTTGAGACCTTCACTATTAATACCTACTTCATGAATCAATTAAAATGTTATGGCCATAACAATTAATTATATATAATTTAACAAGGTATCTACACAATCTTTCTTACTCTAGATACTTTCTAATTTCCAGTGCAATGGGGGAGGGGAGACCTTCATGAAACACCCTGCAATTTTTTAAATTTTACAAAGGAAGGGCCCAAAATTTCATAATCAAATAATAAAAGAATAACAAAAATTATGCTGTGTATCATTAACTGCAAAGTAGTTACTCAGAGAACAAGACATAAACCAAAAAAGATTTGTACAGAAGAGATAATAACACACATCTTTCTTTCCAAACAATCTAATAACAGTCAATGAAACTGAAACAGTAATTTAAAACAAAAACAAAAACAAAAACAAAAACAAAAAAAAAACAACACCAACTAAGAAAATCCCAGGGCTGATGGATTCATAGCCAAATTCTACTAGAACTTCAGGGAAGAGACACTCCTCAAACTTTTTAATGCAATGGAAAGAGAGAGTGCTTCCAAAATCATTCTCAGAAGCTAACTATATTCTGATCCCCAAAACAGACAAGGATCCAACCAAAAAAGAGGACTATAAGCCAATTTCTCTAATGAACATAGATATACAAATCCATAACAAGCTTGGCAAAGAGAATGAGATAAATTTTCAGGAAGACTAGACATCATGACCAAGTAGGCCTTATCCCAGGGATGCAAGGATGGTTCAACACATGCAAATCAATAAATGTAACTGACCATAGAGCAAAAAAACAAAAATCACACGATCATCTCAATAGATGCAAAAAAGGCCTCTGACAAAATCCAACATCCATTCGTGATAAAAATCCTGAAGAAATATGTATAGCACTTTATCTCAACATATTAAAAGCCAGTGAGGACCAACCTACTGCCAACATCATATTATACGGGGAGAAGCTGAAAGCCTTCCCTCTAAAACCAGAACAAGACAAGGATGCCCATTATCATCACTCTTGTTCAATATAGTCCTCAAAATATTAGCCAGAGAATCAGGCAAGAGAAAGAAATGAGAGATACATACAGAAAGGGACAAAGTGAGAATATCATCTGCAGATGACATGATCCTTTACCTAAAACCTCTCCTAAAGACTCCTAGAATTAAGCAGTACAACAGGATACAAAATAAACACCCTGTGTGATTGTTTGGTGCCTTGTTTTTTCCAGTAGGCCTGTCTAATATGACAGCCATAAGCCAATGCACGTATGTACAAATTAAATACTCACGGGGTGTCTCACAATAGTTCAAGGCCTAAATTCACCTCAAATGTGGCTAGTAGCATTGCCAGGCAGTGTAAATACAAAACATGTCTATCATTGCAGTATGTTCTATTCAACAGTGGAAGTCCTGTGAGAATAGGAACCTTCCATGCGGCAGCTCAGCACTTCCCACAGACACGTGTGATAACAGAGTAACAGTCAAAGTTGCACATGAAGAGAGCCGAAGAAGCCAGGTTATGGGCCCACAGCATGTTTACACAGGGCATACTGTGCATGGAGCACATATGTGGAGAGAGTGCACAAGGACCGTAGGCTCTCAAAGACAATCAGAATAAAAAGTTAAAATTACCCAAAGTAGCAAAAATAAATACATAAATAAAAAGGACAGACTTTCCTACACATGGAGGTCCATGGGAGAGCAACATGCACCCTATCAGTCACAAAACTGTTAGAAATGCTGAGTCTGAGTACCTTCATCAACAACACTGAACTAGAGTCTGCAGTCATTAGGCAATTCTAGGGAAGCGCTTATTCCACTGAGCCATCTCCCCAGCAATTAGGCAATTCTAATGCACATTAATGTACAAGAAAAATACCAGTCTCAGTTTCTACCTTATTTGATTATGAAAGTATCCTTCACCAGAATTTCTAAAAGCACTGTGTACAGCTGCATGCAAATCTATAATAATCTCAATAAAATTTTCAGTTGAGAAAAGGAGGGCTGGGGTGTAACTCTGTGGTAGAGTACTTGACTAGTGTGCTCCAGGCCCTGAGTTTCATCCCTAATACCCGCCCCCCAAAAGATAAAAGTGTTTAAGTAAGCTTTGAATCTTATCTTTTCAGGACACCTTCCCCCTCTATCCTTATAGTAAAGTACCAAGCATACATAATATCTATGGTTTCACAAACATAATATGCACATTACCATGAAAAGTGCCACTTAAAAACAGATACTGGGAACCCCAGAAGAGCACATAGGAGTAATAATGTTTAAACAGCAGGATTAAGTGATACACTGCTATGGTATACAAGTGTGAGACAGTAATTTTAACTATTCAATGAATCTGAGAAGCAAAATCACTTTCAGTGTAAACTGGATCACACAGTTTTTAGAAGTATGTTACAATGTCCTTGACCTCTAAGCTACATCACCAGCCCCTCTGTTATTTTATTTTTAAACAAACTATAATTCAAAAATGAAATAAATGGGGCCGGGGAGATGGTTCAGTGGAATAAGCACTTCCCTGGCAAGCGCAAGGGCCTGAGTTCAA
>NW_004524666.1:10825673-10831781 GCF_000260255.1 Octodon degus | reverse complement strand
ATATAGTTACATTCTCTTAAAGAATAGAGGGATTTGTTCTAATAGTGTTTGTAAATAAGATATCATGTCCACATCTTGTGCTGCAATTAACCACTAGGAAGAATGTATGCAATGTGTTAATTATTGAAACTATCCTACCAATTTGGTTTGAAACTGTCTCATTGTTATTTGTTTCTCAATAAAATTATGAGAAAAAAGATTTCTACTAATAGTGTTTGGACAGGATATCATGTCTGCGTCTGCATCTTGTACTATGAATAACCACCAAGAAGATAGCAATATGGAATGTATTAATTATTGAAACTATCCTATTGATTGGTTTTGAAAGTGTCTCATTGCTATCTATTTCTCAATAAAATTAATTTTAAAACTATGAAAAAAAAGGTTTAACTTGTAACATCTCGATTAATACAGTCACCCCTAAATTCTACTTTTGTCACATCTATATATAGAAAGACTGAAATTTGGTGAATAAAGAGCACCTTGTCCAGGGGTGGTCATCGAATTAGTGGATTTACATGGGTAGTGTAACAGTCGCTCAAGAAACAAATCTGGGCACAGTGCTACACTGTGAACCACACGTGTGCCCTTAAGCTTGCACCAGCTGAGACTACGTCCTTCATCTGACATCAGCTTTGTTTCATTTGCCCTTTCACAAAGCTGACCACAGACAAAACGTGATATAAATTTTATCGTCTGAAATGTTCTTTTTCCCTTTCCCTTCTGTCTCTCCCCCACCCCTTAAGACTCTCAGACTTGAAGATCATAAGACTTTATGATCTTTTAAGGTCATCATTCCTGGCAGCCCCGTACCCCATTTGGTTATTAGGTGTTCAGTTTATCTGAGAACTGTGTCATCAGTCTGCTTCCAGCTCTCCATTCCTATAAGCTTCCAGCTTGTCCTCCTCACTGCTTGCTTAGACTACCACAAAAATTTTCTACTTTACTTCCAAAGTCTTGCTCTTGGAACATGTCAGAGGGGCTTGATAACAAGTCCTGAACAATTAGAGTTAGCATTCAGGAGGGATGTGGTACTTTAAGGTTTTTTAAATGTTAGTTGAAATTCTATAAGTAAATTGATTTTTCCCCTTTGTTCATAACAAAGGGGTAGGGGAAATGTGAAAGGAAGAATTCTACCTGTAAGAGTAATAGGATGTTATGCAGAGAAGATGACTTTTCACCTAGTCTTTGAAGAATAAGTGAAATTTGCCATAGGAAAATTTCCAATTAAGAGCAACTATAAGTGCAAATGTACAGAGAAATCTGAGGGCATGGAGTGTTTGTAGGACTCTGCTAAATGTTCAGGAAACCAAACATACAAAAGAGACACAGTTCCTAACTTCATAGTATGTACACTGGTAAAAGTGACTGGTATTTTAAACAAATTGATATGCATATTATATACATTAGTATGTTTGCCAAGTATAATGAAGAAGCCTATATACGCTTGATTTTTAAGAATTTTTTTCCCAGTACTATACTAATTGAAGCCAGAGCCTCATGATGCTAGGCAAGTGCTATGCCACAGAGCTACATCTCTAGTCCCTTTTGTTATTTTATTTTGAGGTAGGTTCTTTCTCTGTTGTCCAAGATGGCCCTATATTTGCAATCTTCCTGCCTCTGCCTTACAAGTATATGCCACCATGCCCGCCTAAGTTTTGGGCATTCGAGAAGGTATTTTTCAAAATTCTTTAGTGTGGTTGAAATAAAAGGTATGTTAAAGAGAATACAAGATGAGATGGGATAAGTTAACACTGTGAAGACTTTGAACATGAACATTTCACTTTTATTGGAAACTCACTTCTTTTTTTTTTATTTTTTATTTTGGCAGAACTGGGGATTGAACTCAGGCCCTTGTGCTTGCCCCAGGAAGTACTTACTCTACTGAGCCATCTCCCTAGCTCCTAGAAGCTCACTTCTGTTGGCATATTGAAGTTTAATACAAGCAAAACTTTCTAGGAACATAAAGCTTCATAATAGTTCATTTTTATTATCTAAAATAGCTCATCTCCTTAAACCTGTCTCTATTTCTTTAATACTCCAAGCTATGACAGCCACCCACTTGGTCACCTCTGAGGAATGTAAAATCCCCTTTGATGCTCTGTCTCCTCAATTCTTCATCAAGTTCAGTCCATTTTTCTGATATCATTCCTTCTCTAAGAAAAACCTAATGTATAAAAAAATTAATGTTAAGATCTAATTGCGTTTTATGAGGGATTCTAAGATTGGGCACATCTCATCTTGGGAGGATAGATTGCATGTTTCGATAAACTGAGCAAAGTCAGTTGGCTGTATATGCAGAAAAAACTGTAAACTAAGAAAACAGGATCAAAGGCAGATTGGACTTTTAAAAGCTACTTTTCTCAGAGGATTAAAAGAGAGACTTCCTTGGCACCTTAGTCAGGTAAAGTGGGCTCCTTCTGCTTGGCTGATGCTTTCTGACTGGTTGTTGCCATCAGGGTCTGAAATATTGAGTCAGAGATCATGTCTGATTTGTTCTCCAAAATATCCCAGCTAGATTATTATGCCTGGCATGTGAATATCACTCAAGATATTAATATATAAATGACTACATAAAGGATCAAAAATTTTCTCTGATCTAGAAACTAGAGTTGTCACAGGAGCTAGTTGTTAATGTAGACAACTGAAGGCTGAAGCTAGATTAGTGCATATCAATACCTACCTTCGTCAAAAAGTCAAATTATATATGGCAAACATCAACTGTAATTGTGGAGTCACACAATTTAAATGTGAATTCTTATCCTATTTTCATTGACTGTAACACCAAGATTAAAAAGCATCTAAGCCTTTGTCTTCCTATATAAAAACAGAACTGATATCATTTGTCTCATGAGACACTTAAAGATTCAAGGAGTTGGAAAAAGGCCCAAGGATCATTTTAGCAGTATTTGCAGGGAAAAAAAAAATCACTATTGTAATGTAATTGGTCTTGCTCACATGTATTTCTATGGACCTTCCTCCTACCCCAGCTGCGCAGTTCCTCAGTTCAGGCCCCAGGGGTGGCTGGAATTTGACATATAAGTATGATTCTTGGATGCTTTGAGTACCTCAAACATGATTAAGAGAAGTAGGAAGATACCTGAAGCATTACATCCAAATAAAAGTTGTGAGTCTTTTTTAAAATATGAGATATGCAACTACAAAAACACCATTCTCCAAGCTGCTGTCCTTTCCACAGGGGATTGACAGAGGCAGTCAGCCAGTTCTCAAGTTTATCCTTATGAAACTCAGTTTATTGTTCCATTCTCCTGGGCCAGTGGACCATCAAGGAGTAATATAATCAGAGTGTGGACATTAAGTCCATCTTCATGCCCAACAAAGTCCATGAAGGTATAGTATGAGTACATGTTACTTTCTCAGAGAAAGTACTGGGGACTTTATATATCCCACAATTCATTGTGATCTGAGTGCAGAATCCTCTGCTTTCCAGTGCCATGGCTTTCTGGAAGAGGCAAAAAAAGCTCAGATTTTGCCCACAGTCCCCGGAGTGAGGTAAAAGCGAAGGAAGGTCCTGCGCTGAGCAGACTGTACAGCTGTAAACTCAGGTTACTCAAAGAAAAGATGGTAGTAGTCAAAGACATGTAGAGTGTCATAACTTTAAAATGAGATAAAGAGAGTGTGGTCATTTAGTTTGTGTCATTTAGTTTTTTTCAGTTTCCTTCTTTAAAAAAATACTTTTTCCTCAAGGCTTCTAAAGTGTGATGAAAAAAATAAAATAAAAATAAAGTGTGATGAGCAGTGAAAAGATAGCTGTATACCAGAATCATCCCCGGGGCAAAAGCACTGAATCACATTACTGTTCTAGTTTCAGGCATGTAAGATCAGGTTGGTAGTCATTGACAACAAGCAGTCTTTCTTTTGGGCAGGATACCAAAATACATCATTGATTATTTTTTACTTGATCACACAGCAGAGATGATAATAGAAAAGAAACCTCCTTCTCCTCCTCTCAGCTTCTGCTTCAGAGAAAGTACACAATGGCAGTCATCTACACAGCAGCATGACTCAAGCAATCTGTACTATAGGCTACAAAATCTCTTTGACCAACTGCGATTCCAGGTTTTTGTGTTGTCAAAGAAAACAGTTACTGTTCTTGGCTGGTCATCAAACTTGCTAAGGGAACTTTTAAGATCATTACTTGGGTTCTGCTGCAGATGAATGAAATTGGCTTTTACGTAAAAGTTTTAGCCATGGGTAGTTCTGAAAATTCCCAGAAATCAACAACAGCCAAAGTTAAAAACCACTAGAGAAAAAATTTATCACCTGGAATATGAAACAAGGGTATGTTCTACAGTCAGCCTTTTCTACACTTGATCTTAACCAAAAGGCCAGGAAGCAATTCAGTCATCCTTTTCTCCTGGGTCACTTTTCCTCCAGCAATTTAGGGATCTAGAGGTACAGAAACAAAATGTCACTCTGTGCTGCTGTAGTATCTCAAAGCATGTCCAATGTCACAGTCAGGAACCAAACAGTTTGCATCCAGAGATAAAAATTGTATAACCATCTGGCTGGTTTTGATCTAAAAAACTACAAAATCTTGATTATTTCTCATAAATCTAGGGGGCTTTCCCGTTATCTCAGTTATTTAAGCACCTGCTCATGCAAACGCATTTAGGTGCAGGAGACCGTGGTTCGATCCCCAGCTCCCCATGACTTACCAGACCAGACCAGCCCTTAAGGCAGCCTGAAACAGCCAAAAAAGAAAAAAGTCCTTCCCATAAATGTAAACTCCATATCAACTGCTATTTGGCCACTGCTTTTGTTGTAATACATCAAAAGAACTTTGTGATAAACATGATAATCATGCCAGGGACTTGCTATCTTTCCACCAGGAACAAGCTAATGCAAACTCAGAAATTGTCACAGTTTTAACATATTTTCTTGAAATATTGTATTTTCTTTTGGCAAGACAATCCTTCCCTTTGTGTCCTTGTAGGTAGACTATTCATTTTAAAAATACTTCTGTCTTTGAGTCATTGCTCAGTAAAACAGTGCTAGCCAGTGGACATGTGTGGCAGGCCAGATAATAAGACAATCCTTTGTGAAGACCCCTGTCTTTACTGCCTTTGTGTAACTGCTGGCCTTGCAATGTAACTTCCAATATAATGGGACACTTCTTCCTCTTTATACTTCATGCTTTTCAAACTGATGGCCTTGCAATGCAATTTGAGATATTTAAACTCTTTTAGTAACCCATGATGCCACCTGATGCTCGAGTCACAATACGCCAAATCTGCCTTTGTATCTCCTGGCTTGCCTTCCCTATAAAAGTCTCAAAACTCTACCAGGTAGGGAGAGATCACACTCAAGCCTACCGATGTCATGAAATGCCTCCTCCACATTGAAAAAACTAAGCAAATAAAAGAGTGTTAGGACTCAGAACAAGGCACCTTCCTCCTAGAAGTAGAACTTTTTGCAATTCATCAGGGAAAGGTTGAAAATTGAGAACCTGCTTAGTTACTCTGGTTTTGAGAGCTGTAATCCAAGATCAAAGTAAATGTATCCTTTTGACTATACTAAGGAAATCCAAACCTTGATGTGAGTCTATCTTGCTGAAGCCTTGCAGGCTGGTTTTAGTTATATTAACCTCATTTTCATGGTGCTAAGTATTTTTACCAAATTGTAAAACAAGACTGACATCAAAAATAGTGGAAAATAGTGGAATGTGAAAACACAAACACACTCAACGGGACCAAGAATTTAGCTACTTTACTTTGCTGGAACTGCACACAAATAGCTACAAAATGCCTTACTGGCTCTTCAGGCAATAGAATGGAGGTTAGCAAATCTCACTTGGAAGAGTAAATTATGAGCTTGGTGCAAGGAAGGGTCTCACCTATTGTCTTTAAGTACTTCCTTAATGCTGGACCAAAATATCTGATATGCACAAGTAAAGAAGAAAGGATTCTTTGGGATCACAGTTTGTAGAGGTTTTAGTTCATAATCAGCTGCTTCTAAGGCAGGGTTGCATGGTGGAGGAGAAACAGGCCACAGCATGCAGGCAGGAAGGCAGCGAAGCAGCAGCAACAGGACGCTGCCTTTCCTCTTTATATTTATTTATTTATTTATTTATTTATTTATTTATTT
>NW_004524666.1:10816891-10825573 GCF_000260255.1 Octodon degus | reverse complement strand
CCAATGTTGAGGGAAAGGCCTAATTCTGATTGTCTACCAAACATACAGAAAGGTTCCCTCCAATGGGTTTGCTCCTCTGGACTGCAGCGAACATTCCAACCCCACGCTAGTGCTCACTGGGCTGTACCTATAGCCACTTTCTATGGCTGTTTTCCCAAAGCTCATAGTTTTCAGCTCCTTTGAGAACTGGACTGTGCAGGTACCCTAGAACGGAAGGTGGACCCATCCTGGTCTAGCCTCTGCCCTGACATCTGGGCAGAATGAATGTATGATTTGCTTCAAGTCAAAGATGGCAAAGGTGACAGGAAGTCATTCTCGTAATTACTTCTGTGATACATGACTCCTGATCAGCAGGAGTTTTCTCTGAGGCAAGAGAGTCTCCTGTTGCCTTTCACTAGATTGACATGTTGTAAAATGATTTATGAGAGGTTCACAGGCCAAGAAACTCTGGGAGGTAGCAAGCTACCACTCTGGAAGAGTGGTGACCAGCAGTCAACAAGGAACACAGACCTCAGCCAGCCCAACAGTAAGGAAGTAAATCCTGCCAACAAGTATGCGTCCCTGGAAGAGACCACCAAGCACCAGGAAAGAGTGCAGCCCTGCATGTGAGATCTAGAGAGAGGATCCAGTTACATCATGCCCGTATTCCTAGCCCACAGAAATATGAAATAATACATATAAGCTGTTTTAGGGCTGGGGAGATAGTTTAGTGGTTTAAGAGTTTGATCCCTGGTACAAAAAAAAATTAAAAAAAATATATATATAGTTTTAAACTACTACAAATGTGATCATTTATTATTCAAAAAAGGAAAACACAGGCACTGGTTATCGTATGCCAACAGACACTTACCTAGGAACTGACCATTCAGATGTCTGCTAATTATTTGAATCATCCTACCTTTTCCTTCCAATATGGAAATACATTTTCAAACCATAATAATGTCTGCTCTCTTAGAGCCACTCATATTTTAGGTCACAGAATCTCAGTGAATTTTCCATTGTGAATTTCCAGATTTTGTGCCCTAATTCTTCTTACTATGCTTCTCTTCAATTCCATCTTCTTCCACCTTTAAAAATAGATGCTTACAGTAGAATTCCTCTTATAACAAGCCTCCCAAAGGCCAAACTACTACCCCTGCTTGAAGCCCAACAACTGGAGGAAAAGCAGTAAATTGAGCAGAAGTATTTTCTAAGCTTAAGCTAAGTATAGTTTTAAAAAAAGAAAAAAAAAGGGGGCTTTTCACTGTCAATGTCTCTACTAGTCCTCTCCAGTGTATTAACATGAACTAGCACCAAGGCGGGCATATAACATAGGTAGGCCCTGTATTTCACGTCAGACACACCCAAATAAGTTTTTGAAAATACAGAAACTAGTTAAGAGAAAACAAGAAAAAGAGCAAGCAAAGATACTATAATCAGAGAAATTTGATATCGCTGAGCATAAAACATGGGAAAAAGTAAGCAAATCTGTCATCAAGTCTAGTCATTTATCAGAGGAAGGCCACACTAGTTTTGCCAGACTCATGTGAAGTGCACCCTTTCCTATCCCTGGCGTGAAGGCCACCAAGGCACTTTGTCATTGTTAGTTTCAAACTCAAGAAGTCTGATGGGTGACACACATATGCCAGCTGCTGGAGAAGGCAGTGTCTCACTGCCAATCTGTGCCTGTTGTGCAGTTGTTACTCTGTGATTACACCCACAACACACTGAGGACCAAATCCTGAAACAGCAAGCCGCAGATCTATGGGGGCTCCTGAGGTAAGCCAAGGGCCTCAAAGGATCACCCAGGTCCTACAGCTAATATGGGAACTGAAGCAGCTCCTGACATCAGAACACAGTGTCTCCAAGTCCCTTCTAAATGTAACTAGAAAGAAAACTGCAAAAATAACTTTATTTTTACAAATATCTGCAAAAATAATCTAATCTGCATAACTGAATGAATCACTACATTTTACTGAAACTAAGATACTCATTATGAAACTCAATCTTTCATCTGTATGGAAAAACTTGTCAATTACAACTGGTATATATTAAATGGTAACTGACTGCAAGATATATCCCTTTTCAGACAAGTTTTTAAAAAACATGGGCAAAAAGTGTATCTTAGAGCCGGCTAAATAGCTCAGCAGATTAAAGCACCTGCTTAGGCAGACGCAGGGACTGGAGTTTGATCCCCTGGCCTGCCCTGCTGGCCCTGCCCTGGGGGCGTGCTGAGCCTGTGATTGAGACTAGGCATGGTGGCGCACGCCTGTAATCCCAGCACTTGAGAGGCTATAAAACAGGAAGATCACTATGAGTCTGATCTACACAGTGAGATCCTCTATATCCTGTCCTAAAAATAAAAATAATAATAATAAAAAGTGTATCTTAGGAGCAATGAAATGTAGCACCTACAAAAGTATTCTTTAAATACTTATTCAAAGAAAACACTGAATATAAATTATATTGTCATGAATTCGTAATAGCACAATAGAGCTATTTATCATTCTTGTTACACAGATAACTTAAAATGAAGAATGGGTGGTTCTAGCACACATCTTGTAAACTTAAAACCCATTAATTTTCTCAACTTGGAACTCATCTCGTTTTTGCTTCTAGAATCAAAGATCACAAGTTGAGATAAATGAGACGTATGTTAGTGATGCAACACACCCAAAGGCAGTCATCTCTTGAAGCCAGGGCCACTTCACGTTCTCTTCAAAGAAATATAAATGGAAATAAGCCTTGGCATTTCTTTGGTTAATCATACAAAAAATGTAAAGCAATTCATAAAAGCATCTATTTCCAAGGATGCTCTTTCATGAAACAACTCAACCCAACTTCCTAGCAGAGTATGGATGCTCGGGCATTTCCTCAGCAAACCACTTCTCCATAGTTTTGCTCTATTAGAACTATAGTAACTCAAAAAAAAAAAAAAAGTTTTCTTTGTATGCTGTGATAGGCGCAATCCATAAACTATTACCTACTCAGTCTTTTTTTTTTTTTTTTAACTGGGAAATAAAGTATATATTTAGAATTAGCCAGCTGGACTCAGTTTAGATGATCCCAATTTTGTTGGCAACATCCAATGCATTATAATCGGGAGCCAGTCGAACATATGCCGTCTTCTCTCCATCAGGCCTGACTAGAGTACTGACCTCGGCAACATCAATGTCATATAGCTTCTTCTTCTTTTTTTTTTTTTTTGGTGGTATCAGAGATTGAACTCAGGACCTTGCGCTTGCCAGGGAAGCATTTATTCCACTGAGCTATCTTCCCAGCTCCTTGTTTTTGTTTTTGTTTTTTTGGAGAGCTTCTCTACAGCTTGTTTGATTTGGTGTATATTGGCTTTGATATTCACAATGAACATGAGTGTGGTGTGGTCCTTAATCTTTTTCATGGCTGACTCTGTGGTTAGGGGGAACTGGATGATGGCATAGCCGTCAAGCTTGTTTCTCCTGGGGGTGCTCTTCCGAGGGCATTTGGGCTGCCTCCAGAGCTGCAGTGTCTTGGGATGGCAGAAGGTGGGCAACATTCGTATCTTCTTTTTGTGGCTGTGGATGCCTTTCAGCATGGCCTTTTGCTCTGGCTTCAGCTTTGGGAGGGGCAGGGACTTCCTTCTTTGCCTTCCTTCTTTGCAGGGACTTCCTTCTTTGCAGCGTCATCTTGGTAAAAAGGCTCCACCTACTCAGTCCTGTGCCAAACACTAGTTTTATAACAAATGCTACTGTATAAGACCAACTGGTATTTCAAAACTTCTAACATTTGTAACACATGGGCCAATAAAGCATAAGGAATATCTGCTAAAACTGCTCCAAATGGACTCCTTAGAAATGGCAGCTATTCAAGGAAGTTATTACATAATCCATCTCCTCCAGTGCTAGTCCGTTTTCTCCTAATCTCTGGCAAAGTATTCCACAAGAAAATCACCAATATCAAGTAGAGAACACTCAAACATCGTTGCACTTGAGTAAAACTAGTTAGACTCGTCAGATATGGGCTCTATCAAAATATTTCTAGCTGTATGAATGGCAGAAGGCCTCTCTGTAACATGCATATTAACAACTTCAAAATCCATTTCATTTTGTTTTTCTGCATCTTCTCCTTCAAGATCTTCTTCAAAGTCATTTAGCAAAGCTTTCTGGTCCTCACTCCTTCTGTTTTCTTTCTGTTGATGAGTCAGAGGTGAGGTGGCTAACTTATACATCACAGGAAATAATACAGCAGTGAATACTGCTGATCCCAAACTTGTGTACAGAACTACTGGCAATTTTGGATATTGTCCTTGGAGAATTCCAATTATTGCAGGAATAGCCATTTCTCCCAGGGAAGAACCAATTACAAAAAAAGCCGCGGATTTCCCACTTATGCTCGTGTACTGCTCCAGCCAAGAAACACCACTGGGAAATGTGGCAGCCATTGAGGCCCCATACACAGAACTCGCTATCCAGAGACAAAGTGAGTTCTTGTCAAAAAGTACCAGGAATAAAGATGAGACCAGGCTGCCGATGTTGCTCAGCACAATCATGGTTCCAGGCTGTAAACACTTAGCACAGAAGATTGCCAGGCCCCTGCAGGCTGCGAACGTCCCCCAGAAGATAGAGTTCAGCCCAGCTGCTTGGCTTTCCTCCATGCCAACGTGGGTGATTGCAAATGAGAAAACATAAGAGCCATAGGTGATCTCAGCTCCAACGTAAAAAAAGAAGAACATAAAAAGGAGGCAAAGTAGAGATTTGTGATACTTAGCTCTTCGAGCTCCCTGAGCAGACGCTGTTGACTTTTTGTGCCTTGAACTTTTCTTGAAAAACAGAGCAAACAGGAAGACAGAAACTATAAAAGTGTAAGTACCAATTGAAGCATAAGCCCACAGTAAGTTCAAGTCATCAGGTGCCGCGAACAGTAGGTCTGGGTTGGCTTCAAGTGATTGGTTGAGGCCTGGAAGGTGAAGGTCGAGCTCTGTGTGGTTATCAGCTGATGCTGTCATTGTTGTCCCCAGGGCCACTTTTGCCAGAATAGGAGTCAAAAATGCACCTAAGGCAAAATTGAAGTGTAAGGCCTGCATGTGTGGGGCTCCTTTGTCTCCCCATAAGGTCAAGATAAGGATGTTGGCACCTACCAATGAAAGATGGGGAAACTAAGTTAAAACAGTAACTTAGTAAAAAGCAAAACAAAAAAAAAAAGTATTTTTATTGTCAGAAGATAAGTCTGCATTATTCAGCAGCAGTTCTGTAATATTCTCAATCATGAAGCATTGTATCTGAGTCAATACTGTATATAAGGAACCTTAATCCACTGTCAATCCAATGCCAGCAGAAATCTCTACATTATAACATCTCATACACATACATAGAATGCTACAAGCTAGTAAACTATACTACTGGAGGCATGCATACTATCAAAGGCTTTTCATAAACCAGTGTTAACACAGAACTGGGAAGCAATATTCACAGAGCTATTCATTTGTAAGTATTTTAAAAATATATATTTATGAGGTAACATCTTATTAGGGTCGAATTTCCAAAGCTATGTGTTCTTGTGGAAACTTTAATATTATTTTATATATGCATAAAGCAGATACAAATATATAATCAGGAACCTGAATATTCTGTTGTACCTGTTATAGACCAGGAGAACACCTTAGAGGAACTGCCTTTACACTTTCCGAACAAGGTCAAAGACCAGAACATCTGATCACTGGCTTTTCTTTTTTTTTTTTGGTGGAACCAGGGATTAAACTCAGGCCCTTGCACTTGCCAGGCAAGTGTTTATTCCACTGAGCCATCTTCCTGGCCCCTGGTCACTGGCTTTTCTATAATCAGATTATTGTCTGATAAACATATATTTCTACCCTGTAAATTTAGCATCAAAGATAGACTAAGTACAAAAAATTTCTACAATCTATCAAATAACTTTAAAGCAGGGAAGGCAGGCCCAGAAAGCTAGACTTAGCAGTAAGCCATTATTACTCGATGTCTTTAGCAGGTTTTTAAAGATGTGATAACACAAGGAGAAGCTCTACTAGAGCAAGGCAGAACTTCTGAGAAAAGAACAGAAAAGAGAAATGAGGATAACAGGAAATACCATAGTTTTCTCTTACCTCAAAATACAGAGTATATGCGTATAATTAATATATATGAACATAATTTTTAAAAACTAGAGGACATTAAATTGTATAGTGGCTTCTGTACTTTTATGGGAAAATATTGGTTTAAAATTTACACCCTTAAATCATCATTTATACCCTTAAATAATCCTTATAAGAAGGATTATTCACCAAGAACAGTGTCCTTCCTTATCTCACTACTGTGAATCAATATTCTCCCATGCAATAACATTCTTTTTTTTTTAATTTTTTTTATTTTAGGGAAAGGGCTACAGGGTTTCAGGGTCTCACTACTAGATCAGACTCCTAGTGATCCACCTGTTTACAGCCTCCCAAGAGCTGGGATTACAAACACATGCCATAATGCCCAGTCTCAATTGCAGTCTCAGCTCGTCCTGGGAACGGGGCCACAACGGCAGGCCCAGGGATCAAAGCCCAGGCCCCTGTGCCTGCTTGCAGGTGCTTTAATCTGCTGAGCTATTTGGCTAGCCTGCAATAACATTCTTTCAGTTCACTTCATTGTTAGTGGCTCAAAAACTGGTACATTAGGCATAGCTACTAAAGGTTGCTTCTGACAGATTCAGTGAATCCGCATCAATGTAAGAGCAAGTGATTACTTTCTTCTACAAAGCTGTACTCCTAGAGATTAACATTGAAGATTCACTAACCTGTATCCAGAACACCAATTGCAGTGCCGAAGACGAACATCACGAGAATCAGTAAAACTGGGGTTTTGCAAAAGGGAATGAGATAAAGACCAACTGTGGTACCTAACAGCGACACACCTGAGAAGAAAAGATGAAACACCAGCTATAAAAACTGTATTAGTCAGAGTCATGTGACAAAAGTCAACATCATAAAATTTCTCAAAATGCAAAATAAGCTGCAGGTGCTACAAGTGGTTACTTCATCAAAATCTGGTAGAATCTCTATGGAATATAAAATATACATTACTAAGACATATATTTCTACTACTGCTAAGAATACATAAATTATAGCACATGGAAAAGTATTACAGCAAAAAGAAAAAGCAAAATGGATTGACATAGAATTTTCCCATTTAAAAATATAAAGTAATTTTTAGGTATAATGATGTAAAAAGAAAAACAGAAAATGTAATCAGTATAGTAGTTTGTAATAAAGCTAAATAAATCCCTTTGGGGAATAGGGTAGGAAACATAAGAAATACATCCTTTAGATCTATTTTTGCAAGAGAAATTATTTATGCATCAGCAATAAATTATTTCCCTTGCTTGCCAAGGAAGTTACTTTAAACACAGCAACTCATTCAAAACAAAATGTGCTTAAATTTTTGCTATGTTCCCAATGTAAGGTAGTCAGGGGTCAATACTGCATGAGGCAGTAAGGAGAAAAATGTAGCTCATGTCAGTTCATTCATGGTCCCTGCCCCTTTGTTTTCAGGCCAGAGGCTGTAGACTCTAGTAAGGTACCAGAAGCTCATTCTGATTTCTGTGGCCTGAGAAGATCTGCCTCCTACAGCCAGAGCTTTATGGGCCTCTAGTCTGTGAGCCTGGAGTGGTAGCTGAATATACAAAGGCCTGGAAGGCTAACACACACCTAACTGTCCAGGTGATAGCAGGGAAACCCAGCTTCCATGGAGATTACAGAACAATATCCATTCAGCTGTCAACCATTCTGTGGTTCAGGTTTTGCATATTCAAAGCCAATGTTAAAAGAAGCACATCAACAGTCACAAACAAGCCGGAATCAGTGTTTCCTTACCCAGTACTATAAAATGATTCATACAGTCAAGAAGAACACCACCAATCATAGAGCCACACAAATATCCAGACGCCCGGCCCACAAAAATTAAAGAAAGACTGCTGATATTTCTGTTTACATTCATTGCCAAATCTTGAAACGTTGGTCCCAGTATAGCAATACTCATGCCCTAAAAATTAAAAAGATAAAACCTATTTTACTCACAACCATTAAAATAATGTCTACATGGTAACTGGACTGTGCTATTAAAAATAAAAAAGATTAGGATGGATTACAACGTAATGTAGGGGCTTATTTTAGGTTCACAGTTGAGAAAAGACTGCTATTAATACTATACCACACCTATAGTCTTTCGATGTTTTTCTTTAGCCACAATTCTCAAGTTATATAAAAAAAAAAAACCACCCTAATTTTTCTGCCATTTGTTCCAATTCTGTTTAATTTTGGAATAGTACTTTAAAAGACTATTCTGCATTAGTAAAAAGGTAACAAAACTACTTTCATAATACTTGGCTCTATTTTGAAATACACTGCATGCACGAATAATAACAGGAATTTAGATGCTAAATTTTAATGAAGATAGTTTCCTACTTTGCATGCTGAAACAGCAATATTTCTGCTGCACATGAAGGTCCTTCCTCTAAATTACATACTGAAAATGTTTAGGGCACAAAACAATTTGAATGTCTCTGAATCTACTTTTTCAAAGAAAAACTAGTCAGCAAGACTAGTCATCAAAGCTTCCTTTAAAAAATTCCATATCCATGCACAGAATATTAAGCAAAAAATTTATCTACAACGATGTGTTAGAAGTAGGAGTTGGATAATTTTCAGACATTCTAAGAACTTTTTTTTTT
>NW_004524666.1:10805041-10808546 GCF_000260255.1 Octodon degus | reverse complement strand
TGTGTGTGTGTGTGTGTGTGTGTGTGTGGCCAGCTCAGCCCACCAGGGGGCGGCCCTGGCTGGCGTGTGGTGCTGGGGGATTGAACCGCGGTCCCTGTGCTTTGCTAAGTTTGTTCTAAGTAGGTGCTTTAGACCACTGAGCCATCTCACCAGCCCCTTTCCTCTTTATATTTCATCCAGCATACAAGCCTGTGGGCTGGTGCAATTCACAGTCAGGATAGGCAATTTGTCCTCAATAAATGCCCTGTGCCGCAAACAGGACTATACTAATCCCAATCAGTGAGCTAACAGTACCACACATCCTTTATTTCAGTATCACACAACCTGCATCCAAACAGCTCTGAAAAAAATACTTGAAGCTTGGCGGGGAACATCTAGGTACAAACTATAGCAACTGTCCTATTTTTATCCCAGGGCACTAATTGGTGAACATGATAAATGCTGAATTATGTATGAACTTGGGAAATTGTTTTCTTTCTAAAGATTATGACTGTTGGGGCCAGGGAGATAGCTCAGTAGAATAAGTGCTTGCCTGGCAAGCACAAGGGGCTGAGTTCAATCCCCTGTTCTGCCAAAAATAAATAAATAAATAAATAAATAAACCCCCCCCAAAAAAAGATTATGACAGTAATAATATCTCATGCAGATGGAAATCTTTTACCTTATCAGGACAGTACCTTTATTCATTAAAACAAAACAAAACTAAAGATTACATCAACATTATGTAACACACAACAAGAAATTGCCGATTTCTGGTATTTTGTTTTTTTCATTCCAATTGCAAAACCAGACTAGACCATCAATTCCAGAGTCTGCCAGTCCAATTCTGGCTCCCATTAGTGATATTCACTGAGCCTATTACTACCCAAGAATAGAGGGAAAGGGGAACATCCCATTAGTTTTATTTTTTTTTATTTTTTTTTATTTTAGGGAAGGGTCTACAGGGTATTCAGGGTTTACTACTAGATTGGACTTGTAGTGATCTGCCTGTTTACAGCCTCCCAAGAGCTGGGATTACAGGCCTGTGCCACCACACCCAGTCTCCTATTAGGTGGTTTTTGTTTGTTTGGGTTTTTTTTTTTTTTTTTTTTTTTTTTTGCAGAACTGGGGATTGAACTCAGGTCCTTGCGCTTGCCAGGGAAGCACTTATTCTACTGAGCCATCTCCCCAGCCCCTCCCATTAGGTTTTAATGACTCTTGCCCTCAGAAATGTGAGAAGTCTACTTTCTGAACTGCCTCAGTCACACTGAGCTAAGGCAAATCCCATTCATAGGCTGACTAGTGGCTCTTAAACCTGGGCCCAATAGGATAGTAGAATCTACTTATATCCTATGGTTCCTGTGGAATATTGACTAGAAACATAGATAGGCCAGGCCAAGAGAGGCAGAGCTGCCAGGAGAGAGGCAGAGACCACAGTAACTATGGTTCCTAGATTACCTATCATCTGCTTCTGAGACAGCATGATCTCCACTGTTGTAAATAAAAGAAGAAAAAGAAAAGATATTTGGAAGAAAATTGGAATCAAAGCCCCCAATTACACAACATGATCCATGGTAGCTAAGAACAGGAGAGGAAATCATTACTACTTAGCCTGCTGTGGCTAGATATGCTAAAGTAAGACCACAAATTAGAGGCAGACATGACAGGAGTTTGAGGCAGATTCCCAATTCCCAACAGAAGTTTTCTTTGTGTTCATTTCCTCACCATATGGGTGATACTTGGCTGGTTATAAAGGGCCAAAAGCCCATTTAGATTTGAGGCACTATTTTTAAAAGCATTTGTTTTAATCTACAAGATGAAATAGGTAAAACTCTTGAAGGCATAGACAAGGACTTTGTGTATAAGACATAAGTCAAGGGCTGATGTGATAGCTCAGTAAACTAAGTGTCCCATTAGGCAAGCACAGGGACCAGCGTTCAGGGACTGGGGTTCGATCAGGCCCCACCCCCTGGTGTGCTGAGTGAGCCACAGAAACTGGGCGTGGTGGTAACACACATAATCCCAACACTGCAGAGGTTGAAAACAGGAGGATCACTACGAGTCCAAGCTGTGTGAGGAGACCCTGTACCCAATACATTAAAAAAGAAAGAGAGAAAAAGAAACAAGTCAAACAAAAAATAACACTAGAAATCAACAAATGGGGTTATATCAAATTAAAAATCTTCTGCAATTTATTTTTGTAGAAAGAACCAACAAAGTGAAGAGACGATGTAGAAAATGGGGTAAAATTTTTGCCAGCTGCGCTTTGGATAAAACATTAACATCTAGAATATGTAAAGAACTCAAAAACATAGATCCTCGAGTAAAAAAATACAATAAAAATGACCAACTGAAATGAATAAATGTTTATCAAAAGAAGATATATAGGGCCAGGGGGATAGCTCAGTGGAATAAGTGCTTGCCTGGCAAAACAAACAAAGAAATACAAATGGTCAATATGTATATGAAAGGATGTTCGGCATAATTGGTCACTAGAGAAATGCAAATCAAAACAACCCTGGGGCCGGGGAGATAGCTCCGTGGAATAAGCGCTTCTCTGGCAAGCGCAAGGGCCTGAGTTCAATCCCTGGTCCCCCCCCCAAAAAAAAAAAAAAACATCCTTGAGGGGGCTGGATAGCTCAGCAGTCCCAATGCCTGCCTGGCAAGTGCAAGGATCAGAGTTCCCTCCCTGGTACCGCATACTACCATCTCTAGAACCCAGGCATGCTGTGCTGGACCTTAAACTGAATGTAGTGGAGCATGTCTATAAGCCCAGCGCTGGGGAGGCTGAAACAGGAGGATCACTACAAGTCCAAACTGTGTGGCGAGACCTTGTATCAAATAAACAAATAAACAAAAAATGAAAAAGAACACTGATTCCAGGCTTGGTGGTACACTCTTGTACTCCTATTCTCCAAGAAGCTGAGGCAGGAAGATTGTCATGAGTTCAAGGCCAGCCTGGTTACATAGTGAGTTCAAGGCCAGTCTGAACTGCTAGAGAAACTGCTAGTCTCAAACAATAATGAAACAAACAAATGCACTGAGTTTCCTTCTTACTCCAGAAGGATAGCTATCATCAAGAACAGAAGAGAAGAAAAAAACAAAAGCTGCTGTCTAGGTTATGTGGATAAGGGTAGCTTTCTATGTTACTGTTGGGAACCTAAGCTAGGTTCACAATACCAAAATCTTGGAGGTGGCCTATATGCCCATCCACAGATGAACAAATAAAGAAAATGTAATATATATGCACAATGGCATACCACTTGCCCATAAAATAAAGATAAATTTGAGTAATTTGTAGAAAAATGGATGTATCTTGACACCGTAATGCTAAGTGAAATAAATCAGGCACACAATATTAAATGTTGCATGGTTTCTGTTATATGAGCAAGCCAACGTATAAATAATTTAAAGAGGAAAGAAAAGGTAGATGATAGGTAATGGGAAAGGCAGACTTTGTGGAGATGGGAAAGGGATTAGGCTAGAGGGAAAGGGATTAGGGTAGAGGGAAAGGGATTAGGCTAGA
>NW_004524666.1:10802624-10804941 GCF_000260255.1 Octodon degus | reverse complement strand
GCACAAGGCAAGCACCAAGCCTCCGCAGTGATAGGGCACTGCTCCCTCTCCCCCCTTAAGAGGCTAAGAAACAACTGTGGCTCAAACTCTGAATGCTGACTGACCAGAATGACCTCAAGGGACTGACTCTCCCAAGTATGCAGAGGCAAAAATCACCAAGTTTAACACAAAGAGCTTGGTACAAGGTGCTTGCTAGTAGCCTTGCACTTTCCTGAAGAAAAGCATTTAAGGTTCTGAAGCCTGGATTTATTTTTAAACAGAACTGTACAGGATAAGAGGTGTTTCTGGTTTTAACACTTCACCACCAGCACTGAGACTAGGAAAAGTGAACTCCCTCTCTGAGCCTATTTCTCTACTTGCAAAACCAGGCAAATGGTTGAATTTGGTCAGGCAGTCCACAAAAAAGAAATGTGAACGGCAGTTTTCAGGGCACCAATTTGGCGCTTGAACTGGTGGTCAGGGAAGCGCTCAAATCCTGGGCAATGCTCCTCGCGCTCCAGCGCACCCGGGAGACAGAGGTTCTCTCGCTGCAGTTGGTAAGCGCCTCCGGGAAAGCAGTTTCACACTTGATGGTCCCTTCTGCGAGTAGAACGGTGCCCGATTTCCAGAAGATGAAACTGACGCCCAGGCCGATTATTTAAGCCCCAGGATCGCTCCGTGTTCAGGGGCGCAGGAGCGACTCCCACCGGGAAGGTCACGTCCCGCAGGCGCCACCCGCAGCTTACCAGCCCCAGGAAGGCAGCGTACACAACCCCGGTAGAGAACCAGCGCAGCGTGCTCTCAGCCCGGGCGCCCTGCGGGGGACCCGCCGCTGCCTGGGGCTCCTTCTCCGCCGAGGCGGTGGCCGGGAGGAGTCGCTGCGCAGCAGCAGCCCCGCGGAAGTCCAGTTCCAGCTCCAGGTTGGCGGCTCCAAGATGCTCTTGCTGCCGCACTTTTTACAGCCAGGCTGCAAGTTCTCAGGGCCCTCCAGTCCCCAGAGGCGCCACCGCCCAGGACACAGCCCCAGGCGCCGGCCACTTCGGATCAAGTGCTGCGCGCACCGAACAGGAGCCTTGCAGACCACACAGCGCCTGCGCTTTTCACGTGGCGGAAGTGAGGCCTCCTACCAACTTCTCCGGGCTCCAAACCGGAAGTTGGCCGGTTGCTAGGAGACAAAGCACCTGCTCAAACTTCGCTTACTTAGTTATGCTAGTAACTGGAAAAGCTGGAGCTGCAGCTTTGTATCAGACGAATTAAGGAACAAAATATGGTCAAACCTTTATGCGGAAATGCAGGCCAAGAACTGCAAGTTGGAACCTTGTGCCCTGGCAAGCAGAGGAAGCTGGCAGATGGTGCGGTTAGAAAATCCCCCAATTTGCTGTCTTCACTACTCTGTTACCTGATGTCTTCACCTTACACTCCACAAGTATCAGTTCACCTCACTGATAAGATTTAACTTGTTTAAATGTTTTTTCATCATATTCTGTAGGGACGTAAAGTTCAACATATCAATACTTGATGAAAAATACCTGTTCCATGTTATGCCTAAGATGTTTGATATTCAGACAGACAGTGAGGTCAAGCTTAACAGCCTAGGTTGTATGGTAATAACAATAAACTCTTCTGGAGGGTTAACAACCTAAGTTTACAGACCAAAATTAGAGAAAAAGGAGGGCCTCAAGGAAAGCCAACATTTTGGCCCTAGCCTTCCAAGGTCAATTAAGGCTCAGGACATATGAAAACTTGTACTGTAACGTCACGTAACTCGGTAGTGTCCCAAATTTTCTGATCAAGGAGATTATGGGGCCAAAGAGGAAAGTAATCTATGATGTAGAGTGTGCCTAAGGAGAGTCACATGGAGAGAAAACATTCTTTCAGGCTTTCACAGAGAACACATTGGCCAAGCAATGGCCGTGACTCATCCACATGGCTGACACTGACAAAGGACCTACAATCTGAGGTACAGGATCTCAGGATAAATCCTGGGGGGATTTCACTGACCTTATCAGACCCAAAAGCTATGATGCTTGTTGCATAGGTCTTGCTTTATCTTGGTCTTAACCATCCAGCAGAAAAGTATAAAAACGAAGCATAAGAAGCAAACCCATGCTGTTATGTTGAGCTGTAGGGGACTCAGGTCAACAATTTCTGACATTGCCAGTCAAGCAGAAGACCCAATACTATTATGGACTACTAGACTCTTTTAGAATATTTTGCTGAGTTAACACACCTATAATATTCAAATAATTATTCTCTCAGGCTTTCACAGAGAGCACATTGACCAAGCAATGGCCGTGACTCATCCACATGGCTGACACTGACAAAGGTTCTACAATCT
>NW_004524666.1:10785018-10792549 GCF_000260255.1 Octodon degus | reverse complement strand
GGAAAGGGATTAGGCTAGAGGGAAAGGGATTAGGGTAGAGGGAAAGGGATTAGGCTAGAGGGAGAAGGATTAGGGTAGAGGGTACAGGAAGTAAAAGTGATTAGGCTGAGATATGAGTATGTACCAGTTAATTCCCCATAATGAATGCATGTATCATGTATTGCAAACATACTCTACAGGAAGGTAAAAATAAGTAAATCAAGTAAACGTATGTTTACCTTTTAAAATATATTCTTCCTAGAGCTGATTTTATAAGGACAAACTGAATCAGGACAAAATTCTAAACCAAATAATAAAAGAATACCAAAAGATTAAAATTAGAATTGCCACACTTATAAAGATATACCCCCAAAGAACGAACAAAGGGGCTAGATGACATACCCGTGTACATGCAAAAATATACAAGAACTGATAATGCAGAAACAAATATTCTCTTAAATGTCTAAAAGAAATAAACCAAGCACAAATAGAGGATAGGAGAAGGCATAATTAAAATAACCACTTACCACATGTTAGAAAATTCAAAACTTTTTATTGTAAACATTCAACTTCATAATATTTTAGTGAATTAAATTCGAAGCTATATATAATTTGAAATCCCAGTCAAGGGCTGGTAAGATAGCTCAGTGACCTAAGCACCTGCCTGGCAAGCACAAGGACAGGGTACGACCCCCAGTACCACATGCCATGCTGGCCCTGCCAGAGGCATGGTCACCTTGTGCCATGCAGGCCAAAGAAACTGGGCATGGTGGCGCACCCCTGTAATCCCAGAGCTGGGAAGGGCTGAGGCAGGAGGATGACTATGAGTCTGAGCTGTGTAGGAAAGTGAGACCCTGTACCTAATAAATAAAAAAAAATTAATATATATATATATATATATATATATATATATATATATATTTAGTGGTATCTTGCACTCGCCGAGCAGTGCTTATGCCACTGAGCTATCTCCCCAGCACAACAAATATATTTAAAAACAACAACCACAGCACAGCAAAAAAACCCAAAATCCCAGTCAAGAGCTAAGCGTCTGGGACACGCCTGCACACCCCAGCCCCAACAGCTCTTGAGCTCAGGAGCTTCATACCAGCCTTGGTAGTGCAGGAAGACCAGGAGCAAAACCAAAGTCTGCAACAACCAAAAGCTGCACAAACAAAAACAATCTTAAATTCAATGTGGTTCACATGCCAACTAGTCAAATGATGTTTATGGTAAGAACTTAAAATCCTCCTCTTGGCAAGCAAGGTCACCAGCCTCTGTTGGCTTCCTTTACGCACAAGGGAAGCCCATATTTCTTTATATTTTTCAAAATTGTATTCAGTTTTTTATTAGTATACATTCACATCCCATAATGATCATGCTCCTGGGGAGCTGGTGCACACACATAACATCCTCGATCTTTTCTTTATTCCTTTTCCCTACCTTCTGCCCACCTCTTGGTCCTCTTTCCACTTGAACAAAATCTATCTTCCCATTTGCTCTATTATGTATCTTTTATTTTGCTCTGTATTTACATTTCATGCATTGCATATAAAAGAATATTTGGACTTGTGTGCTTGATTTTATGATGGTCTCGGGGTGCTTCTGTTTTCTTACGAATGCTCCAGCTTATCTTTATTCGTGACAGAGTAGTACTCCTCTGTGTAAATACATTTTCTTTATCTGCTCATCTGGTGATGGGCTGCTCCCATCGGAATCATGCTGCTGTACACGTGGACATGCATGTATCACTGTAGCGTGGTGTCCTTAACTCTTTCAGGAGGACACACAGAAGGGGAATAGCTTGAGCATATGGAATTTCTACTTTTAGTTTTTCAAGGAATTCTGATATTGATTTACATACAGTCTTTATTGGTTTACATTCCCACTAACAATGTAGAAGAGTTCCTGTCCCCCAAAACCCCACTAGCATTTGTTAAGGCCTGATTTCTTGATGATAGCCACTCCTTCTGGAGTGAGATGGAATCGCAGTGTTAATTTAATTTGGATCTTTGATTGTTGGCGATGTTCAACATTTTTCAGGTATTTCTTGGCCTTTTGTATGTCTTCGTATGCTGAGAAATTTCTATTCATTTCTGCTGCTAATTTTTTGGCTGGGTCTATATTTCGGGGTGATATGAGTTCTATATACATTGTAGATGTTAGCATTCTGTCTGAGGAATAGCTGGCAAGTTTTTTTCCCATTCTATAGGATGTCTCTTCATGATGTTGGTTGTTTTCTTTGATATGCTGAAAGATTTTAATTTGATGATCCCCTTTGATTTAAAAAATTATTTTTAAAGAGAATACAAAAATATTAAAACAGAAAAATTAAAAATGATACAGAATTTCACTAAACAAAATGCTATGAATTTCAAAGTATTTGTTGCAATATTGTAATTTACTGTAGGGTCTTTTTTTTTTTCCTTGCGGAACCGGGGATTGAACTCAGGCCCTTGCGCTTGCCAGGGAAGCGCTTATTCCACTGAGCCATCTTCCCTGCCCTGTAAGGTCTTTTTTAAATCACAAGTTGTATTTGACTTTGTCAAATATTTTTCTGCATCTGTTGCGATGATCATGTGATATTTTTGCCTTTGGTTCTGTTAATATGGTGTATTACATTTGTGATTTGTATATGTTGTCTACATCACTCCTAGTGATCCTCCTGTATTCATCCTTTCCTGCTGGGATTACAGGCATGTACCGCCACACCTATCACTATGGACTGCTCAGCCTGCCCGGGGGCAGCGCTGGGGCACATGTGATGATGGGATCGAACCCAGTCCTTGCATTTGCCAAAGCATCTGCTGAGCTATCTCTCTGGCCGATTTGTGTATATTGAACTATCCTTGCATCCCTGGAATGAATCCAACTTGGTCATGTTATATAATCTTGATGATTCACTGCATTCTGTTTGCCAGTATGTTATTGAGAATTTTTGCATTTGTGTTGACTAGGGAAATTGGCCAGTACTTTTCTTTTCTAGTTGGGTCCTTCTCTGTTTTTGGAATCAGGAAACTACTTGTCTGTAGAAATGATTTTGGAAACGTGCTTCCCTTTAAATTGCCTTAAAGAGTTTCAGCATTAGTGGCATTAGTTCTCTAAATTTCTTGTGGAATTCAACCATGAATCTGTCAGGTCCTGGACTTTATATTGTTGGTAAATGTTTAATTACAGTTCCAATTTCATTGCCTGATATTGGGTTATTGAGAATTTTTATATCTTATTGATTTAGATCTGGCAATCAGATTGTGTTTAGGAATCTGTCCATTTCTTCTGTTTTTCCTCTTTTTAAATATAGGTTCTCATAGTAGGTATTGATCTTCTGAGTTTCTGTAGAATATGTTGTGATTTCTTCTTTTCATTCTTAATTTCTTGAATTTGTGTTTTTTCTTTCTTCTTTTTGATGATGTTGGTTAATGATTTACCAACTTTTTCAGTTATTTTAAAGAAATAACTGATGATTTCTGCTGGTCTACGAAAGGAACAGTTAATGCTTATATTTTCTTTTCTTTTTATTCTTTTTCTTTTGTCTTTTGAATTTATTACAACATTTTTCTATTGTTTCTTGTTATTTTTTTCTTTAAACCAATCTTGTTTGTTTATATCTGGTAAGCCAAATAACTAATTTAAAGATAACATCGTGCAATACAGCAACCATTGTTGCATTCCTATTACTTTGTTTAGTGAAATTTTGTATCATTTCATTTTTTTTAATTCTCCAGACTACCTTTTAATTAATTCAGCTTCCTAATCTTAAAACCACTGAACCAAAAGGTCTTTCCAAGGAGTCTTATTATCTAGGTATATATTACAGACAAGGAAATAAAGTTCAATTTAATCACAAGACATGGCACACAAACATCACAACCCTCCAGAGCACAATATAAAATACTCCTCCTAAGGAATATAAACATGTAGTATATATGAAAGTAAAATTGCATAAGAAAAATATTTTAAGTTAGCCAAAACTTGCTAAAGATTATTTATTGCACAATTTATCAGTTTCTCTTACTAAAACAGATACTACTATTATCACCCTCTAAATTCAATACACACTCATATTCTCAAACTAAAGTTCTAGCATTAGAATTAGTAAACCCTTTGTTACTGAGTTGGCAGAGTGAACGCTGTGTAACTCGTAAGACACATTCCTTAAGACTACTACGTGAGGGCTGGTGAGATGGCTCAGTGGTCTAAAGCACCTACTTAGAACAAGCTTAGCAAAGCACAGGGACCGCGGTTCAATCCCCCAGCACCACATGCCAGCCTGCCCCGCCCCCTGGTGGGCTGAGCTGGCCACACACACACACACACACACACACACACACACACACACATAAATAAATAAAATTTTAAAAAAAGACTACTACGTGAGACCACTTCACAAATCCTAGAAGGCACATGTGTTTCTTATCATAGTAAATGCATTTAAGCACTTCATATTTAAAAAAGACAAATCTATACAAAGAAGAAAAATATATACATTTCATTTATTAAACAAATTTACAACATTTATTAGATATTACAGTAGTACCTATCTAACATTCATATCTCAAGAATTATCACCTAGTTTTAGTGGAGTGAGCAGAGAACCATATCCATTTAGTTGATAAGGCTAATAGAAAACATTTTGCATTTTACAGGAGATCAGTTAGTATCTTGGAGTTTTTACAATAAAAGGGTGCAGATAATGTCAAGTCACTGGGCTCAACAGGTCCAAACCTGTAATTTCTTCAAGGATGAAGGATTCTCCAACAAAGTCACTAGCTATACCTAGAAAGACTTAAAAACCTGTAAAGCAACACCGATTTTCAGAAACACTTTAAAATGAGGCAATCTGAATTTAACACACCAAGCCTAATTCAAAAAAGACAATTTAAATTTCTTGAGTTGGAGAACAACTCAGAGGATTACTTATCCCAAAGTTCTTTCTGTAAGAAGTAATGGAGGAGGTTTAGGAATATGCAAATTTGACTTCAACTGAAAGTTTTGACCCATACACCCAAATTTTTTAAACAATCATCAAAATTATTATTCACCAAATTCTAATATACTACATACCAGAGTGCATTACATATTTTCACTGGTTGACTTAGTATTTATTTACTGAACTATATAAAGTGAATTTATATTAATATGACATAGTAGAGTAGGGTGTTTGCATGTACACATGTGTATAAGGGTTTCAAAATTTATTTTTTTGAGACAGAGTCTCACTGCTCTGTAGTTCAGGGTGACCTTGAGTTCACTATGTAGCCTAGGCTGACTTTGAGTATGAAGTGATCATCTTGCCTCAGCCTCCTGAGTGCCGGGATTATAGGCATGCACCACCATGCCTGGCGAGGGTTCTGCAATCTTACTTGGGGGAAAAGTGTTTTCATTGCTGAAATAGGATAAAAACCACAGAAAAAATCTCTTTCTAAAGAAGAAAGCTACAAACTAGAGTAAGATTTTCTCAAGATTATGTAAACCAGAAGGTGTATACTACCAGGTTAATATAATAGAGTCCCTAGAATGCTGCTTGCATAAACCATCAAAAGTAAGTAACTATTTGGTACTTAGCTATCTTCAGCATGAATATCAATATTCAGTTTTGGGGACAAAATAAAGTTATTTTAGACAGACATTGTTCCTTGAAATGGATTTTATGTGTGTACTTACTAAAATCTCAAGATACAAAAACTTATGTCATTAATAAGAGCAACTAGCTGTACCTTGGTACTTAGAAAAACAGTAATATTCTTAAGTTACCAGTAATAGTTCAGAGAATTTACATGGAATATCAAAATATTGTTTTCTTTCTTTCTTTATTCATTTTTTGTACTTAGGACAGGGAGTACAGGGTCTCACTGAGTAGAATGGACTTGTAACAATCCTCTTGTTTACAGCCTCCCAAATGCTGGGATTACGGGCTCGTGCCACCTTGCCCAGTTTCAATCACTGTCTCAGTGTCCCCTGGGGGCGGGGCCAGCGTGGCAGGCCAGGGAATCCAACTCCTGGCCCCTGTGTCTGCCTAAGCAGGCGCTTTAATCCGCTGAGCTATTTGGTTGGCTCCCCTCAAAATATTGTTTTAAAGGAGATTTCAGGCCATTGTTTTGTTCTATGCTGAAATGTTAATGTTAAAATTTTTACTTCATAAGATCTAAAATTTAGTTGAGGTTCTACTGAAGAGCATAATACCATTTTTACTCAAGGAAATAGAGTGAAGCAGTGAGACAGCCATGATCTTCTAGCTTGCAGAGGTGTTTTACATATAGGTGGTGGAGAAGTCTCACCCCGTGTTCTTTTCATAGCCTAAGAAATTTGAGGACTTTCAAATCTCAGAAAGATACTTTCAAGTTAAAAGAAAAGCACCACAAAAACAATGTTACTCATCATAATCTATAAATATAAAGCTATGTATTGTGGAGAGAAATTTCCTCCTGAAACTCCAGAACATTATCATGAACATTATCAAAAGCTGCTTGAAACAGTTTTTCAGTTTTGGAAAGGCATTTCCAGAAGTCAAGAGAATTCTCCAGCAGAAATTAATTTATAAAACAAAGTTCCAACTTTATAATCTTAACCCAAATTATGTATCATTAAAAAAGATTTTTAAAGTAAAAACTATGTAGTTGGAAAACACACTGCTGAAATTACAGTTATGAAACTGTGGATCACTTCAAATAAAAATTATTAAAGAAGCATTAACCACCAGGGGACATAATACATATTCCTCAGATTTCAGCAGAAGAGCTGGTTTTAAGCAGTAATATGCACTTTCAGTGTTTAGTTCACGTTTTTGGTCACTAAAGTTTTTCTCAGATGTCTGCAACTTTTCAAAATTCATATTTTTAAACCTAACTAAAAGATTCCAGAACACATATGCTCTAAAAATCTGTAGTTTGTCCAAAGCCTCTAGAAATATTGCTGTTAATTGCTGGCAAAGGATACAAGAGCAGTTAGTTCTAATATACATTAGAACAGATAAAAATGGTCTAACAGTAGAAAATTGTAGTTTATCATGAATGGAAGACTCGGAAAGTTTATTTAAAAAATGGGACATGTTACCAGAATAGTAAAAATAAGAAGATGGGAAGAATTAGTTTGTCCGTATCTGTGCCACAAGAGGCATCTGACACCACTCAAGACTCATTTGCTCCAGTCTTCTGTAGACGACAACTAGGGCAATTTCTGTGTGATCGCTCCTTTCACCAGTACGTTTCCTGCAGCAGCTGTGAGCTGGAGACAGGATAAGGTCAGCCCATCCACCCTTGCAGACAGCACACCTCCTCACTAGCGCTTCAGCAGCTTCACCCTTCGCATCCAGGCCAGCGTGACAAAAGGTTACAGAGGACCAGTTTTCACCAGGCTCTTCAGAGGTGGAGCTTGGAGCCAACACTCCTGCTGCTTGACTTGTGATGTCGCTATAAAGCTGAAAGAAATGGAGCCGGGGAGATGGCTCAGTAGAATAAGTGCTTGCCTGGCAAGCACAAGGACCTGAGTTCAATACCTAGTTCCACAAAAAGAGAGAGAGAGAGAGAGAGAGAGAGAGAGAGAGAGAGAGAGA
>NW_004524666.1:10783136-10784918 GCF_000260255.1 Octodon degus | reverse complement strand
GCAAGCACAAGGACCTGAGTTCAATACCTAGTTCGAGAGAGAGAGAGAGAGAGAGAGAGAGAGAGAGAGAGAGAGAGAGAAATGGTAGAAATTCATGCTCCGCGATGCTTCCATAGTGCCGCTGCTCTTGTTGATCTTGGTGCAGACCACAAGTACAATCACTTTCCAAAGGCACTCTTTTTGTCCCTCAAAGAGAAAATGATTTTCCTGGCCAGCAGTCAACTTAGCAGTTACATCATTGATCTCAGCTACTCTCCCAAGAAATTCTTCGTAAGTTAAGAAGCTACTTTCTCTAGCCAATGTGACGCGTTTTGCTACTTTCTCAATAACTTCTTAATAACCAGCTGTGTCTGATTTGAATTTGCTGTCCCATGATGAAATGATGTCTTGTAGAATCCAGGCAAAGCGTCACTTCACATAATTTCACCTTATCTCCGACTTTTCTGAAGCCTCTGGATGGAGACAGGGCCCATGGCGGGGCCTCCCGAGCCGGCCCCGCATCCCAAGCCACGACCTGGAAAGGGAAGCCGAGCTGGGCAGTAGAGGCCGGGGGCGGTTTCTACTCCACAATGTGCAGCAGTTAACGGAGGACACGCCGGAAGGACGGCGCTGCGGAGCTCCCCACGTGTTCAAGGTGTTGTGGTCCGCTCTGCAGCAACGCTGCTCCACCATCTGCTCAGGGCTGCGGGAAGAGCCGGTGCGGTGGGCGACACCAATTTGTTATTATTATTATTATTTTAAGTGCTTTTTTTTTTCTATAACTCCAAAGTTTTGGATTTTTTAAAAAATAAAAAAATAAAATGCCACTGAACTTATACACAACACATTGAATGAAAGTGAGGCTATATTATCAGACTCAGAAGACAGAAATATAATTAGCCATCAGGGAAAGATATCAAAAAAGTAGCAAGGGACCACGAGAAATCAATACAACAGTTACAAGAAGAAGCAAAGCAGGAGTTTGTCGGTTAGTTTAGTTGTTTAAGCATCTGCGTGGGCAAACCCAGTCAGGCACAGGGAACGGCGGTTTCCTGCAGTCCCCTGCTCCACATGCTGTACCAGACCCACCCTTAAGGCGGGCTGAGCCACCCCAAAACCAACCAACCAACCAAACAAAAAAGAAGCAAAGCAGAACAAGACAATATTGATCAGGACCGGTGAGACAGCTCAGCAGAGTAAGCACCTGCTTTGGCAAGCAACCATGAACAAGAAATATCTTTCCATTTTTTGAAATCCTCTTTGCTCTCTTTTTTCAGAGTGCTATAATTTTTGCTGTATAAATCTTTTACTTCTTTTGTGAGATTTATTCCTATTTCATTTTTGGGGGTGTTATTATGAAAAGTTTCCACAATTTCTCTCTTGGTATGTTCATTGTTTGTGTATCGAAATACTATTGATTTTTGAGTGTTGAGTTTGTATCCTGCTATGCTACTGAATTTGGGTATAAAATCTGCAAGTCTTTTAGTGGAGTTTTAGTATTTTAGTGGAGTTTTAGTATATATTTCTGTATATAGTATCATGTCATCAGCAAATAATGATAATTTCACTTCTTCCCTTCCAATCATTATTCCTTTCTCTTATCTAATTGTTCTGGCTAATGTTTCCAGTGCTATATTGAATAGGAGTGGCAACAGTGGGCATCCTTGTCTTTTACCTGATTTTAAAGTGAAGGCTTTCAATTTTTGTCCATTTAGTATGATGTTGGCCATTGATTTGTCATAAGTGTCTTTTATCAGGTTGAGGTAAAGACCATCTATTCCAATTTTCTGTAGTTTTTTTTTT
>NW_004524666.1:10781267-10783036 GCF_000260255.1 Octodon degus | reverse complement strand
TTTTTTTTTTTGCATCTATTGAGGTGATCATGTGATTTTTGTCTTTGGCTCTGTTAATATGATGTATTATTTTTAGGTATTCTGAATTTCCACAGGATCTGTAGGTATTTCACCCTTTTCATTGCTTATTTCATGGAGTTGAGTTTTTTCTTTTCTTTTTTTTATGAGATTGGCAAGGGGTTTATCAGTTTTATTTATTCTTTCAAGGAACTAACCCTTTGATTCATAATGCTTTGTGTTGTTTTCTTCATTTCCATTGTATTTATTTCTGTTCTGATCTTCATAGTTTCCTGCCTTGTTTGGGCTTTAAGATTAACTTGTTTTTTTCTAGAAGTTTGAGGTGCAACATAAGATTGTTTACCTGGGCTCATTGTGTTTTCCTGATGTGAGAATTTATCGCTGTAAATTTTGCTCTCAAGACGGCTTTCATTGGATCCCACAGGTTCTGGTAAGTTGTATCTGCATTTTTGTTTGATTGTAAATATTGTTTAATTTCTTCTTTAGCTTCATCCATGACTCAATGGCTGTTCAGGAGGGTATTACTTAGTTTCCATGTGTTTATAGAGTTCTAGCTGTTTCTTTTGTCAATAATTTCTAGTTTCATTGCATTATGGACTGATAATGTTCAGAGGACCATTTTGATTCCCTTGCATTTATTAAAACATGATCTATGTGCTAGCACATGATCTGTTTTGGAGAATGTCCTCTTAGTAGCTGAGATGAATGTGTATTCTGACACTGTTGGGAGGTACACTCTGTACGGGTCTACTGAGTCCATTTCTTCACAAGTTTGGTGTAGTCCTGTTATTTCTTTGCTTATTTCTCATAAAGATGATCTATCGCTTTGTGTCAATGGGGTGTTAAAATCCCCTGGGATAATTATGTTATTGCTGATTAGGTTTTTCATGTCTGTTAAAATTTGTCTTATATAGTTGGATGCTCCTGTATTGGGTACATATACATTTATAATTGTTATCTCTTCCTCTTGCAGCTTTCCCCTAACAAGTATGTAGTGACCTTCTTTATCTCTTTTAATCACTCTTGATTTGAGGTTGATATTGTCAGCAACCATAATACCTACCCCTATTTTTTTCTGGGTTCTTGTTATACGGAGTATTGTTTTCCATCCTTTGATGTTCAGTCTATTAATTTCTTTTTGAGTTAAATGTGTTTCTTGGAGCCGGGGAGATGGCTCAGTGGAATAAGTGCTTCCCTGGCAAGCGCAAAGGCCTGAATTCAATCCCTGGTTCCGCCAAAAAAGGAAAAAGAGAAAGAAATGTGTTTCTTGTATGCAGCATATTGCTGGATTTTGTTTCTTAATTGACTCTGATAGTCTGCTTCTTTTGATTGGTGAACTGATGCCATTTACACTGATGGTTATAATTGATACGTATTGGCTTGTCTTAGTCATCTCTACTTTCACCATTTGCTTAATTACTTGCTCTGACTGGTGGTTCCTTTTTATTATTCTTGAAGTTGAGCTCATCTTTGTCTCTTTCTAAAATATCTGTCAGTACTCTCTGTAGAATCAGTTTGGTTGTAATAAAATTCCTCAGTTGCTCATGGAAGTATCTTATCTCTCCATTAACTTTTTTTTTTGTTTTTTTTCTTTTAAGTTTTTATTATTTAAATACACCATACTAGAGCAAATGTCTCTGAAAATATCACAAATAAAAGATTTTTTTCTTCATTCAGCAAATTAGAAGTAGGGGGGAATTTCTACACAGTAGCTGCTATGAGCCTGATTTTTTTCTCTCTCTGGTTTTTTT
>NW_004524666.1:10778830-10779767 GCF_000260255.1 Octodon degus | reverse complement strand
GCCTCTAGCCGGCTCGCTCGCTCCGTCGGCGGCTCGTACACATGTCTCTCCATTAACTTTGATAGATAGTTTTGCAGGATACAATAATCTGGGTTGGAAGGTCTTTTTTGTTTGTTTGTTTGCTTTTTTCTGGACCTCAGATATCTCACTCCAAGCTCTTCTTGATTTGATGGTCTGTGTTCAGAAATATGCCATGATTCTAATGGGCTTTCCATTATAGGTGATCCGTTTCCTCTCTCTAACAGCTTTTACTATTCTTTTGCTAAATTTCTGAGATCTTGATTATAATGTGTCTGGGTAAAGATTTATTTTGATTATGGCTAGCTAGAGTTCTACATGCCTCACTTACTTGATGTCAGATTCTTTTCCCATGCTTGGGAAATATTCTGGTACTGCTTCTGCATTCAAGCTTTTTATGTTGTTTATGTTAACTCCAGTTGTTTCGTTGATACCTATTGGTCTTATATTATTTTTCTTTGCATCATCATTCAGCTGTTGTATTGTTATTTCCTGATTTCTCATTACTTTTAAGAGATCTTTCCTTTGTGTTTACTTACTTCAATGTCTAAAATTGTATCTTCTGCTTTGTTCAAGTGGTTTTGACAGTGGCCAGTCTCAAGAACTCCTACGAAGGTCAGGGTGGGATAGGGCTAGGTGTTCTAGGTCTCCCTGTTGGTCTTTGGGGCAAGGACAGGTAGCCAGGGCTCAGAGGAACTCCAGTGGATGCTTGGGGTGGGGACAGGGCTAATCTACCAATTCTCCTCAGTGGTCGTCAGGGCAAGGATAGGCAGCAACGGCTCTCAATGGAATTTTTAATATACTGAATTGCTGTTTAAATCTTTTTCATTGATTCCATTTCCTGTATATGTTGAATATTCATGTTTCTATTGTTTTCCTAAGCTCCTCTTCTTCCTCCTTTTTTGTGTTTTTGTCTGTT
>NW_004524666.1:10770860-10778730 GCF_000260255.1 Octodon degus | reverse complement strand
GCTGGCTTTGAGCTCACTTTGTAGCCCAGATTGGTCTCACACTCACAACAATCCTCCTGATTCAACCTCCTGAATGCTGGTGTTATAGGTATGTGTCACTACAACTGGCTGTATTTATTTTTAATCTGTGTCTGTTTAATTTCTTTCATTTTGATTGTATTTTTTTCTTTTCTTTTTTTACCTTATGTATTATTTTTTCTATGACCTCTTCCATTTTTTTTTTTTTTTCCACATTTAGTGCTATCATTTAAGAGAGTTCCAGTGGCTGTATTTTTATTCTCTCTACCTCTTTGTGCTCTGGACTTATCCTGTGTGGGCTGGGAATTTAGAGTTGCATTTTACTTCTTCTTCTTCTTGTTACTTTTTATTTATTATGTTTTTTATGTTGATGCTTGTAAATTTTTTATGATAGTTTTATCCCTGATGTTGAGGCTTTCCAAGGTGATGTCTCTTCCTCAAGAGTATTTTTCTAGATATAGGTGGTTCTTGGGGTTTCTATCTAGCCCAAGAACCTATCTTCCCAGTATATTAACAACATGGAGCTGCCATCTATGTGACTCAAGGCCCATTCTTTTGATATTGGACTATGTTGATGGTTATGCCCCTTGCAATCTCAGCGTTATGTCATACAGGGAGGAAAAAAATGATTATAACAGGTATGGAATTCTGGTTAAAATAGTACAGTTATTGACAACAACACACGCAAGCAGAGCCTGGCCATGGACAAACTGTGGTAACTATTAGCCTGATATCTTTAGTGACAAGTTCTATAGTAATATAATATAATATAATATAATATAATATAATATAATATAATCCAATTTATACCTGGAACATATATGCAGTTATTTTCCCTTAGTACAGTGATTTTATCCTATTGTGGAGAGGTTTAAGAGGACTAGGTTATAAGAGGTAGATAAGGTTAAATATAGTAGGGCAAATTTGCTGGGCATAGGATGATCAACTAAATTTTGGGTAATTGTAGGATACAAGAGGGAGGGATTGGAAAAGCCTAGGAGTTTGGTAGTGAACCAGAAAGGAAAGAGACAGTATTTACCTACATGAAAATCTCATAAGATCAACCACAATAGTTGATGAAAGAGAAGAAGAGGATGGGTGGAATATGACAAAGGGAAATTTTAGAGATCTAAATCATGAATGATAGGGGAAATGAAGTAGAAAAGAGAAGGAAGGGGCTGGGGAGATGGCTCAGTAGAATAAGTGCTTGCCTGGCAAGCACAAAGGGCTGAGTTTAATCTCTGGTTTCACAAAAAAGAAAAAAAAGAAAGAAAGAAAGAAAGAAAGAAAGAAAGAAAGAAAGAAAGAAAGAAAGAAAGAAAGAGAGGGGAGAAAAAAGAAAAAAACTGGAAACACAGAGCCACAACAAAAATTACATATAAAAAATAAACATATAAAAGGGCTGGGGAGATGGCTCAATGGAATAAGCACTTCTCTGGCAAGCGCAAGGGCCTGAGTTCAATCCCTGGTTTCTAAAAAAAAGAAAATAAGCATATAGAAAGAAAAGCAAAACAGCACAGCACAGAACAAAAAGGAAAAAATATGAACAAAAAGCAACAGTGATAAAAACAAAATGTGCTAACCTTTTAGACTACTAAGAGGAAAACCCATAAGATGGAAAAATAAAAGTAATGAGATCCCTCTAGTGTCTATAGTGGTGTGTCCTAGTCTAATCCCAGAATGTGTACTCAAGCCAAGATTGTAGGTGGACTTGTGCTGGTTTTGGGTCTGATCTTTGTCTCTGAATTTAGGATTTGTAATTAGTTTTCTGTGACTAGAGTTCTCCCCAGCCATTTAAAAAAGAAAAAGCAAAAGAGAAGAAAGAAAAGGAAAATATAGGGAAAAGAAAATAAGGTGGCCCTACTTGTCCATTTCCATTCCAGCTATCTTTGTACTCCAGCACAAAGCTGGTTCACCAAACCACCAGTAAAACTGGTTCATACGGTTACTGTTGCTTTAGACTTTTCCATATCACTAGTGCCCTGTCTATACTTTGTGCTCTATCCTGGGTCCCACTGTGTTGGCAGTGTCCTGATGGTCTCCAGTTCCCAAGTCCCATCCATGGAGGGAACAGGATCCCATGTTGAACTCACTTCCTGCCAGTCACTGCAGCTCCAGGTCAGTGAGACAAATGGGAGCCCAGCTCCAGGGTATATATTCTTGATACAGTTTCGGTAATTGATATGTATCTACAAATCTATCAATTTATTCTTAACACTCCAATTTACTGGGGTAGAATTTTGTGAAATAGTTGCTAATAATATTCTAGATGTTATCACTCTCCATTGTGATTTCACCTTTTTCACTTCGTTCCTTTTAATGAAAGGGCTCACAGGGTGTTGAGGGTCTCACTACTAGATCAGGCTCATAGTGATCCACCTGTTTACAGCTTCCCAAGAGCTGGCCATACTTTGTGCACACGCCACCATGCCCAGTCTCAATAGCTGTTTTAGGGTTCCCTGGGGGCGGGGCCAGCACTGTAGGAATTGAATCCCCAGCCCCTATTCTTGCTTGCAGGCACTTTAATCCACTGAGCTATTTGGCTGCCTGTCACCTTTTTCATTTCTAATTGCATTGATTTGGCGCTTTTCTTTTAACATTGGCTAAGAGTTTGTCTATTTTGTTTATTCTGTTGAAGAAACAGGAGCTCCAGTGGCATAATTGGTTAGTGCGCGGTACCTATACTGTTGAAGAAACAAATTTTTAATTCATTTTCTGTATTTTAATCTCCATTTCCTTAATATCTGCTCTGATATTTATAATTTCCTTCATTGTACTAGCTTTGGACTTAAGATTGTTCTTGCTTTTCTAGGACCTTAAGGTACATCACTAAACTATTTGGGCTACTCATTTTTCTGATTTGGGCTTTCATAGCTATAAACGTCCCTCTCAGGCCTGCTTTCATTGTGTCCCTAAATTCTGCTATATTGTTCTGGTATTATCGCTTCCAGGAACTTTCTTATTTCTTCATTTCTTTCTTGGTTTCTTCTGTGACCCATTGATTATTTAAGATTTTATTGTTTAATCTCCATGTGTTTGCATTATTCTGTGGTTTCATTTGCCATTGAATTCTAGTTTCATTGTGCTAATATCTGATAATATGTATGGTACAATTTCAATTCTTTTGTATTTATTTAAGCATGCTTTATCGGATTCTATGTGGTTTATTTTAGATAAAGTTCCTTGTGCTTCTGAGAAGAATGTGTACTTTGTGTTAGGTGCACTACTCTGTAGATGTCCGTTAAGTCCATTTGTTTGAAGATTTTCCTTAGCTCTGGTAATTTCTTTGTTAATTTTTTCTCCTCATAATCTGTAATTTCTGACAGTGGGCTATAGAAATCCACCACTATAATTGTGTTTATGTTTATCTGATCTTTTCTTTTTTACTTTTATTTTATTTTACAGTAGTGGGCATTGAACTCAGGACCTTGTGCTTGTCAGGCAGGTACTTAGCCTACTGAGCTATTTCTCCAGCCCCTATCTGATCTTTTATGTCCAGTAGTACTTTTTATAAATTTGAGTGTGCTATGATTTTGTGCACATATGTTGGCAATTGTTATCTCTTCTTTTTGAATTATTCACTTAAACAACATCTAGTGATCTTTTTAGTCTCTTCCAATCAGTTTTAGCTTGAAGTCCACTTTGCCTAAAAATTGCATAGCTATTTTTGCTTATTTTCAGGTTCCCACAGCACAGAATATTGTTTTCATCCTTTGATTTTAGACCTTGAATTTCTTTTGTGATTAAATGTATTTCTTGTATACAGTATACAGCTGGATTTTGTTTCTTGATCTATTCTGCCAGTGTGTTTCTTTTGATTGGAGAGTTGAGGTCATTCACATTGGGAGATTTTACTGAAAGCTATTGGTTTATTAGTCATTGCATTATTTTCCTGTTGCTCATTTCCTTTCCTTTCCTTCTACTTAATTGTTCCCACTACATCAAGTGTTCATTCCATTGAACTTTGCAGTATTTCCAGCTTCATTATCTCTTTCTAGGATATCCTTGAGAATTTTTTTGAATGCTAGTATAGTAGTATAGTAGTCATGAATTTCTTTATGTGTTCTTTGCCATGAAAATACTCTATTTACCCATCAGTTCTGTGGTATGATATTTTCAGTTCTTCTGGAAAAATATCCAGGAGGGGAATAGCTGGGTTTAATGGAACCTCTAGTCCTAGAGTTTTTAGGATTATCCACGCTGATTTTTTTACAGTGGTTTTACCAGTCTATACTCCCCCCAGCAATGGAAAATATTTCATTTTTTGACACAGCTCCTACAGCATTTGATATCTTGATAATAGCCATTCTTTCTGGCATGAAACAGAATCTCAGTGTTGTTTTAATTTGCTTTTCTCAAATAACTAATGATGTTTTATTTTTATTTTATTTTTTTGGCGGAACCGGGGATTGAACTCAGGCCCTTATGCTTGCCAGGGAAGTGCTTATTCTATTGAGCCATCTCCCCGGCCCCAAACTTTATGTATTTATTTTTATTTTTATTTACTAATGATGTTGAACATTTTTTTCACATATTTATTTGCCATTCGTATTTTTTCATCAGAGAGGTGTATATTCACTTCAGATGCCCATTTTTGGTTGGGGTCTTTGAATTTGAGGGGCGGGGCTTGATTTTTAAAACTTCTTTATATGTTCTAGATAGAAGTCCTTTGTCTGACAGATAGTTGATTAAAATTGTTTCTGAATTTATAGGTTTTCTTTTTATTCTGTTGGTGATTTCTTTAGTTTTGCAAAAATTTTTCAATAAGATGAGATTCCAGTTGTGGCTTCTTTGAATTATTTCTTGTGCAGATTGGGTTTTGTTCATAAACTCTCTACCTATCCCTAGGTCTTCAAGATTTCTACCTATTTTGTTCTCCAGTAGATTCAGTGTTTCTGTTTTAATATTTAGTTCCCTGATCCATTCTAGCTTCAGTTTAGTGTATGGTGATATACATGGTTATATTCTTCAGCATGTGGAGAGCCAGTTTTTCCAGTACCATTTCTTAAAGAGGCTATCTTTTAGCCACTGAACATGTTTAGCTCCTTTGTCAAAGATAAGGTGGCTGAGTGTGTTTGTAGTTGTAGGTGCATCTTTTAATCTGTTCCATTGATCCACAAGTCTGTTTTTTTTTTTCTTGATTTCTTTTTTTGGTTGTTTGTTTTGTTTTTTTCTGCTAATACTATGCTGATTTTAGAATTGTAGCTTTATTTTTTAATAATTTTATTGAGAAACAAATATCAATGAGACAGTTTTACAACTGATTACTGGCACATTTATAGTAATTAATACATTGCATATCATTGTCTTAGTGATCATTCATTGTACAAGATGCAGACATGATGTCCCATCTCAAACACTATTGTAACAAGCCTCTCTATTCATTGAATTAAGAGTGTGGAGCTCTATATCTATCCTAACTATTTTGAGTATACTGACACAAAAGGGTCGTTCATTTCTATACCAGTTTTTGGTTAGTTTTGTCAGAGAAGGGCATTCTATAGTCCTTTAAATATTGTAGGTGCTTGAATTCAGCAGAATCTCCCAATATAGTCCAGCAGTCCATAATAGTAGTGGGCTTTCCATAAGACTGGCAATTTCCAAAGTTGTTGACTTGAGTTTTTTACAGCTCAGCATATTAATGTGGCTTTAATTTTATTCTTCATTTTCATACTTTTCTGCTGGATGGTTAAGACCAAGACAAAGCAAGATCTATATAACAAGAAATACAACTTTTGATTCTGATAAGTCAGTCAACACCCCTCAGGATTTATCCTGAAACCCTGTAGCACAGTTTGTAGATCCTTTGTCAGTGTCAGCCATGTGGATGAGTCACGGCCATTACTTGATCAATTTGCTGTCTGTGAAAGCCTGAAAAATTGTTTTCTTTCCATGTGATTCTCCTTAGGCACACTCTACATCATCGATCACTTTCCTCTGTGGCCCCATAATCTCCTTGATCAGAAAATTTGGTACACAACTGAGTTACATGATGTTACAGTATAGGTTCTCCTGTGTCCCGAGTCTTCACTGACCTTGAAATGCTAGGCCCAGGATGTTGGCTGTCCTTGCAGCCCTTCTTTTTCTCTAATTTTTGGTCTGCAAACTTAGGTTGTTAACCCTCCAGAAGAGAAGCTTATTATTATTATCCTACAACATAGGCAGTTGAGCTTAATCTCACTATCTGTCTGAATATCAAACATCTTAGGCATAACATGGAACAGGTATTTTCCATCAAGTATTGATATGTTAAACTTTAAGTCCCTGAAGAATATGATGACAAAGATTAAAAAAAATAAAAAAATTGAAAAAATATGAATAAACAATTACATAATTTTACACAAAGGGCTAGGGAGATAGCTCAGTGGTCTAAGTGCCTGCCTGGTAAGCACAAGGTCCCAAGTTCAATCCCAGGTACCATATGTTGTGCCAGCCACAAAACTGGTCATGGTGGCACACTCCTGTAATCCTAGCACACTCCTGTAATCCCAGCACTGGAGAGGCTGAGACAAAAGAATCACTACAAGTCAAACTGTGTAATGAGACCCTGTGTCAAAAATAAATAAATAGGGGGCTGGGGAAATGGCTCAATAGAATAAGTGCTTCCCTGGCAAGTGCAAGGGCCTGAGTTCAATTCCTGGTTCCTGCCAAAAAAGACCAAAATAAATAAATAAATAAATAAATAAATAACAATAAATTTAAAAAAATTGCACACAAAATAAGAAATCTGACCATATACAGCATTGTAGCAGAACTGTCCTGTGACATCTTTTTCCTATCTCTTGTTTTCATTTATTGCCCTTTTTTAAAAAATAAACATTTACTTGAGAGACAGTATAGCAGTAAGTATGTAATGACAAGCAGTACGTATTTAGGAGACCAGAATGGCAGGCATTCCAAGCATGACCCTACCATTACACATGGCTATCTTCAGTGCAGCTGCTTAGTTCACAGGTATCAGCATATATAGTCAGTCAGGGTGAGAATCCTACCAATCAACTGCTAGTTTCAAAAACATGCTGCAGAGTCTCAGGATCCTTGCCTTACCTATCTTGTGTGCATAAATGTATGGCTTTGCCCTTGTCATGTTTCCCAGCTTTTCTCCTTGCCCTCTATTGTCCAGTACTCAAGTTCTCGCTTTCCTTTTAATTGTGTTACAACTTTCTACTTGTATTTCTTCTTTTGAGTTCTTCTACTAGGGAGACTATGATATTTACACGTGTGGGTCTGATTTATTTCACTTATAAGTATATCTTCAAGTGGCATCCACTTAAATATGAAGCCTTCGAGTTTATCATTCTTTATAGCTGAACAATACTTCATTGTATAAAAATACCACATCTTTTTCATCCATTTCTCAGGTGATAGGCATCTTGGTTGTTTCCAAGATTTGGCTATCACAAATTGTGCTGCTGTAAACATAAGTACACATATATCACTATGATATTACGTTGCAAAGTAACTTTATGGTGTAATTTCAAGTCTGGGGTTGTGATGCTTGCTGCTTTCCTTTGTTGACCAAAATTACTTTTACTATTCTGCTTCTCTTCCAGTTTCAGATGAATTTTAGGAATGTTTTGTCTAGATCTGTGAGGTATACTAATGGTATTGTAAATGAAATTGCATTGAATCCATATAACAATTCTTGGAATATGATCATTTTCACAATGTTGGTTCTTATCCATAAGCAAGGAATATCTTTCCATTTTCTGAAATCCCCTTTGTTTTCTCCTCTTCCTCCTCCTCCTCTTCCTCATCCTCCTCTTCCTCTTCTTCTTCTTCTTCTTCTTCTTCTTCTTCTTCTTCTTCTTCTTCTTCTTCTTCTTCTTCTTCTTCTTCTTCCTCGTCCTCC
>NW_004524666.1:10768155-10770715 GCF_000260255.1 Octodon degus | reverse complement strand
TCATAGTGATCCTCCTGTTTTTAGCCTCCCCAGTGCTGGGATTACAAGCATGCGCCACCATGTCTGGACTTGAAATCCCCTTTGATATCTTTCTTCAGAATATTGTAGTTTTAACTATATAGACGTTTGACTTCTTTTGTTTGATTCATAAGTATTTCAGTTTTTTGGATGCTATTGTGAAAGGTGTATTTTTCCCAATTTCTTTCTTATTGGGTTTATTGTTTGTGTATAGGAATGCTATTGATTTTTTAACATTGACTTTGTGTCTAGATATGCTGCTAAATTTGTTGATTAATTCTAGGGGTCTTTTGATGAAGTTTTTGGTGTCTTCTATGTCATCTGAGAATAATTATACTTTCACTTCTTCCTTTCCTTTCCTTATTCTTTTCATTTCTCTCTCTCTGGTCTACTGGCTAATGTTTCCAGAACTCTTTTGAATAGGAGTGATGACAGTGGGCATCTTTGTCTTGATCCTTACTGTAAAGTGAAAGATTTTAGTTTTTGTCCATTTAGTATGATGTTAGGTATTGATTTGGCATAGATGACTTTTATCAGATTGAAGTAGAGTCCATCTATTCTGATTTCATGTAGAGTTTTCATTAATGAGTTGGATTTTATCCAAAGTTGTTTTTGTGGGTTTTTTTTCCTGCATCTATTGAGATGATTGTATGGTTTTTGTCTTTTACTCTCTTGATATGATTTGTGTATTTACATTTATCGATTTTTGTATTTTAAACCATCCTGAATTTCTGGGATGTATTTTATTCCATCCCGCTTGGTCATGGTGTATATATTCTTGATGATTCACTGCATTCTATTGAGGATTTTTATGTCTATGTTCATTACGGGGATTGGCCTATAGTTCTCTATTTGGTTTAGTCTTTCTGTTTTTTTTTTTTTTTTTTTTTTTTTTGGTATCAGGGTAATACTTGCCTCAGGAATGAGTTTTTAAAAATTTCCATTTCGATTTTGCTAAAGAACTTGAGAAGAATTGGCACTAAATCTCTAAATTTCTCGTACAGTTCAGCTGTGAATCCATCAGTTCTTGGGCTTTTCTTTGTTGGCAATTTTTTTTAATTATTTTCAATTTCATTGACTGATATTAGGTCATTCTGAATTTTTATATCTTCTTGAATCAGTTTTGGTAATTCATATGTATCTAGGAATCTGTTTCTTCTCTGTTTTCTATCCTAGGAGAGTAAAGATTTTCAAAGTAGGCCTTGATGATCTGCATTTCTACAGGATCTGTAGTAATTTAACCTTTCTGGTTGCTTATTACATGGAGTTGAGTTTTTTCTTTCCTTTTTTGTTTTTGGTAAGGTTGGCTAGGTGTGTATCAATTTCATTTATTCTTTCAAAAAACCAACTCTTTCATTCATTAATTCTTTGCATTGTTTTATTAGTATCAATTGTGTTAATTTCTGCTCTGATCGTTCTACTTTCTTGCTTTCTTTCTATTTTGGGCTTGACTTGCTCTTCTTTTTCTAGATTTGGAATCAGCATAAGATTGTTTACTTGTGTTCATTGTGTTTTCCTCATGTGGGAATTCACTATTAAAAATTTCTCTCTGAGGACTGGTTTCATTGCATCCCACAGATCTGGTTGTTCAGGAGGATGTTATTTAGTTTTCATGTGTTTATGGAGTTTTTCCAATTTCTTTTATCAATAATTTCAGTTTCATTGCACTATGGTCCAATAATATACATGGGGGGTGGGGAGATGGCTCAGTAGCATAAGTGCTTGCTTGGCAAGCACAAGGGCATGAGTTCAATCCCCAGTTCTGCAAAAATAATAACAATAATAATATGCATGGGATAATTTCAATTATTGTGCACTTACTTAAGTATGTTCTATGTGCTAGTATGTGGTCTATTTTATAGAACATTCTGTGTGCATCTGAGAAGAATGTGTATTCTAATGTTGTTGGGTGGAACATCCTATAGAGGTTTACTAAGTTCATTTATTCACAACTTTGGTTTAATCACTTCTCTGCTTAGTTTTTGTCTAGTTGATTTATCTCTTTGTGACAAGAGAGTTTTAAAGTTCCCCATTGCAATTGTGTTATTTATTTGATTTTTTGTATCTATTAATATTTGCCTTATATAGATGGGGCTCCTGTATTTGGTACATATATATTTATGATTGTTTTCTCTTCCTCTTGAAGTTTTCCCCTAGCAAGTATGCAGTGACCTTATTTTATTGAGAAAGAAATAGCATTGTGATTGCTTCAAAACAGGTTAGTAGGACAGTTACAATAATTAATAGATTAAAAAAGTAATTAATAGATTGCATATTGTTGTCTTCATAGTAGTTATTCATAGTACAAGATGCAGACATGATATCTTGTCTAAACACTATTAGTACAAATCTTTCTTCTCATTCGCAGTGATCTTATTTATCTTTTTAGATCACTCTTGGCTTGAAGTTCACATTGTTTGTGAACAGAATAACTACCCCTGTTTCTTTCTGGGTTCCTGTTAAATGTAGTATTGTTTTCCATCCTTTCACTTTCAGCCTATGGATTTCCTTTTTTTTTTTTGGCTGAACCGGAGATTGAACT
>NW_004524666.1:10761157-10761966 GCF_000260255.1 Octodon degus | reverse complement strand
TCCCGAACTCGGCAGAAATTCCCACTCGGCGGGCGGGGCGGGGGAGGTACTGTGGAGTGGTGGGGGGAGCCCAAATGGGTGGAAGAGGGTCCGGCCCATGCCTCGCCTGTGCTGGGACTGGTCCTGCCGGCGCAGGGTAGCAGGAAGCTTTCCGCACACTCACCGGGCCTGGGCTAGGACTGGGTCTGGGGGTTCCCGGAACTCAGCAGAAATTCCTACTTGGAGGGCGGGGTGGGGGAGGTACTCTACATAACCTTTCTGATGCCTGATACATTTTAAATTCCATGATCACAGAAAATAAATTCTTTTTGTAAATACCTTTTCTGATTAATAATTTGATGACTTGTTTCTTGGACTAGGCTTCCAGTGCAACAGCCACTAGCTAAGGAAAATATTACGATTTAGATTAAAAATGCATTGGTGTCAACTAGACATATTTTGAAGTATGAATTCACTCCAAATGTGGCCAGTACTAGCTAGGGAAGATAAAGAACATCACTATCATCCAACAAGTCCTGCTGGACAGTGCTGCAGCAGAGAGGAAGTTCTGTAAAGGCTGCAGCCTCTGATGTTTTCATCAGGGCCAACTGTGCTCCCCAGCAGAGGCTCCATGAGCTTGAGGTAGACAACCAAGAGTTCCCAAGGCAAAGGGAGAAGGCTAAAGATAACGGTTTTAGAGCTTCAAAGCATTATTCAGGGAGAAAGTATGAGGTACAGGGTATCTGTAGGCAGGTACACAGGGACTGTGTTCTTCCAATGACATCATAGGATCAAATTTTAAAATGTTAAAGCAAAAACAAACAGAACTC
>NW_004524666.1:10756678-10761057 GCF_000260255.1 Octodon degus | reverse complement strand
CGGCCCCTTGAATTTCTTTCTGAGTTAAGTGTATTTCAGGTATATAGCATATTTTAATCCACTCTGCCAGTCTATTTCTTTTGATTGGTGAATTGAGGCAATTTAAGTTAAGGGTATTACTGATAGGTGTTGATTTTATCAGGTTACTTTCCCACTGTTGGTTCTCTGTCTTTCTCCCCTGTTTAATTGCTTGCCCTGCTTGGTGGTCCTTTTCTATTGTTGTTCTTGTAATTGTTGTCATTTTTATCTCTTTCTATAATGTCTGTCAATACTCTTGGTAGGTTGATCTGGGGTCACAAATTTCTTCATTTGCTCTTTGCTGTGGAAGTATTATTTTTCCTTCATGATTTTGAAAGATAGTTTTGCAGAGTATGTCCAATTGGGTTGAAAAAAAAATTTTTTTTCAGGAGCTGAAATATTTCACTATGAGCTCTTCTTGACTTCATGGTTTATGTTGAGAAATTTGCCATGATTCTGATGGATTTTCCTTCATAGGTGATCTGTAATGTTATGGTTTGTGTCTACTTGTCCTCCCAATGCCTCATGTAGTCATGGGGTGGACTTCTCGACTTTGATTAATTAATGATCCAGTGCTGGGATTGTGGGTGTGAATGCTGCTGGGATTATGGGTGTAAGTGCTACACCCGGCCTGGGGCAGATAGACTGAATGCAGCATAAGAGAGACAGACTTGTTCTCTGATGCCATTGTTGCTGCTATCCCTCCTTTTTTGCTCTTACTGTTTTGCTGTCTTCCGCTGCTGTGAACTGCTGTCCTCTGCCATATGCCAGTCTGCCATGGAGTCAGTCAAGTATGAACTGAAACCTCCACAAATAATGAACTAAATAAAACTTTCCTTTCTTAATTTTTTTTTTTTTTTCCGGAACTAGGAATTGAACTTAGGCCCTTGTGCTTGCCAGGGAAGCATTTATTCCACTGAGCCATCTCCCCGGCCCCCCTTTCTTAATTTTGTGTGTTGGGTATTTTGTCCCAGCAACAAGAAAAAAGTAACAGAAACGGTTTCTTTTCACTAGCAGCTTTTAACATTCAGTTCTTTTGCTGAATTTCTGGGATCTTCATTGTTATGTTTCTGGGTGTACATTTATTTTGGTTATGGCTAATTGGAGCTGCATATATTTCATTTATCTGTGTGTCAGATTCTTTTTCCCATGCTTGGGAAATGTTTTGCTAATCCTACTGCAAATAGTCTTTTTATGTCATTCATGTTGTCTCCTGCTTTTTTTTTTTTTTTTTTGACACCTATCAGCTTATATTTTCTTTTTTGAATCATCTTGCAAATATTGAATCGTTATTTTCTAGTTTTTTTTTTTTTTTTGACACCTATCCATCTTATATTATTTTTTTTCTTTGTCCTGCAGCTGTTGAGTTGTTATTTCCTCATTCCTTGCTATTTTTAAGGGTTCTTTCTTTTTGTAATCCCTGCCTGCACTGCTGTCTTCAAGGACTGAAAAACTATCTTCAGTCACATTGAAGTCGTTTTGCCAGCTTTCGGTGGAAATTTTAAATTCCTAGGTATCTCTTTTAATCTAATCTGCATTCTAATTTTTCCTATATTGTTCACTCAAGGTTTCCATCATTTTTCTGTGCACTTCAATTTTTTAATCTATGTTTTCTACCTCGATTGTTTCCTGTCATTCATGTTTTATATTGTTTTTATTAGCTCAGCTATCTTTTTATTAATGTCTTCCATAGGTTTGATGATTTTTTTTTCATTTATTAGGTCCATTTTATGTTTAGCTGTATCTCCTTTCTTATTTATTGTCTTTTTTGTAATTCTTTTCACTTAATTTGCTTTGGTTGTTTTGTTTTTAGCTTCCTCTATCCATGCCCTGTGAATCTACTTTGGTGGAGTTAGAAGTTTCTGGTGGTATTTTATTGCCTTTTGCTTTCATCTTTCTATTTGTGTAGGGGTTTGGGTTTGTTTTGTGCTAAGGTTTGAGGGTTGAATATAGTGGATGGCTTTGTTATTAATAGGGAGACTTTGTTAAAGTCTCTATTTTAGTGATGCCCTTGGGACTTGGCTGTCCCAGGATTCAGCTACATCTGCTTATTTGGGAGGGGAGGCTACAGCATGTTTGGCTCAGTACCAAGTTCTCCAAGAGTGGGGCACAGCATTGTTAATAACACGAAAGCAATCTAGATATTGGCATACAGAGAAAACCAATTAACAGCAGCAGAATTAACATTAGATATAGAAATAATATCAGCACCAATAATAGTGTCAAGAGCAAATTATACATCCGTATACCCTAAGAACAAATAACGTATGAGCCTTAACTATAGAAAAGGGATCTATAAAATATCTATAGTACACAGACTGAAAAATCAAATATTGACATACACCAAATATCTACTAGGTGTAACAACTACTCTACCACTAATAGTAGAATAGTATTCAACAGTAACAGTGTAGAATAAACTACATAAATATTCCTAAAGGTTAACAGTTGACTAGTAAAGATAGATGGGATGGGAAACTGGAGATGAGAAAGCAAAAATTTGAGCTATTAACCAATGGAAAATAAGGAAAAGGAGAGAAAAGTTAGGCAGGAAATTTTATTGATGAGTAAAACAAGATTAATAGCATTAGGTAACAGTAACAGAAAAAAAACAAAAAAGAGCCAGGTGTGGTAGCATGTGCCTATAATCCCAGTACTTCACAAGAACTGAGGTAAGAGGATCGCTGCAAATTCAAGGTCGATCTGGACTACAAAGAGAATTCAAGGTTATCCTGAACTCCATAGTGAAACCCTGTCTCAAAAAGGTAAAAATAAATAAGAAACAGAACAAAATAAAGTCAAAGAAAGAAAGAAAAAGACAAATAAGAAGGAAAAATGTTAAAGGAGAAAAGAAAACGGAGACTAAACCTCAAACCCCCAAATACCAATGAAGGAAAAAAAGAATCAGTTTAAAAGTTTCAGGTTGGATTGGTTGACCATAGTTTTGTCCCACCCCACACCCACCCAAGCAAGTTCCCATTCTCTCTACCTTAGCCTCACATGGTTTTACACTATAAAAGTCCCTGGAAGAGACAGCTTCCTGGGGAACTATCTGCTTGGGCTCCCCTCCTGTCCCTCTCTTGGACAGGAGCTTTCTTTCTCTCAATAAATATATTCTGCTCATAAAAAAAAAATTCAGGTTGGGAAAACAGCTCAGTGGTCTAAGCGCCTGCCTGGCAAGCACAAAGGCCTGAGTTCAATCACCAGTGCTGCATGCTGCACTGGCCCGAGAACCCTGTGGCAGCCTCGAAGGAGGCCTTAGTGGCACATGCCTTTAATCCCAGACTGGGGAGACTGAGACACGAGGATCACTATGAGTCCGAGCTGTAGCAAGACCCTGTATCCAATAAATAAGTAAACAAATAGGAAGAAGTTTTTAAAAATTTAAAAGTTCCTCTGTGCTTTTGGATGAATGGTTTCTTTTTTATTTTCTTCTATTAGTACATGTTTCCAGTTCATAATAATGTTCACTATTGGGAATTGGTACAGGTACATAGCACAGTTCTTTTTTGCCCTTTCTCCTTCAAATGAGTGATTTCTTTCCAAGATTTGCAGTCTTGGAATCCAATGAGTTGTGATTTTCCCTATGGGGTTTCTTGGGATAGCACTCTGGGCCGGGTGTCTTATTTCTCTTTGGGGATGTCGATGCTCTTAGGCTTACCTAATTTTGCTGGATCACGGACCTGGTCTGTGTTCAGGTCAGTGGTTTCTGCTGCCAAGTGTCCAGGGAAACAAAGTGCATATCAGCTTGGAGTCTGTGGGTGGCCTAGTCAGGGGGCAAAATCAGCAGGGGCAGACTTGGCAAGGGGTGAGCACTGTACATGGGCAGGGCTCCTCCTCCATCTGTGGGGGGTGAGGTCCCCAATTTTGACTTCTTTTTTTTTTTTTCCAATTTTGACTTCTATTAGCACATGTTTGTTATATATAATGATTATGCTCATTGAGGAAAGTAAGTATATGTACAGAAGACATGCTAATCCTTTTTACATCCCCGCTTTTTTTTTTTTTTTTTCAGAACTGGGGATTGAACTCAGGCCCTTGTGCTAGCCAGGCAAGCACTTATTCTACTGAGCTATCTCCCAAGCCTGACATCCACTTTTTTAGGCCATCAAATACCATTTTCTATCATCATGACTTAATGAGACCAAGCCTTTATCAAAGGCTCTAATAATTTATAGTATGCCATTTAACAAGGTGCCTACATAACCTTTCTTTTTTTTCAAAATTTTATTGATAAACAGATAGCAATGAGACAGTTTCAAATCAAATCGGAAGTATAGTTACAGCAAATAATACACGGCATATATTCTTCTTAGTGGTTAATTGCTGTACAAGATGTGGACTTGAGATCCTATTTACAA
>NW_004524666.1:10736702-10748518 GCF_000260255.1 Octodon degus | reverse complement strand
CAGCTTTGTCTTCTACCTCTAAAAGTAGATGCTGACAGTAGAATCCTTGTACCAAGACCAGCATCAGCCAAGCCCTACAGAGAATGGAGGAAAACCGGCAAATGGAGAAGTGCTTCCTAAGCTCAAGCTCAGGGGAAATACAATTTACAAAACGGAGCAACAGGCTGTTTACTTTCATTCTCTGTGCCAGCCCTCTCCATGCTGTCAGGTTTGGATGGTTTGAGCCCAGGAATTGGAGACCTGCTTGGACAACACAAGGAACTCTTGTTTCAAAATAAGAAGGATACCATTTCTCTTAATATGATCTATAAAAAGTTTAATCAGCACAATTAAATGAAACACTTTATTTCACTAATTGTAAGATATTGATTATCAAATGCCACATTTTTACGTCTTTATAACGAAAAACTGTCCATTCAAACTTGTCCCAAAGTTACATGATCATTGTGTTGGTGAAACAGCTCAGCAGAGTAAGCGCCTGTTTAAGCAATCACAGGGACCGGGATTCAACCCCAGCCAACCACATGCTGTACCAGCACCAGCCCCAGGCTCACTGAGCTAGCAACCGAGTCCAGGCGTGGTGGCTCATGCCTGTAATCCCAGCACTGGGGAGACTAAAAACAGGAGGATCACTAGGAATCCAAGCTGCATAGTGAGACCTTGTACCAAATACATTCCAAAAAAAAAAGTTAAATCATCATTGGTTGTTACACATACCTGTTTGACAGATCATATAGGGGAAACATGTATATTTCAGAGTGGATCAAATGCAGTACTTAAAACTATGTTCTTTAGAGAGCTATGCAAATGATTAAAGAAAATGTTAAATTTATATGTATTCATAAGCAGTACCACATTTTTAATGCAATTTATCAGTTTTTGATTTTACATTTCATTTTGAAATACAGACTAGATGCTTCTAGCAGTCACTTTGCACAAACTTAAAATGGATGGGCTTCTCAATTTTTAAATAATCTAATTTTTATTTCTATCATCATAGATCATGAGATAAACAAGGGTTATGTGTGTCGCCATAGAGACAGAAGGCACATATCTTAAAGTCACGTCTCTTCACCTGTCCTATGTTCTCCTCACAGAAATAAACAAATCAGTGTCATTAGCATTGTTTGGTCAAACTACACAAATGACTCAATTAATTAATTAATTGTTTGACTCAATTAATTAGATTGTTTGCCTAAATTCCCACACACTAGCTCATAACACCACTCCTCTCCAAACCCAAGCAGCATATAGATGCCTGATGATATGCATAGAAAATCCATCCTACTCCGTTGTGATTTTGCTCTATGTGACAGCACCCATTTTTCAAACTGAAATACTTCCTTTGCATACCCTCAAAAGTATAAAATATTATCTAATAATCTAATGATGAATACTAATCCACTGTGTCATACCATCTGGTAGTTTATAAAAGTCTTGGGAATTGGAGCACATGTAAACAATTTGCTGTAAATAGACCTAAAAATTGTTAATCCCATTACATGCTAAAAATCTGCAGAAGGTCAGATCTGACTGGGCTACTTAGAAGGCACAGTTATTTCAGGGAACCAGAAAGTAATCCATTACTCTGTTAGTCTACTTTTTACTGGTTTCTAACAAGATACTCCAAAGAGGAACCACCAGTATTCAGTGTAGAAAAATAAATGTCATGGCAGCTGAGAACAACTGGTTGAATTGGCCACAACAAAATATTATTGGCCCCAACAAAATATTTCTAAATGTCTATATGGCAGCAGGTCTCATTGCGCAGTTATTTCAGCCATGTAAAACAGACTTTGTTGGATTTCTCTGTATCCTTCTCTTCATCATTTTCCTCATAGTCATTTAGCTGAGAGCTGGAAAGCAAAGCTTTTTGGTCCTTACTCTTTTTGGTTCCTTTTTGCTGTGATCCAGAGGTGAGGTGGCAAATTTATACATCACAGGAAATAATACAGCAGTGAATATTGCTGATCCCAAACTTGTGTACAGAACTACTGGAAAATCTGGGTATAGTCCTTGGAGAATTCCAATTACTGCAGGAATAGCCATGTCTCCCAGACAACCACCAACAACAAAAAAAGCCGCGGATTTCCCACTTATGCTCGTGTACTGCTCAAGCCAAGAAATACCACTGGGAAAGGTGGTGGCCATTGAGGCCCCATACACAGAACTCGCTATCCAGAGACAAAGTGGGCTCTTGTCAAAAAGCACCAGGAATAAAGATGAGACCAGGCTGCCAATGTTGCTCAGCACAATCATGGTTCCAGGCTGTAAACATGTAGCAAAGAAGATCGCCAGGCCCCGGCAGGCAGCAAAGGTCCCCCAGAAGATGGAGTTCAGCCCAGCTGCTTTGCTTTCCTCCATTCCAACGTGGGTGGTTGCAAATGAGAAAATGTAAGAGCCATAGGTGATCTCAGCTCCAACGTAAAAAAAGAAGAACATAAAAAGGAGACAGACCAGGGCCTTGTGATACTTAGCTCTTCGAGATGCCTGAGCAGATGTTATTGATTTTTTGTTTCTTGAGCTTTTGTTGAAAAACAGAGCAAACAGGAAGACAGAAACTACAAAGATGTAAGTGCCGATAGAAATATAAGCCCACAGTAAGTTCAAATCATCAGGTACTGCGAACAGAAGGTCTGGGTTGGCTTTAAGTGATCGGTTGAGAGCTGAAGGGTGAAGGTCAGACTCTGAGTGGTTTCCAGCTGACACTGTTGTCCCCAGGGCCACTTTTGCCAGAATTGGAGCCAAAAATGCACCCAAGGCAAAGCTGAAGTGTAAGGCCTGCATGTGTGGGGCTCCTTTGTCTCCCCATAGAGCCAAGATAAGGACGTTGGCACCTACCAATGAAAGATGAGGAAGTGATTAAGTTAAATATGAAATCATTAAAAAGAAAAGTTTATTACTGTCAAAGAGAGGATCAGTGTCTTTTACAGGCATGAGCATTATAATGTTCTCATTTATCAAACAACATATGTGAGTCAATTCTGTGCTTCAGGAATCCTGACCCCTGCTATCAAAGAATTCTGCGCATAACATTTCATATGTATGCATGACATTGCACAAGCAGATAAACTACCACCTTCTACAGACAGACATGTTGGAGACTGGGCTCTGTAGGGTTAAGTTGCTGGACACATGAGCCTCTGGCTGTGTTGGAAAGGACAGATACATATAGTGCTCTGAAGTCAGGAAGCCACAGCTGTGGCAACCAAGGACATGGGCTGCTGACGTCCTCTATTCCAGAGCAATAAAGCTGCCAACCTTAGAGATTTCCAGACAGTTCTCTCTCTCTCTCTCTCTCTCTCTCTCTCTCTCTCTCTCTCTCTCTCTCGTATTTAGTACAGGGTCTACAGAGTCTTACTACACAGATCAGACTTGTAGTGATCCTTCTGTTTTCAGCCTCCCAAGAGATGGGATTACAGGAGCATGCCACCATGCCCAGTTTTAGACAGTTCTCTTAACTGGCAAAATTTACCACTTGTGAAAGTCTTCAAAGTGACTCCCAAGGTCCTGCTCAGTTCCCTTGCTTGCCTCAATATCCCCTTCCATTGTTAGAAACCCAAATCACTTCTCTCTTTTATTTAAGCTGTTTGTATTCCACTTCTTTGGGAGTTTGGGGGTGTCTTACTCTTCTCTCATTGCTGGGACAAATACCCGACACTCAAAATGAAGGAAGTAAAGGTTTATTTAGCTCACAGTTACTGGAGGTTTCAGTCCATAATCAGCTGGCTCCAAGGCAGAGCGGCACATGGCAGAGGGCAACCTTTCATGGCATCAGCAAAAAGCAAGAGAGCAAAGGGAGGAGTAGCAGCAGCTCAAGCAGCTAGCTTCTCTTCCCACCTTATATTGTAATGCAAATTACCTGCCCCAGGGAAGGTGCAGCATTCACATCCACAATAATCAATCACAAACTCCAGAGGCTGCTCCATGACTGCATGAGACTTTGGGGGACATGTATACACAAACCATATCAGGTGGCCTCATTACTTGTGATACAGACATTATCAAAGACTCTTTATAAAACAATAATAACAGCCAGACATGGTGGCACATGCCTATAATCCCCGCTCATAGGAGGCAGAGGCAGAAGGATCTCCATGAGTTCAAGGCCAGCCTGGACTACAAAGTGAGAACAAGACCAGCATCAACTACACAGTGAGACTGTGTCTCAGAAACAAACAACAAACAAAAAAATCAGATGGGAGTAATTTTCATAGACCTATTTAATTGTAAATATTTTAAATATATGAATTTAACTGTTAAAATTTTATCATCTAACAGTGGCTATATTTCTAGAGCTTACTATAATGAAAATTAGAGGAAAATAACAATTGGGAATATTATTTACATATAAAACATATAGAAAGCCATGGAGAAGAACCTGAATTCTCAGGACTCTACTGTGACCTTTAGAGGAATAAGAACAGGTTTTAGTATGTGTGCATACACTGAACACTTCCAAAGTGAAATGCCAAAGCAGGAGGTCTTTGGCTATCTTCCTTAAAACTCAGATCTTTTCAGATAGACAGATAATACCACGCTCTAAAATTAACACTAAAGTAAGCCTAAGTATTTCTATGATTTAGAAATAATATTACACACTAACCAGAGACCAAAAAGAACTGAATTTGGCAGTAATCTGTATAATGTGTGTTTTTAATAGGTTTTCAAAGAATGATAACACAACGAGAAGCTGCACTGTGCACAAACAAAAAGTGCTGAGAAAGAAAAGAATACAGAAGGGAGACAAGGACAGCACGACACACCTCAGGCTTCTCCTACTGGCTCGGAGCCTGCGTGCGCTTGTCACTGGATGGCTGCTCCTATGCTTTCACCACTAACTAGTAATTTGAAACTTATTTTATGCCACCATACCATCATTTTCTCTAATACAATTCCAAAATTCTCTCCTAAAATGAAAGCCTGCTCACCTGTATTGAAATTACCCACAGAAGGGGTATTTTCCTGTGTTGCTACTATAAATCAACCATCTCTCCTAGAACAAAATCCCTCATGGCCACTTCAGAGTGAGCTGCTGAAAACCTGGTGCTCTGACTGGCAAGAAGAGTAGCTGCCAGCAGGTGGCTCTCGCTGGGTGGCGCGTGAACAACTCAGGAAGTCCATGTCATTTCAAGAGACAGGTGACAGTTTAGTGTCAGCTGTCTTACTACCCTAGGAGAAAGTCCGCATGCCCAGAGACGGCCCTGGAGATTCACTGACCTGTATCCAGAACACCAACTGCAGCCCCGAACACAGACATCATGGCAATCAGTAACGTTGCCGTCTTGCAGAAAGGAATAACGTAAAGGCCACCTGTGGTGGCCAACATTGACAGCGCTGGAAAGAAAAGGTGACAGTCAGCCATAAAACACGGTATTCAACAGGTAGGGTGCAGCTCTGCAGTGGAACACTAGCCTAGCATGTTCAAGGCACTGTCTGTCCTGAGGAACACAAACTTACTCCCCATACTCCTGCAGAGTCATTCATAAAGTTAACAGCACAAAAACTTCCAAAAATGCATGGTAAGATCCAACTAAAACTGAGTAATCATGAGAAGGTGACAGTGGGGGCTTCTACAAGTAGTTTCAGCATATGAATCTCATATAAGTTTTAAGGAATAAAATATGTAAATTATGAACACTATTATTACTTCTGCCCTAGTAATAATCAAGCCATGAAGTATACTAAGAAAAGTTTTATAACAAGAAGAAACAGACCAAAAATAATGTACTTAAATGTTTCACATTTGTCTTAGTTACTTTTTTCATTGTTGAGCCAAAATACCCAACATCCAGAGTTAAGGAGGGAAGGTTTATTGTAGCTCAGAGTTTGTAGAGGTTTCAGTTGGTCGTTGCCTGGTAGGGTGGCATGGCAGAGGGGCATCACAGAGGAGACACACTTTTAATGGTGGGCACAAGGCAGCAAAACACCAATCAGAGAACAGTGATCTGTCCCTATGTCCTATCCATGATACCCACGCTTAGGGCAGGTAGCACTCACCCAGGGTGAGGCCGGCTTAATCCTAGCGCTGCATTATCAGTTCATCCTGGTATCATATCGTCAATCCCAGCATCACACAACCTAGATCCAGCCACCTCCAAAGCCCACCTATGTGAGCATAAGGCTGTGAGAGGACATCTGGGTACAAGCCACAGCATTTAAGCACCAAGAGGATATTTATGCATGAGTTAATATAAAAAGGGAAAAAGAAAACATAACCAGTATAATAGTTTGTAGCAAAAGTTTACTAACTAGCATCAGAAATAGGAAAGAAAATACAAGAAATATATTCTCCTAGTCCATTTTGGAAATAAGTATTGTTTATTACTTATCAGCTGTAAAGTATTCTCACTGGTTCCAAAGATGTTTTATCACATTAATTCTAAATGTCATTTTCAAGTATCTATTTATTTTTTTTAAAAGGCGGTAAAAACGCTTTGCTGGTGATGTCCAGAGTGACAAAGGGCATTCCTGGACATCACTGACATGGGGCAGAGGGAACAAAACCGCAGCTCACATCAGTCCGTGCATGACATTGGGCCCCTTCATTTTCAGTACAGGGGCCACAGACCCCTGGGCAGCTCGTCCCCGTGGCTGTGGCCTGAGATCTGCCCTCTGCCCTCCTAAGCAGAGCTTGGGATCTCCAGTGTGTGGAAAGCTCGGGATCACCCCCACCCCAGCACCCGGACAGAGCGTGGATCCCCTCACTGCCCAGGTGAGAGACAGTGTCAGCCATTCTGCAGGCTGCTGTTTTTCATCTGTACAGCCCTATTGTAAATACATTTACAGTCCCAAAGAAGAAAATGTATCAGTGTGGTCTTACCTAAAAGTAAAGTATGATTCATGTATTCAAAAAGAACGCCACCGATCATAGAGCCACACAAGACTCCGGAGGCTCGGCTCACAAAAATTAGAGAAAGACCGCTGAGATTTTGGTTTACATTTGTTGCCAAATCTTGAAACGTGGGTCCCAGTATACCAATGCTCATTCCCTAAAATTTAAAAAGACAAAACCCTTTTATTTACAACCATTAAAATGAGAAAGCAATACTACACGCACATATAGAATGATACTGACAATAAAATTTTACTAGGAAATGTGTTAGAAAGAACTGAGAGTTCTGGTTCATTTTTAGAGGAAGCATGTTAGATTTTTAACAAAGAAAAATGGGTCTAATAATCTACGCTTCAAGAAGAATTGATCCTAATTACAGCGTTCTGCGCCAAGTGAAAGCAGGGTGCGCCCGCTGTCCGAGCGACGGAAGTCTCCAACTGATGATCAGTCCTGTACAAGACCGCACAAGCTCATTACAGCAGAAGAAGCTGAGTACTGGCTCTAAGCAAATTACTTTATGCACTCAGGGGACTCAGAAAACCTGGCACATCAGAAGGGCTCACCCAGCGGCTGCACTGAGAACATTCTCTTCCTCTCCCCCATCCAGTGTGCAACGGATTGGGGCTCAGGCTCTCTGAGATGCCAAGTAACCAGTGACTAGCCTCAAAGGTCTAACTCTTCTAACTCTGCAAACATCTAAAATCAACAAATTTAGCAAGAAGATTTTGGTAAAACTCACACGTGGACACGGAATGTGCTGAAAACGAAAACAAAACGCAGAATTTAAGGTTCTGAGGCCTGGATTTTAACAGGATTGTGGGCAGAATAGAAGATGTTCCTGACTGGCAATTAACCAGTTGTGTCATCAGGAAAAGCCATTCTCTTCTCTGGGAGCGATTTCTCTGTTTGCAAAACTAAAACCTGCTTGAATTTGGTCAGTCCACCAAGAAGAAGAAATTTGTACAGCTGTATTCAGGGCACCAATTTGGCGCTCGAACTGGGTGGTCAGGGAAGCGCTCAAATCCTGGGCAATGCCCCTCGCGCTCCAGCGCACCCGGGAGACAGAGGTTCTCTCGCTTCAGTTGGAAAGCGCTTCCGGGAATGCAGTTTCACATTTGATGGTCCCCTCCGCAAGTAGAACGGTGCCCGATTTCCAGAAAATGAAACACGCCCAGGCCGATTATTTAAGCCCCAGGATCGCTCCGTGTTCAGGGGCGCAGGAGCGACTCCCACCGGGAAGGTCACGTCCCGCATGCGCCGCCCGCTGCTTACCAGCCCCAGGAAGGCAGCGTACACAACCCCGGTAGAGAACCAGCGCAGCGTGCTCTCAGCCCGGGCGCCCTGCGGGGGACCCGCCGCTGCCTGGGGCTCCTTCTCCGCCGGGGCAGCGGTCGGGAGGAGCCACTGTGTAACAGCAGCCGGGGTCCGGGCCCCGCGGAGGTCCAATTCCAGCTCCAGCTTGGCGGCTCCAAGGTGCTCTCGCTCCTGTCATGTTCACCTCTGGGTCCCAGGTTTTCAGAATTGCGCCTGACCCCGCCCTTGGAATCTTCACAGTCCCCAAGGTGCCATCTCACCAGGCTCCGCCCCGAGTGGCACGAGGGAGCACAGGTGCAGTCCGCAGGGGACCTATGCCCTCAAGACTGGGCCTAGAGCTAGAGAGGCCCAGGGAATACACCCCTATGTCCTGTTCCAGGGTAGTAAATCGTCAGGCCTCCAGGCAAAAATGTAAGCCTAGAACTGCCCGGTGAAACCTTGAGCCCTGGGAATCCAACTAGCCTGAATTTGCCGCCTTTTGAAATTCCAAACTCCCTTCACTTCCTCCACAGTGTTTGTTGGTCCTCAGGATTAAGCTGTTTCGGATAAATCTCAATGAATCCTCCCAGCCAAAATGGCCCCATTCACAGAGAAAAGGTCCCAGTAGTACAGAGCACTGAACAGCTTTTCTTAGGGCAGTTATGGAATCAGTAGAGTATGGACAGTGTAACAGTAGTTAAACTTGGGTCCGAATTTAGTTTCAAACATCCACAGACTCCAGTTCTTCCACATACTTCTAGAAGACACTGATTTGCCTGGTCACTGAGTACAGACAAGCCAGCCAGGGAAGGCCAGTTCTGCTTGCCATTGACCTGCCTGCACTTGTTGCATTGCTCTTTGCCCAAGTAGACCACAGACTCAAAATGTGATAGATATTTTATCATGTATCTGAAATGTTCTCCCTCTCCCCTCCACTGCAAAACTTTGTCTCCTTCCTAGCAATCCAATTTTCCAGTTTCATCTATTTAGTCATTGATTCATTTTAGTTTACTAGAGACATGTCTCTTTCATCTGCTTATAACTCTCCTTTCCCACTATCTTACTTCTTATCCTCCTCATTTCTTGCCTAGACAAAAGCTTTCTAGTGATTTCCAAAGTGTGTGTCTTGAATAGTTGGGGGGGGGGGCTTAGAAGCTCAAAGTAATGGACAGATAATAGGACATGAAAATACTAACTTTTATTGCCTAAAACCAAGCTCATCTCCTCACCCTCAATAAACCTGGGTGGCTTCAGGGTATTCTGGGCCCCACCCACCCCAGGCTGTCTATGTGAGGAGCCTGAGCTAAAGTCAGGCCTCCTGTCTGTGAAGAGGTTAAATTACAACAACTTTAAAGATCAAACTGCATTTTATTAGGGAGCTTGAGGTTGGACCACATCTCATTTGGCTGGATAGATTGGGAGTTTGAACAGTTGCATAGAAGTGGTTGGATTTACGTGTGAAAAGAGGGTGAAAAATGAACCCAAAGCAACAAAAAGCAAATTAGTTCTTTAGTGCTGCATCTTAAATCCACCTTAAAGGTCTTGCTTCCTCAGGTAAATGGGACTCTCACTGACTGGCTTGCTGTGCTTGGTCCATCAGTCTCTGTAATCATGAGATCAGCGATCTTGTTTGATTTGTTCCCCAACATATCCTGCGCTAGTGCAAGGTGTGGCCTGTTATTGACAGAGAAGTGACTGCATAAATTATCGCAGGATTAAACATTTCCATGGGGTCTGGTAACCATAGTCATCAGTGGAGCTACAGCAGTTCTCAGGTGGAAGCTGAAGCCAGATTTCAGCAGAACAAGCGTAATCAAGGGCAAAGTTCACTGTACATACTACAGAAGTCAATAAAGTAGTAGAATGGCTTAGTGACTGAGCACAGACTTAGTGACAGAACAAAATTTAAATGTGAAATCTTGGGCACCATTTCTACTGATCATACAACTAGGGTGGAAAACTATCTAACAATATATCATCCAGTATAAAATAGTGCTCAAATCATCTGCCTCATGAAACTGCTTATGGATTCAAGGAGTTGGTGAAAAACATCCAGGCTGTGTTACAGACCTTCCTCCTACTCACTGCCCAGTTCCTGGTTTCAGGGCCCATGATGACTTCAACTTGATATATGCAGCATGACAAATGGGTACATTGGGAAGGTTAAAAGTATTTGCAGGGGCTGGTGAGATGGCTCAGTGGTCTAAAGCACCTACTTAGAACAAGCTTAGCAAAGCACAGGGACCATGGTTCAATCCCCCAGCACCACATGCCAGCCAGCCCCACCCCCTGGTGGGCTGAGCTGGACACACACACACACACACACACACACACACACACACACACACACATAAATAAATAAAATTAAAAAAAATATTTGCAAAGGGAAGTTTAAGTATTACATTTATAAAGTTTAATTTCATTAAAAATATGGCAGTTGTAGCGAGAAATGACAAAAACAACATTACAGAGGCCCAGTCAGTCCTCAAGTCTATCCCTGTGAACCTCAGCCTACTGGCCCATCCTGTTGTACACAGGGAGCATCTAGCCATGAGCAGTATTATCAAAACAAGGCCATGAATCTACCTTATGACCAAGCAAATCCATGACTGAAGTACAAGCTTTCTCATGGAAATAACTAGAAAGACACGTATAGCCTACACTATTACAATTAGGTGTGTAAAATCCTTTCCATCTCTGCCCAGAGCCACAGCTCTCTCACAGGAGCCATGAGACTCCCTGGCATGAGGCAAAGGTAAAGGAGGCACCCTGCCCTGGGCAGAGTGCCCAAGGCACTCAAAGTAGTTATGGTAGCAGCCAAGGACAGCTAGAGTTTCATTTATTATTCATTTAAGATTAAAACAAGGAGTGTATGATCAGTTTCTCTCAGCTTCCACTTAACCACTTTTTAAAAGTGTTTTTTCACAGCCAGGTGTAGCTGTGTATGCCTGTAAGCCCAGCTCCTGAGGTCAGGACAGGAGGATTGCAATTTCAAGGTAAGCCTGGGCAATGTAGCAGCTCTGTCTTCAATTTTAAAAGATTTTATTTTTAAAGAATGGGGATATATGTAGATTAGTGATAGTTCCTTGCCTAGCAGGCAAGAGACCCTCTAAGTTCAATCCCTAATTCCACCACCTAAACGAAACAACCAACGAAATGAAAACATAAAACTTTTTCCCAAGACATGAGGGATAAAGAAGAGTAGAGAAAAGCTGCACACATTAATCGTGGTTCATAGTGGAGGCACTGATGCAAATGATCACTATTCTTGTTTTATACAAGAAGGAGGCCCATGGTTACTGATGCCAGGCTTTCTGTTCTTGAGCATTGCAGAGAAAGAGAACAAGGAAAAGAGCCCCATATCATATGATGTTCCGCTTGGAAAATCTCCTTTTCACTCTGAGACAGAAATGGATTTGTAATTACTTCCATTAGGAAATTATTACTAAGAAATATACTTACTTAATTATTACTAAGAAATATACTTGTAAGAGATATAAATATATCTCTTACAAGATATCCAGCTAGAAACAGCTTCACTGGGAGACTGGGAAGGTTGGAAATTACATAGCAAATTTGATAGCAGCTGCAAGGCCAAAAATGTTAGATGTCATTTCCAAAATAACTAAGTGAAAATACTCCCGTTTTAGAACCACTCACTAAAAGTGTAAAATCTGGACATATTCTT
>NW_004524666.1:10733991-10735087 GCF_000260255.1 Octodon degus | reverse complement strand
CAAAGGCTTATCACCTACATAGAACAAGAACATATCTTGAAATTACCTTTTTCCACATTTCTCCTGAACCTTATGGATTCTGCTTAATCAAAATGTCACTTTGCCCCACTGCACTATCACTGTGTACTTCCCATATCACAGTGAGGACAAAAGTCACTTTGCACCCCAAGATAAAACGAAAATTGTAGAGTCATCTCCCTGATTGTCATCTAAGCAACCTTGAACATTTCCCATAAAACCTGGCTCCCCTGTCCTACCAATTTGATTTGAAACTGTCTCGTTGCTATTTGTTTATCAATAAAATTATGGAAAACAAAATAAAAACAGTAAAAAAAAAAACCCCAAAAACCTGGCTCCCTGGCAGAAGCAATTTTGGCCATGGTTTTTGCCGTACTGCGTGTGGCATCTGTTATGACCTTCATGAGCTTGATGATCGTGTGAGGCACTTGCTGTCTCTCCATCATGAACAGATGAACACAAACTCAGAAATCTTAGCACTTCTTGATTTTTTTTCTTTGAATATTGTGGTAGTTTTACTTGGCAAGACAGGCCTGCTCTCATTTTCCTTGAAGGTAAAGTTTTCCTTTTTGAAATGCTTCTGTCTCTGAGTCATTTTCCAACAAGGTAAAGGCACCTTGCTGTCCTGCTGCACGAGATCAGGGTAAAGCTGAGAGCTGAGAACTTGCTCAGTTTCCCTGAGATGGTGGCACCTGTATCCCAACAGCCAGCTCAACTCCCACGTGTACCCACTAGTTGTTGTGAGGAAATCCCAACACTGGGGTTACGTCCTCTGCTGCAGGGCAATTAGGCAGCCTTTACCCAGATTAACCTTATCTGCACTGGGCTAATTGTTTTTATCAAATTACTACCTAATTTAAAGAAGACACCAGAGACATCTGGAAATATGCATATACAAAAATCAAGAGAGCAGGAGAACTCAGCTACATGAGTGGAGCTACACAGAAACGATGATAAAATGTTTTACTGGCTCTTCAGCTAATGGGGTACTGGCGAGCAAATCTTACGTGAAAGAGTAAACCATGAGCACTGTGAAAGGCAGCAGTGCCTGGCCCGCTTCACTCCAAGGGTCCTGAAT
>NW_004524666.1:10726350-10733341 GCF_000260255.1 Octodon degus | reverse complement strand
AGGGAACCTGCCAATAATAACGAGAGAAAACTCAAATTTCATCTAATCTGAGATACACTGTGGGATACTTCAGCTACAGGCTCTATCAAAATATTTCTAGCTATCTATGTTAAAGAATGCCTCATGGTATCATTTACTTCAACCACCTCAAATCAATTTCATTCCATTATTCTGCATTTTCCCTTCATTCTCTTCCTCATAGCCCAGAATCAGAGGGCAAAGCTTTCTTGTCCTTGCTCCTTCTAGTTCTTTTCTGCTGGCGATCCAGAGGCGAGGTGGCTAATTTATACATCACAGGAAATAATACAGCAGTGAATATTGCTGATCCCAAACTTGTGTACAGAACTACTGGCAAATCTGGGTATAGTCCTTGGAGAATTCCAATTACTGCAGGAATAGCCATTTCTCCAAGAGCACCACCAATGACAAAAAAAGCTGCAGATTTCCCACTTATGCTCGTGTACTGCTCAAGCCAAGAAACACCACTGGGAAATGTGGCGGCCATTGAAGCCCCATACACGGAACTCGCTATCCAGAGACAAAGTGGGTTCTTGTCAAAAAGCACCAGGAATAAAGATGAGACCAGGCTGCCAATGTTGCTCAGCACAATCATGGTTCCAGGCTGTAAACACGTAGCAAAGAAGATTGCCAGGCCCCTGCAGGCCGCAAACGTCCCCCAGAAGATGGAGTTCACTCCAGCCGCTTGGCTTTCCTCCAGGCCAACGTGGGTGGTTGCAAATGAGAAAATGTAAGAGCCATAGGTGATCTCAGCTCCAACATAAAAAAAGAAGAACATAAAAAGAAGGCAGAGGAGGGCCTTGTGATGCTTAGCTCTTCGAGATGCCTGAGCAGATGCTGTGGAATTTTCTTGCATTGAGTTTTTCTTGAAAAACAGAACGAAGAGGAAGAAAGAAACTACAAGTATGTAAGTACCAATGGAAGCATAAGCCCACAGTAAATTCAAGTCATCAGGTACTGCAAACAGAAGGTCTGGGTTGGCTTCAAGTGATTGGTTGAGGCCTGGAGGGCGTAGGTTGGGTTCTGTGTGGTTTTCAGCTGACACTGTTGCTGTTGTCCCCAGGGCCAATTTTGCCAAAATAGGCGTCAAAAATGCACCCAAGGCAAAACTGAAGTGTAAGGCCTGCATGTATGGGGCTCCTTTGTCTCCCCACAGAGCCAAGATAAGGACGTTCCCACCTACGAATGAAAGATATAGAAAATTATTTAAGCTAGTTATAGTAGATTTTTTTAAAAAAATTAAAATAAAAAAAGGTTTATTACCATTTTTTTTCTTCTCATTACCATTAGAGGGAGGATGAGTCTGTATAACACGGCAGCAGCTTTGGGACACTCTCAGTCAGCAGACATTGCCCCTGCTTCAGTTCTGCATTTAAGCAACGCTAACCCTTTGGTGCCAGAAAACCATTTAATGGAATACTTCCCATCATAGTACATAGAACTGCACCAGTGGCAAACCACTGCCTCTGAGAACTGCACCCATCAGTCAAGGATTCTTATAGAATAGTACTCAAATCAGACTGGGGCATATTATTTATAGGCCCATTTATTTGTAAATCTTTCAACATATTTTGAGGCAAACTTTATTCAGCACACAGTGGCCAAATTTTCAAAGCTTTCTGTATGGGACTGATAATCACTTCCAGCACATTTCATAAATATAGACTGTATATAGAGATACATAGAGGCACATAGATAGATACATGCCAAACACATATTCAGGAACCAGAATACTTCAGGACTTTGTTGTGCCACTTAAAGAACACAGAAATACTTTTTCGCATTTGTGTCTACATCGTCTAAACATCTCCAAGATGTCATTTAAAATAATCACATATTTTCAGATAAACATATATTTGCATCCTGTAAATTTACCACCAAGGTGAATGGAAGTATAAAACATTTCTACAGTCCATCAACTAATTTTAGAGTATGGAATGGCAGCTAGGAAGGTGGCTTTGGTAGGAAGCCCATATCACATATATTATGAAGCAGGTGTTCAAAGAGGTGACGATGGGCACTCTTCTGTAATGGGGAAAACTTCTGAGTGACAAAAGAACAGGAAAAGAAAGTAGTGCATACCACAAGTTTCTCTTAGCTCAGTAACTAGGGTGCATTTTAAAATGGATGACTGTCTCTCTGCTTTTAGAGCCAACAAGTGGGGCCAGAGAGATAGTTCAGTGGACTAAGTGCCTGCTTAGGCAAGCGCAGGGACTGGGGTTTGATCCCTGGCACCACGTGTCCCACTGGCCCTGCCCTCCAGGACCTCTGAGCCAGCCATCAAAACCAGGCATGGTGTTGCATGCCTGTAATCTCAGTGCTGGTGAGGCTAAAAACAAGAGAATCACTATGAGTCCGAACTGTGTAGTGAGACCCTGTACCAAATACATTAAAAAAAGAAAAGAGCCAAAAGTGGTTCCTATTTATATTAAATTACCAATTTTTTTCTTACATTATAATGACAAAAGTCTCTCCTGAAATGACAATCTGTTCAGCGTACTGTACTTACCCACTGGACAGGGGTTGTTCCCTGTTTAGGAAGGTTGTTCTGACCAGGTGACACCATTCCCAACTCAGTAAGTCCATGTCACTTCAAGAGCATTGCAAATGACAGTCTGATACATTGTGCTCTAATTGTCATAGCAGTACTGTCCTGTTCCCAGAGATGACACTGGAGAAAGTCACTAACCTGTATCCATAGTGCCATAGGAAATACCAAAAACGGACATCATGACAATCAGTAATACTGCTCTCTTGCAAAAAGGAATAAGATAAAGACCAGTTGCGGTAGCCAATAGTGACACCCCTGGGAAGAAAGGTAATAAACTCTACTATAATAAGCAGTATTCATGAAGAGCCATGCATCCAGTTAACATCATGAAACTGTCCATGAATACAAAATAAGCCCAAATAAAACAGTTATCTTGAGAAGATGGGCTGTGGAGATTCTACAAGTGGTTATTTTATCTAAATATTCTATGATTTTTATGAAATATAAATATGAATTACTAACCCATGAAAATAGTTCTAGTGCTAATAATCAAACTGTCAGTTATATCACAAAGCAATGTTTTACAGCAAAAGACAAAAGGCAAATATTATTTAAATACTTCACACATACAGCTTCTTAAGGGAATTTTAGATCTGAGTTGTCATTGTAAAAAGACAGAAAGAATACACTTGGTGTGGTATTTTTGTGGTAAAAGTTTAAATAAATTAGTTTGGGAAATTTTGAGGGGTATACGGACATATATTGTTGGGCTGGAGAGGTAGCTCAGGTACAGAGTGCTTAGGTAGCAAGAAAATTAGGGTTCAATCCCTTATACAGTAAAAAAAAAATTATATTGTTTCATTTCACTTTGGAAACAAGAGATTAATTATTGGCAATAAATTTTTCTCATTGTTTTCAAAGGACTATACCATGTTAATCCATGAACCTAAATTTTCTTTAAACATGTCAATTCATCCAATAAATGTATGTTGAAAGCTTTGCCATCTATGTGCAGGAGGACAAAGGGCTCTCTGCAGTCATCACTGGTATTGGATCGCAGAGATAAAAGGGTAGCCGATATCAGTCCCTCAGGGAGTCCCGCCATTCTGGACCCCTTCAGGTTTAACCCAGAGGCCATGGAGCCCACCCAGGTTCCAGGTGCTACTTCTGATCTCTGTGCTCCCAGCAGATCTGCCTTCCACCCTCATAAGCAGACTTTTGGTCACCTACTGTGTGACCCTGAAATGGTTTCCAGAAGGTCCCAGAGCAGTTTTCCCCTCATTGCCAAGGTGAGAGACAGCAGGGGCCCAGCTCCATGGAAGATACCTAATACTCCTTATTTCACTAGCCAATCATTCTGTAGGCTGCTGTTTCTCTTATAGACTGTCAAAGGAAAACTCAATAAAAGTCAATGGGGAAGTGAAATTGCTGTTTACTTACCTAAAAGTAAAAAGTGATTCATACAGTCAAAGAGAATTCCGCCGATCACAGAGCCACCCAAATATCCCAAAGCACGACCCACAAATATATGAGAAAGACTGCTTATATTTTGGTTCACATTTCTTGCCAAATCTTGAAATGTGGGTCCCAGGATAGCAATAGTCATTCCCTGAAATTTAAAAAGAACTTTTATTGACAAAGTAATATGCATCTAATTTATGTCTACTATAAAAAAGTGGGGGGTGGGTTACAATGCCATGCAATGGGTTACAATAAATTACTTTAAGGCTGCAAGTAAGGAAAAATATACAATGACAATACAAGTATTATTTGAGCCACAGGCCCTTACTGCTTCTCTTTCAAAACTCTCAATTTTTAAAAACTTATTTAATTCTTGTGGTATTGGATTGCATGCTATTTCTTATTTGAGTAATATCATAAAATGCCATTCTATATTAAAAGGTACCAAGAAGCTTGAGATGTAATTCAGTGGCAGAAAAATTGCCTAGCATGCCTGAAACAACTCAGTGTCATCACTGACACAGAAAAAATAGGTAAATTATATGCTTTCATGCCTGCTAGCTAAGTATTCTGTCACTAAGATACATAACTAGCCTTCTAGCAACCTTGGGGGTTTCAAACTTGTGCTACCCCTGCTTTAGCCTGTGGAGTAGCTGGAATTACAGGAGTGCACCACCACACCTGACCAGGTTCCTGTATTTTGATATGTACCACTTGTGATGCCATGAAAATCTAGAAGTCAAAAATTTAATTGTCAAAATAGTCTCATTTTTGCTCCTGTTAAAATTTAATTGTCAAAAAATTGCAACATTTCTGGTGTAATTGGAGTCCTTCCTCTGAACTACAAATACAGAATATACAGGAAATAAACTATCTAAACATTTTTAAGACTATATTTTTCTTCAAAAAAATCCTTAGCCCATCAGAAGTACAGTTTGTAAGGCTTTCTTAGAAAGTTCTATATGCAACATACAGAATAACTTTTAAAATAAATTTTTACTCAACAATGTATGGTGATAATTTGAACTTGGTCTAGTCTATCTCCATCTATATCAAAAGGTATCCTAACTTCATATGTCAAAAATGCAACCTAGCCAGCCAGTGTGCGGGCACAGTGTATAAGTGGGACTGCCTGGGGCCCAGCAGACCCTCATTCCTGCCAGCACACAGGCCTGATGTGTAAGTGGGATCACCCAGGGCCCTCCAGATCCTCACCCCAACCAGCACCCAGGCCAGACGTGTGTGTGGAACTTCCTCTATCAGAAAGGCCCAGTGTGGATCCCTGCAGCAGAACTCCCTGCAGAGAGGCTAGAGGCAAGACCCACCAGCTGATCCAGGAGCAGAACATCTTGCCAGAGGGGCACAGTGTGTTGACTTCCAAGGGCTGCAGCAGGAAGAAGCAGAGCGCAGAAGCCAGACCCAAGCCACACCCACCCAGACGAGTTTGAACTTGGTAGATCTGGACCTAGTGCTAAGGTAATAACTCTACCAAAACTCTACACCAAAGATCAGACAAGACTGCTATACAAAATGGCAAAGAGAATGGACAAAATGCATTCCCAGGCCCTGAGCTTACCTACAACAAATGCAGAAGACCCTAGCATAGAAGAAATTGGAAATCACACACCTGAAATCTCTGAAATAATAGCATCTGAAGTAAAAACAAAACAAAACAAAACAAACAACTGCTGAAAGGTATAGAGGAAATCAGGTCAGAAATAATCTTTAAAGTAAAAAAAGAAATAATAATGAAAGAACTACTAAGTGCTTCTAAAGAAGACACTGATTAAAAAATAGAGAATAGAAAAATGATGGAATCCTTGAATGAGCAATACAGGAAAGAAATAGAATGTATGAAGCAGACTCAAAGTGATATACAGAAATTTAAAACCTCAATCACAAACTGGCAAAACTGTTTGAATGAAAGTGAAAATAAACATTCAGACCCTGAAGACACCATTGCAGCTAGTGAAAAGGTAAGAAAAAATCTCTTAAAAACAACTAGGATGGAGGAAAAAATAATTTAATACCTGCAAAATGATGCAAAGATGAACAATGTGAGACTAATAGGCATCAATGAGAAGGAAAGAGTCCATACAAATGATATGAAAAGAATATGGGGGGCTGGTGAGATGGCTCAGTGGTCTAAAGCACCTACTTAGAACAAGCTTAGCAAAGCACAGGGACCGCGGTTCAATCCCCCAGCACCACATGCCAGCCAGCCCCCCCCCCTGGTGGGCTGAGCTGGCCCCCCCCCCCACACACACAAATAAATAAAATTAAAAAAAAAAGAATATGGGCAGAAGTAATAGCAGAAAACTTCCCAAATATGGGGAAACAATCTGACATTCAGGTAACAGAAGCATAAAGAACTCCAAATAACATCAACCCAATTAAAACCACACCCAGGCATATAATAATCAAGATCTCAGAAATTCAGCACAGGAACACTATACTAAAAGCCTCTAGAGAAAAGAAACAGATCATATGTAAAGGAAAACCTATCAGAATAATGGCAGATTACTCTTCACAAAGCATCAAATCAAGAAGAGCATGGAGCAAAGTACTTCAAGTCTTGCAAGCAAACAAATTCCAATTCAGACTGATATACCCTGCAAAACTCTCAAGTTTAATGGAGAAGTGAAATACTTCTATGACAAAGAACAAATAATGAATTTCATGACTATAAAGCCAACCCTACACAGACTACTAAAAGATATTCTAGATAGGGATCAAAATGACCACAACTCCATGAATGAGAATGGAAAGAACCCACTAAATAGGGCAAACAATTAAACACAGGAGAAAAAGGGGTATACAACAGCAGTCTTTCAATTATTCTTTTGTATACAGTCGGAAAATATATCCATCAGCATACTGTCCAAATGGACTTCTGCACCCTATGGGTTGTGATTCTGTCTGGGTGTACAGGGTGGATATCAAGGAAATAGCAGTAGCTCAGTTCCACAAGTGACACCTGGCCACCAGGAAGCATCATGGACACTGTCCATGTCCACCATA
>NW_004524666.1:10714053-10725090 GCF_000260255.1 Octodon degus | reverse complement strand
ATTATTAATCTGTTATGTATTTATTTCAGAAATATTTTTCTAAAATTCACTCTATCTACATGTTTTATCTTTCACATTTCAGTACTTTCCACAATTTTTAATTTGCTATATCATTATTGATTTTTAATAAAGTGAATAATGAGTACAAAAAAATAAAGAAAAAATGCAACCTAACTCTAGTATCTTTTTACAACAAATGACTAAGCTTTGGCCAAACATGTCAGTCAATCTTTCAACCAATCACAGACTGCACAATTCAGACATCTAAGTAAGGTAAGCACTAAGCTGCCACTAATCAGGCTATTTCTCTTATGCAGCTTCTTTTCTTCTATTTCTGTTCACATGCTAGGTGGATTCTTTAAACCTTCACTGGTGTATGTTTTGTAACTTGTTCAGAGAAACTAGTGTCTTTATCACTGGAGATTGCTACAAGAATGCCCCATAAACACATCCTAGGTAACCACTAAGCCAAACTCCCAAGGCTCACAGTCATTCAGCTATAAGAGGAAATTTTCCACAAATACTGAATTGAGAGGCAGCCCAAGGATTTGGAAGAAAGTGCTTCTAGTACTGCACTTTGCCCAAGCCTAACACAACACTTCACTATATGAAGTCCTGAATAAAATGGGAATTGTGGACAGGGTAAGAGATGTTCTTGTCTCCAGGTCACTTTCCCCCTACGGTCAATTTCTAACTACAAAAGTAAGTAGTTGGCTGAATTATGCCAGGCCTTTAGGAAGAGAAAAATCACTTTCCTGGGTAATAATTTGGCATGAACTAGAGACTTGCCAACCCCTATTGTATCTCCCCATTGAACCAAGAACATGAAAGAAAGTTCTAGATGGATTGAAAAACATGCTAGGAAAATCAGCTTCCCACTTGGCAGCAGCCCTCCTGACCACGGCTGAGCCCGCGTGTTAGTTGTGGAAACCGAGGCTCAGGCCGATGGCTATTGAGCCAAGGTAACAGTGTGCAGGGACCAACATGCGACTCCGAATGGGAAAGTCGCGTTCTCTGCAGAGATCCTCTGGGCCCTGAAGGGTTGCAGCCCCAGCTCTCACCAGCCCCAGGAAAGTGGCATACAGGACCGCGGATGTGAACCAGCGCAGCGCGCTCCCCGTCCCGGGCACCACCACCGCCTTCGGCTCAGGCTCCGGGGCCGAGGCTTGCAGGAGCTGCTGCGCAGCAGCCGGGGGCCGGGCCCCACCGAACTCCGCTTCCAGCTTCAGCTTGGCGGCGAAGGGAAGGTGGCCTTGCAGTCGTAGAGCCTTTCTTCACAGGACCCTGTGGAGCCCTCAGCCCCGAGTCTTCAGGCCCCAGTGATGTGGGCTCCCTCCAGCGAGATGCCACAGTCAGGTCATGACGAATTCGGACTTTGGAACGCGTAGGTGTGGCCAGCAGTGGATATTCTTGCTCCATATTGCAGCACTCCGGCTGTGGTCACTCTGCAGCAAAAGGGACTCTCACCCTGAGGACCGCAATTTCCGCCGGAAGTTAACGTGGTTGCCTGGGAGACGGACGCCGTACCCGGGCAAACGCAGCCCAAAGACCGGGAGCGCAGCGGTGGAAACTGAGTTCTTAACCCAGGTGTTCAGATTTAAGAAGCGAGGCTGCAGGTTCCAGGTTCTCCTTACCCGCTGCGAGCTGGGGACTCTCCAGTGGGCTCTGAGGGACAAATAGGCTCTGAATCAGCAGGTGCCCACTGAAGCAAGGTAAAGGATTTGCTATGAATCTCCGAGTCGCTGGCTGGCCTCACTGAACATTTGTTGAGCAGAGAAGCTGTATCTCCTCTCCCTGATGCTGAGGTGTCGCGAATTGGTACCGTCTGTAGGAAATAAACCAAACGTAGCTGAGGAGTGTCTGGGAATAACGGAAAGCATCACTAGCCGGTGGTGACCTGGAACAAGTATGCCAAGCGGTGCATTCCAAATGCCAAGGTGCACTGCAAGCCTCAGGGAGAGCTGCTATAGCAGGAAATTAATAACGACGGACCGATTTCAAGGCAAGAGCATCTTAAATCTCTGGTGAATTCACCGCGTCGCGTAAATGCAAGACCACTCGATACTGTGGATTGATTTTTGTAAATTTAATTTTATTAGTACATGCTTTCGGTACATAATGCTTAATCGTGGGGAGTTGGTACGTGTACATAATACATCTTTTTACTTCCCCTTCTCAAAGAGACAAAGCTTTGAAGGGGAATGGAGAGATTTTCAGAATTTAACCTTTCTTGCTCCCTGGCCATCTTAGCGGCTCTTGGTTGAGGGCCTTCCGCACCTAAGGAAGGAAGATGGTGGCCACAAAGAAAACGAAAAAGACTCTGGAGTCCATCAAGTCTAGGCTCCAACTTCTTATGAAAAGTGGAAAATACACGCTGGGTTACAAGCAGATGCTGAAGATGATCAGACAAGGCAAAGAGAAATTGATCGTCCTTGCCAACAACTGCCCAGCCTTGAGGAAATCTGAAACAGAGTACTATGCCATGTTGGCCAGAATTGGTGTCCATCACTATAGCGGCAATAATATCGAACTGGGCACCACATGTAGAAAATACTACAGAGTGTGCACGCTGGCAATCATGGATCCAGGTGATTCTGATATCTTTAGAAGCATGTCAGAACAGACTGGTGAAAAATAAACCAAGCAGAATCTTACATTAATAAAACCTGCCAGAGCTTGTTAAGAAAGAAAAAAAAAAGATTTTCAGAATTTAGAGCAATCTCAACATAATGCATCCTTTGCAACTGTCAATCTTAGATGAAAATGCTATGGACCATAATAGATAGCTGCTCATAAATGAATGGCTTGTAGGAAGATACAGAGGAATACAATGGCAAAGGCCTGAGTTGGGCTCAGCAACCTGGGAACTGCTTCTCATTTCTCATGGCAGCATCAGCTGTGACACTGAAGGAGCATCAGATGACATGACTGCTAGATGCAGCTTTATTTTTAGAATGTCTGCAAGGGAAATAGTCACATATTCAGTTGCTCTAACACTTTGGCTGCTTAATTGCTGGCTCTGTGCTTTGACCCATAGAGCTAACTTCATTCTCAAAAACAATGTCTTAAGCCAGGCCTTGTGGCACATGTGGGAGGCTGAGCTGGGAGGACCGCAGAATGGGAGAAAGCAATGCCCAATATTTCTTCTGTTCCAGATTTATTTTTGCTCTTTAACCAAACTAAAGTCTCAAAATGTGATATTCTTTATTCTATATTGAAAATAGTCTTTTCCACATTCTCTCTCACACTCCCAGTCTATAAGGATAAATAATAACAAATTTAACTTAGAGACCAACTTAGACCCGGGTATGGTGACACTGCTCTATCCCAACACTCTGGGAGGCTGAGACAAGAGGATTGCAAGTTCAAGTCTAGCATCCGCAATTTTGCAATTTATGGTCCTACTTCTTTTTATCTTTGAATATGAAAAAATACATTAGAAATTTTAACTCTTAGTAACCTTACATTTGGTGATGTTCAGGAAGAAAGAAATTTTAAACTGTGCATATGTATAATTATACATATCGATAATTTATGAAAACACATTAAATAGACCCAAATGAATTGTCTTCATATAGACTTTAGGAAAATGTGAGAATTTGAGTTTATATTTATTGACTGCTGACTCAAATACTTTTAAAACATTTCTGAGGATTTATGACAATTATATTTAGTTAACTTATCTGTCTTAACAGTTATTTTAGATTATTCACAAGAACCAAGATAAAGGGCTAGCAAAGTTCACACGTTAATGTAGTCATATGTTTCCAAGGCTTCGTCTTTTAAGCAAGAAGCCACTTGAGTCCAATGATTCTACCCTCCTTTTTCTTTTTGGTAGAATATACATTAATGGAAGGAAGAGAATAAGACAGAAACTGAGGTAAAGAAAGCATGTGAGACTAAAAAGTCATGGTCATCTTTGGGAACTCTGAAGGTAACAAAGTTTGGTAGCAAAAGCTAAAAACTGGGAATGCTGGGGAATCCTGTCAGTGAAGGACATAATCTCGGTGCTGAGAGATGAGTATAACAGACAGTCAGACCGAGAAAGCCAGGGATTGAACCCTGCATCTGCCCAAGCACGTGCTTTAATCCGCTGAGCTATCTGGCCAGTCCTACTCCCTTTCTGTTTGAACACCCGTATTCTATTATTCTTGCCACTTTCTGAAGCAGTCCTGGAAGTCCTTGTTCATCAGTATCTTTTTTCCCCCATAATTTTATTGAGAAACAAACAGCAATGAGACAGTTTCAAACCAAATTAGTAGGACAGATTCAATAATTAACACATTGCATACATTCTTCCTAGTGGTTAATTGTTGTACAAGATGTGGACATGATATCCTATTTACAAACACCATTAGAACAAATCCCTTTATTCATTAAGAGAATGTAACTATATATCTATCCTAACCATTTTGAATACACAGATACAAAATGGACATTCATCTGTATCACCTTTTTTTGTTAAATTCCGTTATTTGAATATTATAGGTGTGTTAACTCAGCAAAATATTCTAAAAGAGTCCAGTAGTCCATAATAGTATTGAGTCTTCTGCTTCACTGGCAATGTCAGAAATTGTTGACCTGAGTCCCCTACAGCTCAACATAACAGCATGGCTTTACTTATACTTCATTTTTGCACTTTTCTGCTGGATGGTTAAGACCAATGTAAAGCAGGGCTTATGCAATAAGAGTTGTAGATTCTGGGTCTGATAAGGTCAGTGAAATCCCTTCAGGATTTATCCTGAGATCCTGTACCTCAGATTGTAGAACTTTTGTCAGTATCAGCCATGTGGATGAGTCACGGCCATTGCTTGGCCAAGTGCTCTCTGTGAAAGCCTGAGAGAATGTTTTCTCTCCATGTGACTCTCCTTAGGCACACTCTACATCATCGATCACTTTCCTCTTTGGCCCCATACTCTCCTTGATCAGAAAATTTGGGACACTACCTAGTTACATGACATTACAGTACAAGTTCTCATATGTCCTGAGTCTTATCATCAGTATCTCTACGAGGTGTGATTTAAAAAAAAAATATGGTGAATGCTAGCCTAGATGCCATCCAACAGAAAGGCAGGCTTGTAAACACATTATGGTGAATCCTCATTCACCTCAGCATTGCCATACTGTGCAACTACCTGCTCTTTCCCAACTATGAAACGTAGATGTGTACGGACATTGGTGTCTCAGGTACCCCAGAGGAGAAACACAGGAATGATGAAAAGATAGATAAGAAGACAAAAGTTGGGTCAGGTGGTAGCCCATCTGCCTGGTCGGTGAGAAGAGCCCCAGAACAGCAGTAGGGACATTTATTTATACCTTTGCAGTTAGTATTATGTGACACAAGGTTACCTAGTGACAAATAGCTGACATTGACCAGGAAGGATGCTTTTTTGAAGACTGAGGTAGCTTGCTTTGTCCTTCCTGCCCATATTTGGCCAATTTCCAGCTTCAGTGGTTCCCAACATAGATGTCTGGAGTCAGTTCAGGATATTGAGGCAGCAATGGAAAGACAACTAAAGACATGAAAGAGGACTTCCAGAACTACTTCAGAAAATGGAATGATAGATATGTTTTGAAGGAAGGGGAAGTATTCTGAGGGTGATTAACATCAAAGTGTCTTTTACTGTAATAATTTTCTTTAAACATCCACTGCAATTTTTGATCATACCATGTATTTCCATGAGAACTCGTATAAACTCACTCTTGCATATCCCTTGAATCAAGTCTTCTGGGCAGATCCCCAGGAGAATGACTAGTAGCAACAAGAACAGAGTGCTTATGAAGCGCATGGGCATCTTTACAAGGTATGGTTTTTAAGAAAACACAGTATATGTTGCCTCAAGTGCCATTTATGGAAAGGCCAGCGTGTATAAACATTATGGTTGTTCCCCAGATCTGCCATTATGTGACTTTTGGCTCTTTCCCAAAGTGAAAATGATCATGAAAGATAAACATTTTGAATTGAATCAGGACATAGAAGAAACTAAGCATGCAACTGAAGTATTTTTAACTATATTCCCTTTTGCAAGTATCTAAAGTTCAATTAATGTGGAAGGGCAGTCACGAACTACTGATGAACCTTTGCCAGCTGTCAGTTTTTCTCTGGAAGAAGTATCTACCAATTTGGCTAATGCTAAAACAAAAGGGAGTGAGGCAGAGTGAGAATACAGGTGTATGCCCAACTAGACTAAATAAAAAACCTAGAAAAGCTAGGGTATGTTTTCAAAACCTTTCCTAGTAGAGATGGGCTACACCTTGCCCCTTGTGCTTATTTTTCTCCTCATTGATGGTTGGGGTTTATGGTAGGGAAGCATTGCATGTTTTATCCTATATCCTTTTATAGAATTGCAGTGGATTTTCACCCAAGATTAACAAAATACATGTCATTGTGTCTTCCTAGTGTTCATAAAAGCGGAAGTTATAATTTCAGATTTTTTAAGTGCTGTTTTCTTAAAGGAGCATATCTTGTTCCATTTTTAAAAGGATACAACATTCTGGGGACTTACCTTGGTAGACAGGTTTTTAACAAGAAGTAGCTGGCTACTTTCAGTCCTCCCATGGATTTCTCCTAAGGTCTTAAGATAATTGAGCTCCCTTGGAAATTATTATTCCCATGCCAGTGAGAGTAGATGCTCTCCAGGGGTTTGCTCCATGAAATGTCTTACACCCAAAGCCTTCCCCTCATGAGTGTCTGGCTTGATGCAATGGTTGTCACAAAGTGGACAGCATCTCACCTAACAGAAAATTACCAGTACCCTGGAGTCCTCCTCCCTTCCTGCTCCCAGGAGTAATGGATAGCGTGATTGATGATGCCTTTAGTCTCTTTTTAATTTATAGATAGAATTACATGGTGTATTTTTTAATATATGGTTTATTTTATTTATGCTTGTGAAATTCATCCCCCATAATTACATATACTCTTTGTTGTTCATTCTCCTTGCCCTAATGGTATTGAGTTGTATATCTCATTTATGGCTGTTGGATATTTACATAGTGTCCAGTTTGGGTATATTACTAATAATGTTCCAGCGAATTTTTTTGCATAACTTTTGATGTTTGTTGTATTTTTTCTGTTTAGGGACTACTCAGTAACTTAGTTTCAGCAGTCCCATAAAGTGATGGTCAACTAGACTTCTCTGAAAGCAGAGGGGTTGATTTTTATTTTTTTTTTATTTATTTATTTTTGGCAGAACTGGGGCTTGACCTCAGGCCCTTGCGCTTGCCAGGCAAGCACTTATTCTACTGAGCCATGTCCCCAGCCCCGAGGGGTTGATTTTTAGGTAGCATGCTCACTCATCAGAAAGATACAGAGACATTTTCCAAGATTGTGGTCAGGTAGGAGCCTTGTCTGGTATGTAGGTGACAGGGTGAGGCTGTTTTGTGGTAGAGAATGGTTCTTGCTGCATGGCTCAGGAAGGGATTATAAAGGAGAAGAGAGAGAGATCCCCAAAGAAAGTTGTGTCTGGGGGGTTGGGAGCTGCTAAAGCTGAAACTGATCATATGTGAGAGGGCAGGATGAGGCCTCATGGCCTAAAGCAGTTAAGATACCTCAGTCTCGAGAAAAATGTCCTGTCTGGACATTGTGGGATATTAGTCGCTAGGCAACCTGTGTCTTGCAATTTAGTAAAGGAATAAAAGCACTTATTCTTTTGGGGGTCATCTGACAACCAGGCAGATGGGCCACCACCTGACCCAGATCTTGTCATCTTTTCTATCTTTTCTTCACTCCTGCTACCATTTCTCCCTGGGTACAATGGACTACAGTGAGAGATCAATGGATCTCTACATTTGGTGCCTGAGCAGGATACCCGGTATAAGGTAAGTGTGAGAAGCAGGAATACTTCCAAAGAGCGCATAAGGGAGGGAAGTGAATTGGCTAGAACCAGTATTCAGCACAGGTGTGCACTGGTGCTGGCACATCAGGCGTAAAACTTGGGGATGGAGGCTCATTAGGGCCATAAATGGGTTCACTAGGGCTAGAAACTGGTTCACGGGGCTCACAGGGGGCAGAAACTGGTTCATTAGGGCAAGAAACAGGTTTATTATGGCCAGAGAGAAAACAAGCTTAAAGAGAAAAATAGGTTTGAGAGAAGTCAAAAGGGAGAAAGTTATATAGAATTTACAGTTTCAAGAATCATAAATGTACACAGACATACGTAAAACTTTTTGTTGTTGTCTTGGTTCCTGGATTTGTGTTACTTTCTAAGACCACCATAAAGAACTTAGCATGGAGTACTGCTTTAAAATCAAGTCCCAAATGGGACAAGGAGGATAAAGCAAAGGTACAACAGATACAGTTTAAACCCTCTAGTTGTGCTCAATTAGATAAAAAAGGGAAAAGTTCTTTCAAATCATGAGCAGTTGGTTACAAGTGGCTCAGCACCCCTGGGGGAGATGCACAAACTGGGTTCAGGGAGGGGTCCTGTGCTCCAGTCCTAAGCTGACCCAGATGGGATTTCCCAGCTGCTTGTGCAACTGTGCTCCAGGTCCAGCTGCAGAGGTTGGCGTGAGCTGCCAACTACAGGCCTGTGCGCCTGGAGCTAAGTATGAGGGCCATGACTATGGCTCGCTGTGGCTCTGGCATTGGCTATGCACATTGCTGGCATCGAAAATTTGTTTGGCTCAAGATAGAGTCAGTGTCAACAAAAGCAAACATTCATCTGCCAGAGCCAGAGGGACACCTGCACACACAGTGGCTGCAGTGCCTCGGTGTACAGAGGCCGTGGCTACAGAGCTATAGCCCTCTCGAAGCTTGGGGAGGGGATATGAGTCTGAGAAAACCCATTCCAGGTACTAAGACAATCAAGCTGCTGCTAACAGCTTGCCAGCCTTAAGGCCATGGGGTAGAAGCAACAGGAGGCAGAACCCCCATATTCAGGGGTCTCTACGTTTCTTTAGTGTCATCAGTGCTAATTATACAGAGAAAAATCAAACTTATATGTCAATCTTAAAACACTGTTGAAATCACTCCAGACTCTCATATCACTTAATTGGCCATTCTTTCTTTGACAACAATTAAAAAAATTTTTTTTGAAAAAGAAACATTGGGTTAAAAAATAAAAGTTGGGCCGGGGAGATGGCTCAGTGGAATAAGCGCTTCCCTGGCAAGCGCAAGGGATTGAGTTCAATCCCCGGTTCCACCAAAAAAAAAAAAAAAGTTAATTAAAGGAAAAACATTCTAATATGTTTTTAAATGCAAGTGTAGATGGCCTCCAGGTAGGACAGCTACAAAGGCGCTGTGATGTGTTGCCCCAGTGGAGAGAGACAAGAAGCCATTTCCCCAGAAATAGAGCTTAGCAGAAAATAGAGTGGTTCTCTCTCTCCATTACAATCGACACTAAAAGTTTTTACATTTTCCCCTAAAGGTGTTTAAATTAAGGAGCGGTTTACACCCTAAAGATAAAAAGTTTGCTTTAAAAAAAATCATATTTCCTAAGATTTACATTAATGGGCAAAATAGCTCAGCAGATTAAACCCCCTGGCCTGCTGTGCTGGCCCTGCCCCAGGGGATATTTTAAAAGATTAAAATTATTTTAATTCTTAATAAGGTTTACTGCCTGTTTTATAGTCCTAAATTAAAATTGGTATTAAAAAAGCTCTGATATTTCATAAATATAGAGGTTTGGAGTACAATCTAAAAGCGAGGTTTAAATAGTCCAGTCGCTTGATTTTGACATCCCATTTAAGTAATAAAAGGTCTGGTGGTGGTCTCCAAAGGGGAACACGCTATGATAACTTCTTCATATTTGAGTCAATTTATACAACAAAGATATATTGTGCCCCAAATTGTTCAGATCAACCATTCATGATTTTCAGACTTTATTTGTGCCTTAGTTACTCTTCTCTCATTGCTGAGACAAATACCTGACAGTCAAACTGAAGGAAGGAAAGATTCATTTAGCTCACAGTTACTGGAGGTTTCAGTCCATACTCAGCTGGCTCCAAGGCAGCCTAGCACATGGCAGAGGGCAGCCTTTGATGGTGGTGGCAAAGACCAAGAACACAAGGGAAGGGGTAGCAGCAGCTCAAGCAGCTAGCTTCTCTTCCCACCTTACATTATAATGCAAATTACCTGCCCAGGGCAGGTGTAGCATCCACACCCACAATAATCAACCACAAACTCCAGAAGCAGCCCCATAACTGCACTGAGGCTTTAGGGGGGGCAACTATATACAAACCATAACAATTTGGTAATATTAATTGGCTCCATCTAGATTCTGGGCTAATTTCTCTGGTGTCTCTGACTGTCATTATCCTTCACATAAGTTAAATTAATTTGGTTTTTTTCACAGATAAGTCCTATCAGGTTAGGTGAAGCTATATATGGCTTCCTCTTCCAAAATATAGGACACAGGTTTCTCACTGCACAGTCAAAATTCAGTTACAAAAACAAAAGGGAGAATCAATCCTCCAACTTCACTTGTCAACATATAGCATTAAATTTTAAAAATTCTACAAAAGATGAAAGTACAACAGCAGAAAGACAATTTCATTATGTAAGAGAAAAAAAGCTAGGAAAGGTCCTTTGGAGAGGACCCATACTGGACAATGGAAGGGACCAAGTCCACCACTAACCCATGACAGAGGGTATGCTTGTGTTTTTCCAGAGAACGTGAAGCAACCTATTTGGGATCCAAAGCCTGCTCTCAGGCTGTACCATGAAGCCAGATCTGGAGAAGCTAACAGCAATGAGGCTAGATCCAACCTGGGGCCTACTGGAGCCAGAAGCAGCCCCATAACTGCACTGAAGCTTTGGGGAGGACAACTATACACAAACCATAACAATAACAAGCCATATATAGCTTCACCTAACCTGATAGGACTTATCTTTGAAAAAAACCAAATTAATTTAACTTATATGAAGGATATGAACTGACAAAATGAAAATCTAAGGTCGAAATAGGTGATAAAATATAGAAAAATAACTGAGCTAAGTTTTACTAGTATGAAGACAAACAATACAGAAATACAAAACACGCCTGTTAATTATAAATAAAAGATTTTATTCCTTCCAAAATTTTCTGATAAGAAATCTCT
>NW_004524666.1:10712341-10713873 GCF_000260255.1 Octodon degus | reverse complement strand
GTGGTCCCTGTGCTATTGCTAAGCTTGTTTTAAGTAGGTGCTTTAGACCACTGAGCCATCTCACCAGCCCTGACTAGTCTTAATTATAAATTTCTAAAAGTTGTAATAGAGTTACTATAATTTAATTTGGTCGGGAATATATTTGAGTGCACTTGGTTTTCTAAAGACGCCCTACTATTTTGTTTTGTTTTTTGATACCGAGGATCGAACTCAGGACTTCACTTAAGCAGGCATTTAAGGCCACTGAGCTGTCTCAGCAGCAGATTTTGTGAGGATGTTTGTGTATTCTCTGTGTTTACATGTTTGTGTGCTATTCTGTGAATAGTTCCTCTTTTTTTTTTTTTTAGTTCCTCTTTTTTTGGTCACTTATTCATAATATAATTTGGGATATAGACTTAAAGGCATGCTTTTTCCCCAGTTATCAGATGGCCCAAGTGATATCAAAATTGGTTTACTCACAGGTTACTAAAAGAAAATTTAGATGACTAACAAAAATACATTAGAGAGAGCCAGTGAGGTAGCTCATCAGACTAAGCAAATGCTCAGGCATGCAGTGCAATCCCCAGCACTGCATGCTGCACTGGGCCCACCCTCAGGCGTGCTGAGCCGGTGATCAAGTCTACACTGTAATCCCAGCGCTGGGGAGGCTGAAAGCAGGAGGATCACTACAAGTCTGATCTGCATAGTGAGACCCAGTACCAAATACATTTAAAAAAATACATTTAAATGGGGAGAAATTATTAGAAAGGATTCAAATTGATGAACAAAGGGTGGCCAACCTTTGTTCATTAATAAGGAGTTCCCACTAATCTCAATAGTATTTTAGGAGAGACCTTCAATAACTTGGTCATTGGTTAAAAGATAAAGTTTTTTGAAAAAAAATACAATAGTGTTTTCTCATAAAAGATGCTCTTGGTAAGAAACTAAATTAAGAAACAAGGTTTTCACATGAGTATGGTAATTCATTATTGTTAATCTCATGCTATATTAAATGTATTTATGATTCCAGATGTATGATTCTTCAAAAATGTAAAAAAAAAGATTGCTTATTGTATAAGACTTTCTCTCAGATTCAGACCTCTGCCTTTACAAAAAACTGTGATGTACATCCCATTTAAGGATGACTGACTTTACACGGACCCACCAGTCTTTATGCCGAAGAGGAAGCAAGAAAATTCTTACATGTGGAGGTGGAAAGAAATGCTCCTGGTAGTTTGGCCTGACTCAAGACCTAAGCATGATTTCGGGAAGTTTCACAATTCCTCCCAGCCGTAAGGCATCGGAAACCCTTGAGCCATTGTCAGGAGGCGCAGTCTGCAGAGGCGCACCTGAGATGGCCTACCAGATCATCAACCAAACCTGCTCCACCGAAATCTGAATCTAAACCGAGAAAAACATCTACCAAGAAAGAACCTGGACCAAGGAATAACGCAGGAGCTAAAGGCAGGAAGGAAGAGAAGCAGGAGCCTGGTGTGGAAGGTGCTACACTGTTTGAAAATGGTGACACTGAAGCCCAAAAGGCACAGGAAACT
>NW_004524666.1:10690543-10710381 GCF_000260255.1 Octodon degus | reverse complement strand
AAAAAAAAAAAGGTCAAGCAATGGCCATGACTCATTCAGATGGCTGACACTGACAGAAGATCAAAGAGGTGCTGTACATGGTTCTAAGATAATCCTGAGGAGATTTAACTGTCACATAGCAAGAGTGAAATTTGTATTTACACAAGTCTTGCTTCAACTTGGTCTTAACCATCCAGCAAGGAAGTACAACCATGAGATGTTAAAAGTAGTGCCATAATAATATGCTAAGCTATAAAAGGATCAAGTCACTAACAACTTCTGCAATTTGCTAGCTGCAATGATAATTCAGTACTCTTTTGGACTATTTGGACTATACAGGGGTTATATTGCTGAATTCAAGTACCAAAAATCCTTAGACTATAATCAAGAATAAAAAGGTTTTCTAAGGAGCTCTCCAAATACAGCTTCTCCAATTATAACTGAACACACTTCACATAACAAAACAAAAAAGAGAGATATGTTGGGAGTCGCTAAAGCTGAAAATGATTGTATGTGGGAGGGCAGGATGAGGCCTCATTGCCTAAAGCAGTCAAACTACCTCAGTCTTGAGAAAAACATCCTGCCTGGATGTTGTGGGATATTAGTTGCTAAGCAACCTGTGTCTTGCAACTTTGTAAAGTATAAATAAAGGCACATTACTATTCTTTTGGGGAATCATCTCACCAACCAGGCAGATGGGCCACCACCTGACACAGCTCTTGCTTTTTGTCTATCTTTTCCTCATTCCTGTCACTGTTTCTCCCCGGGTACAACAGACCACACTGAGCAGAGGGGTTGATCTTAGGTAGCATGTGTCCTCATCAGAATGATACAGAGACGTTTTCATAGGTTATCCAGAAATTGTAGTCAGGTGGGAGCCCTGTCTGGTATGTATGTGGTAGGGTGAGGCTGTTCTGTGGTACAGAATGGTTCTTGTTGCTGGACTCAGGAAGGGATTATAGAGAAGAGAGAAAGGTCCCCAAAGAAAGTTATGTCAGGGTTGCCTGGAAACTGCCAGGACATCTATGAAGCAAATCTATAAATTTTGTTTTAAGAAAATCTAGAAGAAGAAGAGCCTAGGAAAGTAAGAACCCAGGGGAAGATTCAGCTCATGAGGCCTGATTAAAGGGATAAACAGAGAAATAAAATTGGATTTCATCAGAAATTCTAGAGCTCAGAAGGAGCTCTCAAAGTATTTTCTGAATGAATTAAATCTATAAATTCTGTTTTAAGGAAATCTAGAAGAAGGAGGAGGAGGAGGGGAGGGGAAGGAAGAGGAGGAGAAGAAGAAGAAGAGGAGGAGGAGAAGGAGGAGGAAGAAGAGGAAGAAGAGGAAGAAACAGTGTCTAAAGTACAAATCTTAAAACTAGAATGGACTTAACCAACAAAATTATTAAACTAGGAAAATGTATTTTTCTGAACAAATATAGGCTGTAAGGATGTGTGCTTTGTTCAATGCCATTCTTCAGATCTCAGCCCTGTGCCTTTCATGTCCCCTGCCCTCTCAAGCGCGTTCCTTTCTCATGTGTAAAACTGAAACACTAACATGCCCACTTACAAAGGGCCTTGTAAATCTGCTCTGACAATTTGCCACAGCAGTTTCACCAGCAAGCTTCTTGGCACATAGCACTACCAGTAAAATCAGCTGACATTCTTATTTTTCTTATTTTTGTTTCTAATATTACCTGTGTGACTTTTTATACAAACTCTATAGGAATTCTCAACATTTAAAAAATATGACTTGTTATTTCTAAGTATGGTGAGCACTAACAATAATATCTGCTTGCTTGCCTCACTTTCAGCTGAAACTGAGAGGAAGGATGAAGGGAAAATCTTGTCCACATGTCTTTGAAGTATCCTTGGCAGTGAGGACAGCCCTGGCTGTCTGGTTTACTTGGTTAGTTTAAGAAGTCAACAGGGCTGGGGAGATGGCTCAGTAGAATAAGTGCTTCCCTGGCAAGCACAATGGTCTGAGTTCAATCCCCACTTCCAAAAAAAAAAAGAAGAGGTCAACAGAGCTTAAAGAAGTGGGAAGGTAAGGTCCTCTCCATAGAGGAAATTGTAATTTTATCCACTATTACTCCTGCTGGGCATTTTTTCAACCACATGGTCTGATGGCACAGGCTGCATTGGTGCAAGAGACTCTGTGGGCAGCTGACTCTTGCCACAGCCAGTCTAGGATATAGGTTCAGGCTGGCATGGTTGGTAACTTCTTTCTGCCTCTGTCTCAGATCTGGACTAAACCTCAGGCCCACGGAGTAGATGAAGCTTGAGTTTACCCTCAGGAAGGTCATTGCCCAACAAATACATAATCTAGTATTCCAGAAAGGAAAGGAAACTTGTAGAGATGCTTCTGTCAAAAAATCACTGACCCATAGTCTAAAATTCTACTTCTGCCTTTACTGTGTGTCATTTAAACTTTCTCTGGACCTTAGTTTCCCTGTCAGAAAGATGGCCACTGAGACAAATGCAGGTTCTGTGAATCTCTTAAATGTAATACCTCTGTTGGAGGCATTTGTATAATTCTAAATGCTAGATTTCACAGTTTTTGTTTTTGTTTTTTGGCCGAATTGGGGATTGAAATCAGGCCCTTGCGCTTGCCAGGGAAGCGCTTATTCTACTGAGCCATCTCCTCACCCCCAAGATTTCACAGTTCTGTTCCAGTTGAAAAATTCTTGTGACTCTGGATTGTGGTGCTTATGATGACGGGTCAGGGAATGATCTTAAGGTGTGTCCTAAGTTTGCAAAATAGTTATTATCCATGGCAGATTAAAAAAGTGAGGGGCTGGGGAGATAGCTCAGCAGTCTAGGTGCCTGCCTGGCCAACACAAACACCTAGGTTTGATCCCCAGAACCACCATGTTGGCCACTGAAACCAGCATGGCAGCACACGCCTGTGATCCCAGTGCTGGGGAGGCTGAGACAGGAGGATCCCTATGAGTCCAAGCTGTGTAGTAAGACACTGTACCAAACAAACAAACAAACAAACAAACAAACAAACAAATAATAACCCAAAACAAATGAACAGACTTAAGGCTCCGTGAATGCCTACAAATCCATTTTCCCACCAATATTTACTTTAACCATCTTGATACACCTTCCTCTATTTAAAATGGTGTATGTACTTCTATCAAACTACATACACAGATACTATTTAAATTCTTATTCCCCACATTGTAGTTACACAGTTGAGAGTGTTCCAAACAAAAGTTTGCTTTATTGTGCAGATTTGGAAGAAAACATTTATTGGAAAGCACTGTTAGAAAAGCACTGTTAGTGTTAACATTAAGTATTTTTAAAAGCGCTACTTTAAATTGTCATTAAAATTAAATATTGGATCAAATGGAATTAATAAAAAGGACTACTTAGTATTCTGACTTAGTCACTTTTAAGGTCTGATATTTATCCTGCTATATCTGGGGGTATCTGATTGAACTGATAGCAGAACCAGTCATATAGGAAAAAGCTGAACACTCACAGCTTTGAATATTCGCACTTTCAGCCTTTTAGGTACACTGGAAATTGACATATGGATGAAATGTCTTTTGCTTAAGAATGCAGGCAACACTGTTGTCTCTGCACTCTTCTGAAACACATGTTAATATCTGTGTGATGACTTATAGATGTGTACAGTCAAAAGTATTCTAAGAAAACATGAAGAGAATTTGAACTTTCCTTAGAGGATTTATGGTTTTGGAGAAACTTGGATTCTTGACACCAGAATTTCAATGCACCAAGTCCCTTTTGCTTCAGAAGTAAAGGAAGGCATTTAAAGAGTTCTTAAATCCATTATTTACCAGTAGCTCAGGGCTGTGTGCATCATTATCAAAGAAATAATGAGGACGTCCCGTTAGTGTGCTGTGTTCCTTGAATACTATAGTGCTGTCCTCTGCTGGTCAAATCAGAGCCCTAAGTCATTTGAACCAAGAAGAAACTTAAATAAGGGATGGATGTGGCAATTTACAGCTAGGGTAGCAGGATCAGATCCATCTAGTCTGTAAGCAGAAAATAATGTGTGCTATCTTTTTAGAAATGTTGGCAGTTTTCCAATTGGAACGATCTTGACAGCGTACAGTTAAGCAAACTTGGAGAGCAATCCCCTGCTAATGATAGACTCCTAAAAACACTACAAGAATTGCCTTATGTGTTTTCATTTGTATGTCAAAGATCAAATTCTCATTATGCTATCAATTATTTTCCTTTTATGTTTTTCCCTTATTCCTGTAGTAGTAATTTTAGTAGTAATCACATGACTGGCTGTAGATACACAGGCCATTTGGTACTGTGGTATGTAGATTTTAAAGGAAAAAGCCATCTGAGGTCTTTCTGGGATGTTCTGTGCATTTTGTACTATATCTATTTTGGATATTACTTTGCCCTTGGTTCTGATTAGTTCTTCCCCCTCTTTGCCTTTGCCTCTCAAAAGTTTTTTAGTAATTCTGTATTTGATAGTTTTTTTTTTTTTTAAGGACTTTTTTTTTTTTGCAAAACCAGGGATTGAACTCAGGCCCCTGTGCTTTCCAGGAAAGTGCTTATTCCACTGAGCCATCTCCCTAGCCCCTGTATTTGATAGTTTTGCCCAACAAATAAACATTATCTCAATCTGGGGCAGAATTAAGAAATAAGATGGAACTCCATTAATGCTCCTACATTTCAGCATGGGATTCCTGTAGTAAGGAAGCCAGCTTTTATCAATTGTTGTGTATTAGTGCATGTCTGCAGTACACAATGATTACAATCCTAAGAGTGTGAAAGAGGGTGTCACTCATACTGCACTGGGCTGGGACCAGTAGGTCATGCCAGCACAGGGTCGCCGGAAGCTCTCCCACACACTCACAGGGCCTGGGCTAGGACTGGATCTGAAGGTTCCTGGAACTCGGCAGAAATTCCTGGAACACAGCAAGCGGGGTGGGGGAGGTGCTGCGGAGTGGTAGGGGGCGTCCCAAGGGGGTGGAAGAGGGTCTCACCCATGCTGCTCCTGGGCTGGGACCAGTAGGTCATGCCAGCACAGGGTCGCCGGAAGCTCTCCCACACACTCACAGGGCCTGGGCTAGGACTGGGTCTGATTACAATCCTTATAGGGATTTGGTGCATGTACAAACCCATTTTGATACTTTTTTCATCGCTTTCCCTCCTCTCCCTCCCCTTCCTCCTCAATCTCTGTCTCCTCTCTTGCAAAAGATCTATTAATTCCTATTATTTACCTTTTATTTTGCTCTTTATTTTTGGTTTCTCATATAACAGAATGTGATATTTAAACATGTGTGTCAGATTTATTTCATTTATCATTATGGTCTCAAAATGCATCCACTGTCTTACAATGACTGTTTATCTTTCTTGATGATACAATAGTAACTACCTCATTGTGCATAAATAGATTTTATTTATTCATCTGTCTGTTGACATTTAGGTTCCTTCTAAGATTTAGCTATTGTGAATTGTGCTGCTATAAACATGGGTATCTATGTATCATTGTAATATGATGACTTTAACTTTTCCAAAAAGATACATAGGAGAACAGTTCAGTCAAATGGATTTGTGTGTGTGTGTGTGTGTGTGTGTGTGTGTGTGTGTGTGTGTGTGTGTCTTATTTGCCAGGCAGGTGTTTATTCTACTGAGCTATCTCCCCAGCCCTCTATTTTTAGTTTTTTGAAGATCTCCATAATGGTTATACTAGTTTACATTGCCACCAGCAATGTGAAAGGGTTTATTTTTCTCCATAATCTTTTTTTTTTCCTCCATAATCTTGCCAACATTTGTTATTCATTGATTTCTTGACTATAGCCATTCTTTTTGGAGTAAGATGGAATCTCAGCATTGTTGTAATCTGCATTTCACTAATGGCCACAGATGATGAATATTTTTAGTGTACTTGTTGACCATTTTTACTTTTCCTTAAAAGCATTTATTCATTATTCTTGCTCATATTTTTATTGGGTCTTTTATTTGGAGGATCTAATTTATTTTAGTTCTTTATATCTGTAGATATTAGTCCTCTGTCTGAAGAGCTGGAAAAATTACTTTCTCATTTTTCAGGTTGCCTCTTCACCCTGTTGATTGTTTTCTTTGCTGTGCAGAAAACTTTAATTTGTTAAGATTTCATTTTTTGCTCCCTGATATTATTTTTTGTGCACTTGAGGTTTTGCTCACAAAGTCCTTCCTTTTGCCTCTCTTCAACAGTTTTACCTGTTTTTAATCTTCCAGAAGATTGTTTGTTTTAATACTTAGATCTTGATCCATTTTGATTTCAGTTTAGTACATTGTGAGAACTATGAGTCCAGAACTCTACATTAAATATTCTGCATGTGGTGATCAAGCTTTCCCAGCACCATCTGTTATAAAGACTATCTTTCCTCCAGTGCATGTTTTTGGCTTCTTTGTCAAAGAGCAGGTGGTTGAATTGCCTGGGCTTGTTTCTATGTTCTCCCTTCTATTGCATTGACCCACATGTCTGTTTTGGTGTTGGTACCATGCTGTTTTCATCACTGTGGCTTTGTAATATAACTTAAAGTCCAAGATGCTGCTATTACCTGCTTTCCCAGGATTGCTTTTGTTATTCTGTGTCCCTTATGGTTCCAAATGAATTTTAGGACTGTTTTCTCTTGTTCTGTGAGACCACCTGGCCCTGCCAGATCCTCACTTGACCCAGAGCCTAGGCCCAGCATGGAACCTGAAGCAGAACTCCCTGCAAAGAGACCTGAGGCAAGACCTACCCAGCTGATTCAGGAAGGGAACACTTGCCAGAGTGGCATAGAGGATTCAACTCCAAGGGCTGCAGCAGGAAGAAGTGGAGCACAGCAACCAAATCCAAGCCACACCCAACTGGACAAGTTTGAACTTGGTAGGTCTGGACCTGGTGCTAAGGTAAATAACTCTATCTAAGCTCTACACCACAGGTCAGAAGACACTGCTGTAGAAAATGACAAAGAAGAGGAACAAAATGCAGTCTCAGGCCCTGAGCCCACCCAGAACAAATGCAGAAGACACTAGCATAGAAGAAATTGGAAATCACACACATCTCAAATCTCTGAAATAATAGCGTCTGAAGTAAAGAAACAAATGCAGAAAGGTATAGAGGAAATCAGATCAGAAATAATTTATGAAGTAAAAAAAGAAATGATAACTATGATGAAAGAAGTACTAAGTGTTTTTAAAGAAAACACTGATAAAAAATAGGGCAGAATATAAAAATGATATGGAATCCTTGAATAAGCAATATAGGAAAGAAATAAATTGCATGAAGCAGATCCAAAGTGATATTACAGGAATTTAAAACCTCAATCACAAGCTGGCAAAACCATTTGAATGAAAGTGAGAATAGACTTTCAGATCTTAAAGACACCATTGCAGCTAGTGAAAAAGTGAAAAGATCTATTAAAAACAACTAGGACGCAGGAAAAAATAATTCTATACCTGCAAGATGATGCAAAGATGAACAACGTGAGACTAATAGGCCTCAATGAGAAGGAAGGAGTCAATACAAATGATATAAAAAGAATATGGGCAGAAGTAATAGCAGAAAACTTCCCAAATATGGGGAAACTATCTGACATTCAGTAACTGAAGCATACAGAACTCCAAATAACATCAACTCAATTAAAAACACACCAGACATATAATAATCAAGATCCCAGAAATTCAGTACAGGAACATTATACTAAGAGCCGCTAAAGAAAAGAAACAGATCACATTTAAAGGAAAACCCACCAGGATAACGGCAGATTTCTCTTCACAAACCATCAAGGCAAGAAGAGCATGGAGCAAAGTACTCCCAAGTCTTGCAAGAAAACAAATTGCAACCCAGATTGATATACCCTGCAAAACTCTCTTTCAAGTATAATGGAGAAGTGAAATACTTCCATGACAAAGAACAACTAAAGAATTTTATGATGACAAAGCCAAATCTACACAGACTACCAAAAGATGTTCTAAAGAGGGAGCAAAATGACCACAACTCCATGAGTGAGAATGGAAAGAACCCACCAAATAGGGCAAACAATTAAACCTAGGAGAACAAGAGGTGTACAAAAGCAGTCTTTCAGTTATTCTTTTGTATACAGCAGCAAGATATATCCATCAGCATACTCTACAAATGGACTTCTCCTGCACCCTATGGGTCATGATTCTGTCTTGGTCTGCAGGGTGGATATCAAGGAAATAGCAGTAGCTCAGTCCCACAAGTGACACCTGGCCACCACTAAGTGTTATGGACATTATCCATGCCCTCAACACAGTAGAACTTTGTGTGATATGCTATCCCCAAACTGTTAGACAGGCTGGTCATTTATTTGTCATTCCAGTACTTATTTTATGTTTTATTCTTAGTACTTCTTTACTATTATGAAAACTTTTTCTTAGTTCAATTGTTTTGAAACATTTAATTTTTAATTAATTAGTATTTAATTTTCTGAATATTGCTTAATCTTAATTTTAAGATTTATACTGTATATTTGACTTACAATCTATTTAAAAGACATGGCATTATATTTTTATCTATTAGAAACTTTAAAAAATATATTTCCATTTTCCATTGACTTTATATTACTTCTTCCCTATCTTTTATACACACACACACACACACACACACACACAGTGTATAACCCAACATAAGATTGATATTGTTTCATAGAAATCTGCTATGACCTTTTAAATGGGTTAATCTAATATATTTTACATAATCTTGCATAACTATCATTTTGAAAGCTCTTTATTCTTCATCCAGGGGCATCAGCAACTTCTCTTGCCTTCTGAATTATGCTCTTTTTTATTTCCTATATGCTACATCTGGAGGTATTAGAATATTTTGAGTTTGTGTAACTGGAAAATATTTTACTTTTAGTTTTCAAAGGTATGTTTGCTAAGTATAAAATTCAAAGAGGACAGACCTAGTTTTTTCCTTTCTTTCAGTCCTTTAATTAGTCTAGTTTCTTACACACTTGGGCTTTTTTTTTCTTTCTAATGTGGAATAAGATGTTATTTAATTTTGTTCTTCCATAGCTAATTTTTTATGTATATGCTTTAATGATTTTTTTTCTTTCCAATAAGTTTTGGTCAATTTCATTTTTGTGTATCTGGGTATGATTTCATTCAAATTTCTTGTGCAAAAGGTTCATTTTTCTTGGAAATGTGGTGTTATAAGTTCAACTAAATTCAGAAATTTTAAATCTTTTAATATTTATTGCCTACCTCTTTCTACTTTCAGAATTCTAATTATATGAATATAAGTTCCTAGATTTTGACAGAGTGAACTATTATATGACTGATCTGTAAATTCTTCATTTTTATTTTGGGCACATTTTATTGTTATATTCATTTAAGTTTGTAAAGAATTTATTTACAATGTGCAATCTATTAAAAAATCATAATAAAGCCATGAAAATAGAAAAAAAAGAGTATCAAAAATTTAAAATATACTTAAACTAAAGCGTAACGGTGTATTGTGGAAGACAAAATACATGAAATAGGGGGTGTGCCCCCTAGCTCAGTTCTTTAAGTGGCTGCTTCAACAAAGCAGTCAGGCTCAGGTTGCTGCGGTTCGATCCCTACAACTCAAGCCAGCCAAACCTGCCCTGAAGGCATTCGGAGCAAAAACCCCACAAAAACATGAAATATAATAAAATTATTATTTATAAAAAATAAAATAAGAGGAATTCAACAATGGTTATTATATTGCATATTGTTGTGTTCAAATTAGTTGTTCAGATTAGCAGATACAAGCATGCAAAATTGGTTAGAATTTGGTTAAAAATAAAAAGAAAGAATTGATTGCTTCTGATGTCCAAAATAAATAAATAAAAAATAAAGCAAAGATGACAAGGCCTTGGTCAGATAAGCAGAAGATTGAGGTCAACAGTCAACAAAAACTAGTTTGACCAAAAATATAATAAGCAAGGTAACAAGCAAGGCAATAGAGGATCACTGTAACGACTTTGCTCCTACCTATCTGGAAAATATGTTTTCTCCTCTCACTTTGTTCTTTTGATAAACTACTTAGATAATAAAGAGGCCAAGAGGCACCTGCAGACATATGCTTGCTACGTGCCTCAACAGCTCATAGGCCTATTTCTACTTTAAACAAGTTTGTTTTAGTTCTTTAGGTTCACCTATTGTCCACAGTTCAATCCAGAGTGGTCTGCGCCTTGGTCTTTTTCTTTTTTTTTTTGGTAAGAACTTGTAGCCAGAGTCCCCATGGCAACCCATTTTCAGGTCCCTTCCTTACTATTGGGAGGTATTTCGCTATTCTTTATAAACATTTTTCCTTTCTACCTCCTTTGTTCTTGATTTCCTTCTTTGATTTAGTGTGACATGGACCCAGATAACACCTTTACAGTGATAAAGCACATTCTTGTCTTATTCATTATTGAGAGGGAAAGCTTTCCATTTCTCCTGATTTAATGTGATGTTGGCAGCAAATTTGTCATAAACGGGGAAATAGCCATACACTGATGTCTAACACTTTTTTTTTGGGGGGGGGCAGAGCTGGGGGTTGAACTCAGGCCCTTGTACTTGCCAGGCAAACGCTTATTCTTCTGAGCCATCTCCCCAGCCTACACTGATGTCTAGAAAGCATTTTCTCCTCGAGGTTAACTTTTGGCAAGGGAAATGTGATTTCTGAGGCATTTTCAAAAGTTTAGGATTATTTGGTGTTATTTAAATTGTCTTACCCTTACAATTTTTTAGATTACATAATACATAATTTACTTAGAAAAATGGGACTTGGGGTTGTTTATAGTATGTTCCAAGAAAACCTAATATATGAGAACGAGCTACTAATGGCAGAATGTGCCAAGAATATGAAGAATGAGGCAGAAAAAAATCCAGGATTGTATAATAGAATTTATTTGGGAGATTCTGACAGAAGCTCATATTGGGTAACAGTAAAATATGAAGATCTCCACAATTCAAGGCAGGAAGAATGGGATTATACATTAATGTAGACAAAGATGGGGTATGCACAACTGCAAAGTACAAGGGCTTTCTCAAGACGTTACTTGTGGGCTGGAGCTGTGACTCAATGGGAGAACACTTACGCAGCATGCATAGGGCCAAGGGTTTGTTTCCCAGTGTTGCAAATGACAAAATTATTCATGTCAGATGCCAGAAACTCTTGGTATCAATGGATGGAAAAAAACATGCATGGTTATCTTAATATCTTTGTTTATCCTGTAGGGTTTAGAATTCAAGTTGGGGTGACCCAGTAGACAAAACAGTGGTTACAATCAACATGGCCACAGTCATGTCAAGGTGAATATAAACAGTGGTCTACAGTGATCTTGCCTGAGCCCTTGCACAAAATACTCCTTTCTGAGGTCTTTTACCTAAATTGAAATAGTTAAGAATGAGGCAGTATATATAAGGTAGCCTTCAAACAGTAGATTTCTCAAAAGAGAAAACAGAGACACCCCTCCACTGCAACACAGCACTCCTGGTCTGCTGACTGCTTTTCTTTATTCTCCTTGGCAGCCAAGAGAGCAGGAAGCTCTTTTAAGACTGAGTGATGTCAAAGTATTTCTGCCTGTAGTAGGCAATTTTTGTTTCCTTACTTTGTGGCCAAACTGCACTTGCAGAAAGTAGAACTGAAGAAAATAAGATATGAATGGGTGCTTGCATGGTTTATCTGACACGCCCAGTTGATTCTTGCGTTTTCTGGTCATTTTAAGGTACAGAATCACCATAAAGCCTGAATTACTTTTCCTAGGGGACACATACAGTTAGGCTGCTCTCAGCTGTTTTCACAACCTTTATGTCCAATGATCAACACATAACCTTGTTTTGCGTGCATGTCAGTTTAGACACTGCTATAGTTTGTGTCTGGATGTCCCTCCAAAGCTTCATGTGGTTATAAGGGGCAGGCTTTTCTGAAGCAGCTGAATCACAGAATTTGTAATTGGTTTGCTATGTAGTGTTGAGATTAGTGGAATGAGTGCTACATCCATCCTAAGGCAAGTAGCCCGCACACAGTAGAAGGGAGGAACAGAGGTTTGCTTCTCCTCTGTTTGCTCTTGCTGTCTTCTGCTGCATCCATGGACTGTTGCCTCTTGGCCATGCAACCCTGACCTGGAGGCAACTGATTATGGACTGAAACCTCCAAAAACTGTGAGCCAAATAAATCTTTCATTCCTTAATTTTGGGCATTGGATATTTGGTCTCAGGAATGAGAAAAGTAACTAAGATAGAATAATTAACATTGACCTCAGGACTAACCACACTGTATATAACACAGGCCTGAACAACTTGATCCTGAGTTTTCTCAGACCCTTCTTACCTCAGGACATGAACCAAACCCTTCTGCTGCATGCTTGGAGGGGGGAGGATTTTATTGTTTTGTTTTTTTGAGACAGGGTCTCACTATTTGGTTCAGGCTAGTCTTGAACTTATTATGTCCCCCAGGCTGGCTTTGGCTTGTGGCCATCCTTCTGTAATGGTGCTATTACAGGGATGTACCATCACACCCAGCTCTTTGCTTAGGGATCATTTTAAATAGCAAGGTATTCAACAAACAGCACAAAAATGTGAAAACATGATCTAGACTGTGAAAAGAACACTTTGTTAGGGCTGAGCTTAAATAAGACAGCAGAGCCTGGCCTATTCCTCCTCAGCAGGAACATTTACCAGGCAACTCTGATTTTTCCCTTTACATATCCATGAATGATCACAGAAGCACCTTGTGCTGTGCTTTGGAGTAGCAAATAAATTTTCACTTTGCACAAATGCACAAATATTGACTATACCATATAGTATAAGTCAGTGATGGCGAACCTTTTAGGGCTTTCAATGATAACAAGCAGTTGACTGCCACATGTACGCCATCGGTTCATCAAAACTAGTATAAGTAATCCCAACCATTGGGCAGGAACCCCTCCCCCGCATCCAGCTCTACAGGCCAGACAGTCTCTTGAGTAGATGATGACAGATCAGAGGTTAGTTAAGTGTCGTCTGAGGACATATTCCATTTCAGGTATGATCTGCTTAAATTATTTCCCTCAAATGAAAAATTATCTGACCAAATAATTTTCCTTGGACTTCTATTTATGAGAAATTGGGTCAGGGGGCTTAGGAATGTGCCAAGATATGCAAAATATGATGGGAAAGAAAGACATGGTTGTGCATTTCTGTAATCAGGATAAAATGTACACTTACCACAGCTAAGTATGAAGTGCTATGGTGGCACAGAGGGGGCATGGATTCCAGCCTGCTCCAGAGGAGCTTGATTTAACCTGAGTCATGAGGGCGCATCTGCGAGGAGGGGAACAGCAAGGCAGCCTGAAGAAGTGAGACTGGGGCAGTTCCTCACAGAGGAAAGAGCACGAGCAGAGGCCCTGAGGTGGGAGGGCATCAGGCACAAGTGTTGTGAAATTCTGGTGGGTGAGGGGCAAGTATGATAAGAACAGAAAAGCACTTAATGCTGCAGGCCTCAGGGTCCAACTGGAGAGAGTTAATGGCACTTTGCACGAACTTTACTTTGCAGTCACTAGGAATAGTGGTGGAGTTTTAGAACAAAGGAATCATGTAATACCAATGAGTAGCAGCTGAACTATGTGAACATCTTTTATGTGCAGGTACTTCCTGACCACTATGATCTTTTGCGGTTAGTGCTGTTAGCTGAGGCCCTACCATGTACCAAATACTCGCTTAGATACCTTATATGTTGATTTAATACAATAGAGATCTCTCCAGTTTCATTTCTATTTTATACATAAAAAAATTAAAACTTGGAAAGCTTAACCAACCTAAAATCTCAGCTACAAAGTGAGTTGTCTCACACTCTTAAATACTCTATACTTTAAAAAAAAAAAAAAAAAACTAGCAGTATTCTGTCAGGCATGGTGGTGCACACCTATAATTTCATTACTCTGAGAGGATGAGACAAGAGGATCACACATTTGATCCAATTTAGTGACTTAATGAGATTCTGCCTCAGAAAAAAAGGAGGGAGGGTGTACCTGGGTTGTAGCTTAGTGATAAGGCCCTGAGTTCAATCCCAAGTACTATGAAAAACAATCCAGTATTCTATATTTTGTATTTGTTTGTCTAATTCAAGGATATATCACTGGGTGAGGGTATATCACTGTAGGTCAGCAGTACAGCGCTTGCCTAGTGCCCACGAGGGCCTGGCTTTACTCTCCAGTACCAAAGTAGTGCAGCAAGGGAGACATACAGCAAGTGTCCTCAACTAGAGAGACAGACTCTGCCACAATCTCTACTCCTCCTCACTACTTGAATGACATACTTCCACCACTGGGTACAGCTTTCCATAATCATATCCCTACAGCAGTAAAACTAGACAAGAATTTGCACAGATTTGTACAACTGGCATTCTTAGAAATGCAGGACTAGTTATGTGACAACAGTTGGCTGAAAAAACTTTAAACCTTTATATTTCAGAAGCAAGATTTGCCACTGAATGGCAGAGTAGCTTCTATGGAGAATATTTTTGAGAATTAAATCCAAAGACAGCTGTCTTCATACTTAAAAGCACTTTGACAACTCAAGGTTGAAAATTCCACACAGCGCTTGTTGTCAGCCCATTGTTTTGCTGCCTGGTGGCCTCTGGAAGGGAGTATTCTGCCACCTTGTGCAATTCATGCCAAATGCTGTGCCCACTGCACGGGGACCGCCCAGGGTCACCTATGAGTACTTGAGTTCCAAAAGTGTGAACGCACTTCTTCAGCCATCCGTGAAGACTGTCCGCCAGGGCTTCGTCATAAAGCATATCTCCAAGGACAACAAGGTCCCATTGATCTTGTTCCAGATTTAGAATGTTTTTGGTTAAAATGGGAAAAGGACTGAGGTGATTCAATTCACAGTTTAGTGTGATGGCCATTCCTGCAACTTTACAAAAGCATAAAATAAATTGGTACATTAGCATTTACCACAGGTTGTTTTAATCCCTCACTGATTAACTTAAATAATTTTAATGTATTTTGTTGTTATAGCAGCTCAGACTCATAGTGAGCCTCCTGTTTCCAGCCTCCTCAGTGCTGGGATTTCAGGCATGCACCACTACGCCCCTGGACTCTGGGGCTCACTCAGTGTGCCCTCAAGGTGGGGCGGGTGTGGCATGTGGTGCCAGGAATCGAACCAGAACCATGGTCCCTGTGCTTGCCTAAGCTTGCCTAAGCATGCCTAAGCAGGCGCTTTAGGTGCTTTATCTAGCTGGCCCAACTTAAATAAACTTAACAATATTAATTTCCTTTTTGTTAAACATGGGCTTTTTTGGGGTAAAGAAATCTAAATCTTATGCCAGTATAAATTATATATTGCAGTCTCCAGATATATGACTAGCTATTCTGAAAAAAAAAAAAAAAAAATACAGACTACCTGGAAATGCTGAGGCTTTAGAACATTTACTGGTAACAATACTTATGATGGGGCCGGGGAGATGGCTCAGTGGAATAAGCGCTTCATTGGTAAGCGCAAAGGCCTGAGTTCAATCCCCGGTTCTGCAAAAAAAAAAAAAAAAAAAAAAAAAAAAAAAAAAAAAAAAAAAAAAAAAAAAAAAAACAAACTTATGATGTTTATGGATTTTTTTTGTTGGTGGTGGTTTTTTGTCTATTTGTTTACTTAATTTTACTGTGGACAGGGAAATAAGCCTGGGTTTAAGGAAGCAACAAGTTAGAACTCAGGCCTCCCCATGACGTAAGGATTCTTGAGGGTTGTACCCCAGTGAAAGGTTGGACCAGAAGAAAATGAGATAAAGTCTTTCTGGTCCCACTTGGGTCCTAATGAATAAAAATCTGCCCCAAAGATACAGGCCTGGCCTCATTTGGGATTTGGGTCAATTAAACACCACTTCTACATTTCAGGGAATTCCCTAACTCAGAAACTAACATAAATACTCCCAGGCTGGTATTCCCCCAGGAGGACCAACAGACATGAATCTTCCCAGGAAAAATGCATGTATCAGTGCAGGCCTCAGATAATTTCTCCCACAGACAATGTAGGGTACAGACAAAAGCTCACAACAGCAGAGTACAAAACACACAGAGCTATATAATCACACTAAGCATCTGTACATATTTGTCCTGAGAAAACAAGAAGGTGAGCGTCACACATGTTTTTAAATATGAAATTCTCACCAGGGTCTATGTCGTTGGCCAAGATCCTTGATGCCCCGCTCATCTGAGCCGCAATTGCTGTAGCTCCACATCCACTCCCAAGGTCTAACACAGATTTTCCCCAGACAACATCTGGATTATCCAAAAGATACCTAAATTAGAAGGAAAGAAAGGACAAGACATGTTTCAGGCAGATAGGGAAAAGTCAGTAAAGGGTATCAAAAAATCATATATATATATTATGGACTGTGAGGCAAAGAAATAGGATTTGGTGGAAGAACTTGGTCCCAATTTGCAAATTTGTCCAGTACCACAGTGAAACAAATACCAATCTTCCAAGTGTCACTAAGGTAGCAGGGAAGAGAACCCTGTCATTCTGTTCAGCAGCTGAAAGAGCAGCTCTATACAAATCATATGCTTCAAATCACCTCTTTTGCTTGCTTGTTTTGGAATAGTAGGGATTGATCCCAGGATATTTGCACTGGCTATATCACACCGCTACCTCCTTTTTTTTTTTTTTTTTTTGAGACGGGGCCTTACTAAGTGGCTGCACTGCCCAGGGTGAGCTTGAACTTTCAGTCTTCCTGCCTCAGCCTCCCACAGAGCTGAGACTATAGGCCTGTGCCATCATGCCTGGCCTCACGATAATCTCAGAAACAGAACAGCAGGGCTGGATATGTAGCTCAGTGATAGGGGACTTGCTTGGTATGCATGAAGCCCTTGGTTTGAGTCCCAAAATAAAAATAAAAGTATTTAACATTCAAACAATAACCCAGAAACTACTAAACACCAGGAACTGAGCCTGAAAAATACTACCACAATCAGGACTAAGTAAACTACATATAAAATTACTATCTCTTTTTGATTATGATTCACAGAGTAATTCTTCCCCCTTGGTTCATTTCTCTGTGTTTTCTCAGTTGTTTGGCCTTTTTCTAGATGAAACTCAGGGACACTCTACCACTAAGCCTGCATCCCCAGCCTTTTGTTAAGTTACTTCGAGACAAGGTCTCACTAAGTTGCCACTAGTGGAGAATGAAGCCTCGAGTGGCCCCACTCACACTTCTTGTTCCATGGAGAAGCAGGAATTCTGAGGGGAGGGTGACAGTCACAGGATTAAAGTAGGATGGCAGGAGGGGTGGGTTTGTAGGTGCCATCTGGGAACACTCAGTGCTGGCCATGCCCACATCCCCAGTGCACTGTGCAACTTCTGGATAGCTGTCTGATGTTTTGAGAGCTGGCCTGACAATTTCTCTTGGGGAGAGAGCTATAACTGGGGAAATGTATTAATAAACTTTGGTAAGGAGGTGAAACTGCAACAAAATATATATATATATATATATTTATATAAATATTTACATATGCCTAAACATCCGCAAATCAGAAAACAAGCTGGGAACAGTGCTATGTACCCAGAATCCCAGCACTCTGGGAAGCAAAAGCAGGAGGATCGAAAGTTTGAGGTCAGCCTAGACCACTCAGCAAGACTTTGTCTCAAAATTGAAAAAGAGGCTGAGGATATAGCTTAGTATAAATGCGCTGGGTTTAATACCTAGTATGTTGAGGGAAATGGAGGGAAGGGAATTAGAAGATTAAACATTTCCCGGGATAGGAGGGAAATTTTTAAAATTTCATTTTTGCAGAACTAGAAATTAAGCCCAAGCCTTAACTTTCTAGGCAAGTGCTGTACCACTGAGTCACATCTGCAGTCCTTTTTTCAATTTTGAGATAGAATCTCAGTGATTCTCACTTCAAACTTGCAATCCTCCTGCCTCAGCCACCTGCATAAGTGTGATTACTGTATCTAGGAAGCTTTTTGGAGAAAATTAGTCTTCTCAGAAGATAATCCTGCCCCTCTGGGCTGTGGATAGATACCTCCTAAACCACAGGCAGGCTGGGATCTGAGCAGGTCTCCATGACTTTGGGGTTTTGCTGTTTTGTGAGGCCAGAGAATGCAAGTTGGAGATGCTGAAAGGAGAAAAGGATCTACAACACCCTTAGGGTTTCCAACCGATAGGACAGTACCTAGACAGGGCTTGGCCTCCTGGCCAGTAGATTGCCCAATAAGGATCACCGTAGGGCCACAGGTCAGCTCTCTCCCACCAAAACTTGCATTTGGGGGTCAAAAGCCGCAAGTGGATTTCAGGGGTGAGGCTGCCACTGCTAGTGACCTTGGTGTTCTCCTCCAGGAAGGCTCTCATCTCAGGGTCCAGAAAGCTTCCCCTTGCTCTCCAGGGACAGTGGCCCCAGGGAGATGAGAAGAAGCTACCGCTTGTTACAGCCTGCAAGAAACCCCAGCGTTTCCAACCAAGGCTCCAAGCCATCAGTCCTTTCCCAAAGTATAGGCCTGCCAGAAGTGCTGAGAGTAAGGCTGCTCTTCTCCGGGGAGAAAACACGGCTGTCTCTCACTTGGTCCCCACCAGAATCTCTGGATCTCTAAAAATAAAAGCAACACTGAAAATTCCAAGTATAGCCAGCATTTCCAGATTTTGTCACATAATAAAAAATATTCTAGTATAGACTTTGTGTCTGCCAGTTCACAAGTACAAACTCATTTTGGATGAAATCTTTGGTGCATTAATCTTCTGGTATTGTCCCATAATGCAGTCTATTTATTTATTTATTTATTTGATATAGGGTCTCACTGTGCAGCTCCGACTAGTAGTGATCCTCCTGTCAGCCTCCCCAGCACTGGGATTACAGGTGTGTACCACCATGTCCAGTTCCAGGGCCAGCATGACACGTGACACCAGGGATCGAATCCAGGTCCTTGCACTTTTGAGGCAGGCACTTAGACAGCTGAGCTATCTCCCCAGCCCATGAAATCCTTTTTAAACAACTGAGAACAACATCTAAGCAGGTCTGAGTGGTAGGAAGCTTGTCAAGCATGTGTGAGGCCTGAGTTGATTCCCAGCACTGTGGAGAAAAAAAGGAACAATTACATACAAAAAGACAGGTGTAGTGGTACTTGCCTATAAGCTTAGCACTCGGGGTGGCTGGGACAGGAGGATCATAACTTTGAGTCCACCCTGGGCAATTCAGCAACTCAGCAAGATCCTGTGTCAAAATTGAAAAAAAAAAAAAAAAAAAAAGTTCAGGGACTGTCGCAAAGTGTGGGGCACCATATTTTCATTCCATTCTGTAAAGATACAAAAGAGGACTTAGGAAACTGCTTCAGAAAGTGGCAGGGGCAATAAGTGTTCAGTGTGTAGGAAAGTATTTGGAGGGAACTACTGACAATGTGTCTTTCATTGTAATACATTTTTAAAAAATTAAACATTCAGCATTTACTTTGATCCCATCTTGTAAAATAAGGTATACTTTTAAAGTTCTTGTATACTTGGAACAAATCATCAAACTCCAAGCAGGGATTCTTGGCAAATGGCTGAACAAAATAAAAGGTAATTCCTCAACAAAATGAAAATCCAAAATAAGCAAAGTTCCACATCTTTAGAAAGTTTATATTTTACTGATGAAATACAGCAGTTCTTGAGGCAAGCATGGTCTTCACTTTTATATAGTCAACATTTGTGAGGTTAACAAATTATACTGACTACATTATTTCACTAAAGCTTGTCCCACCTGGCTTAGGCTTGGTGGCACACACCTGCAGTGCCAGCTCCTAGGGAAACTGGGACAGGAGGATCTGTTGGACCTATGAGTTCAAGGTTACCTAGTGCAACATGTTAAAATACTTTCTTAGAATGAAACAAATAAAAACCCTGTTGTCTCATCAACCAATGCAATCAAGACGTTTTTCCATGAGAACTTGTACTGTAACATCCTGTAACTCAGTAGTGT
>NW_004524666.1:10687983-10688718 GCF_000260255.1 Octodon degus | reverse complement strand
TTTTTTTTTTTAATTTTATTTTTATTTATTTATTTAGTTTGTTTGCTTTAATTGCCTTGCGAGGCGTACTGGCCGCGCCCCTAGCGTTTGCTAGGCTACACTACATTCTTAAACCTGCTGGAAACACTGATCAAAGGGCGCCCTACTTCATTTAGGAAATAAGAAAGGGGCCGGGTCAGGGAGATGGCTCTGTGGAATAAGCGCATCTCTAGCAAGCTCAAGGGCCTGAGTTCAATCCCCGGTTCCGCCAAAATAAATAAAGTGAATGAGGGTGTTTAAATCTGAGTGCAGTGTTTGTCAAATTCTGATTTCTAAAATTCACTCCGAAATGAGGTGCTAGTCCCACACCTAGGAGGTGGGCATGGAACTGTAAATACAATAGACACTGTGAGCTGTTTAAAGTGTTTACATTCAACTAAGATTAAATTTTTGTGTATGACCTTCATTTTGTAGGATTTTTCATTAATGTACAATCTGTTTGCAGCCCACGTCCCTCAAGCTCTGGACTCAAATACCACCTATTAACTGAACTCAGACACTCCCCTGGAGAATTCGTCTCAGCACTCCAACATTAACTCACCATTGCACCCCACAACGACTCGAGTCTGCTCTGATGTGCAATAGGAAGAGAGTTGTCCAAAGATACAAAATAGCAAACGAACTTTTTGCAACTGATTTTTTGTTGGAGGAAAGCTTCAGGTGCCCGTTCAAAACTAGTTTGACTCTTGGGTTCTT
>NW_004524666.1:10678550-10687788 GCF_000260255.1 Octodon degus | reverse complement strand
AATGGCAGAAGACAAAATCAATGCATAAAAATCAATGGCATTCCTATATATCAATAATAAGCCCACCAAGAAAGAAATTGGGGAACAATCCCATTTGCAGCAGGTAGAAACAAACAAGCAAAGAACAACAAAACACTAGGGATTAACCTAACCAAGGAAGTGAAAGATTGCTATAATGAAAACTATAGTACACAGAAAAAAAGATTGAAGACATTAGGAAATGGAAAAATAGGTGAAAACAATATTGTCAAAATGGTCCTATTATCAAAAATGATACATAGATTTAATGTAGTTCCAATTAAAATGCCAACAGCATTCTTTACAGAAGTAGGGAAAACAATCTTAAAACTCATATGAAGCCAGCTCTTTCTGGCTGGGACCATGGAGGGTGTAGAAGAGAAGAAAAAGAAGGCTCCTGCTGTGCCAGAAACCCTTAAGAAAAAGCAAAGACATTTCACAGAGTTTAAGATAAAGTGCCTGAGAAAGAAGTTTTCCCAGAAGATGCTTCTCAAGGCGAGGAGGAAGCTCACCTATGAACAAGCCAGACACTATTATAAGGAGTACAGACACATGTACAGAACTGAGATCCCAAAGGCTAGGATGGTGAAAAAAGCTGGCAACTTCTATGTCCCTGCAGATCCCAAACTGGCATCTGTCATCTGGATCAGGGGTATCAATGGTGTGAGCCCAAAGGTCCACAAGGTGTTGCAGCTTCTTCACCTTTGCCAAATCTTCAATAGTACCTTCGTTAAGCTCAACAAGGCCTCCATTAACATGCTGAGAATTGTGGAGCCATATATTTCATGGGGGTACCCAAACCTGAAGTCAGTAAATGAACTAATATACAAGGAAATAAAAGACTCCATAAAAATAGGCAATTGAAATAAATAGATGCTTCTTAAAAGAAATGCAAATGGCCAATAAATGCTTGAAATATGTTCTGTGTGTTTGGCCATTTAGAGAAATGAAAATCAAAGCAACACCGAGATTTTTATCTTACACCAGAAAGAATGGTTATTATTAAGAGCTGATAGAGAGAAAGTTGTAGGGGAAAAAAGATCTTCTACATCCTTAGTGGGGAGTGTGCAACCCATGTACTACAACCACTGTGGAAATCAGGATGGAGATTGCTCAAAAAAATGAAAATAGAGATTCCATTTCACTGAGCTATACCTCTTCCAGCTATCTTCCTTGAAGAGTTAAAGACATCATATAAACAGTGATACATGAATACTCATGTTTATAGCAGTATAATTCACAATAGCTACATTATGGAAGCAGCCTAAATGCCAATCAACAGATGAATGAATAAAGAAAGGTGGTATATATACCTGATGGGGTACTCTACAACTATAAAAAAGGATAAAATTGAATCATTTGTAGGAAAATGGGTGCACCTTGAGATCGTAGTGTTAAGTAAAATAAATCAGACTCTGGAGGTTAAATATCACACATTTCTCTTATATTAGAGATCCACAGTACAAATAATTTAAAGAGCAAAATAAAAGATAAATGATAAGAAATAGACTTTGCGGAGATGGGAAGCGATCTGGGAATAGAGGCAATGGGAGCCTGGGGAGGAGAAACAGAAGTGAAAATGATTAAGATGTGACCCACATACATACCAGTTTCTCAAGATGCATATGATGATTTCGTATTGCAAACATATACTAAAAAAAGAAATAGCTGAAACAATTGACTTTCCTTCCTCTAAAAAGTGTGACTGTTATAGTGCCCTGACCCCAGCAGTGACTTCTCACAAGGATGTCACAGATCTCTAGCCCAAAGGAGACCTAGAATGCCTGGCCTCAGCCTCCCTTCCCCTCTTCCCTTGTCCTTGAGTCCAGCCTGCTCTTTCCAGACCACACTTTTCCCTTTAAAACCAGTATGGCCGCTTTTTCCTGGTGCAGATCTCTCTGTCTGGCCAGCTGTCCCTCGAGGCAGTGTACTCAGATCTAAACACACTTCTGTCTTTCTCTTCACTCTGATCTTTCTTTCACCACTAAATTCTATCATCACTCTGTCACTGGTCTTTGCAAACTAGCACTGCACCCAGCTTAATGCATTTCCAACTTTCCAGATTAAGTGGAATCTCTAGGAACCACTAAGAAAAAAATGACACTTTTTATTCTAATTAATAGCCCCAGATGCATGCTAATCATGACAAATGGTCCATTTATTCCTGCTGACAAGCTATACCCTTGGTATTCTAGAATGTTCTGTCTGACATTTCTTCCACAATAACTGGTCGATATTTTATGATATACATTAATAAGCTTAGCAATTGCTTTTTCTTTTAATTAGCTATAATTTGAACCTTCGCATTCTGAGCTATGATAACTTCTCATTTGCATACACTTCTGATTCATTTATATTCAAGATCAGGATGTCTAACAAATGTTTGCAGCCAGCTTTCGTGTCCTATCATATGGCTGTAATTTCAGCACTCTGGGTGGCTGAGGTGTGCAGATGGCAAGGTCATGCCTCAAACCTAGTGACTTAGGGAGATATTCATACACACACACACACACACACACACACGCACTGAGATGTAGTTAAGTGCAAAGGTTGTGGGTTTAATCTCTACTACTATCACTCCCCCAATTATTCCCTACTCAAATTTAAAGTCTAACATCTACATTCATTTTCTTTAAAAAATTTTTAAAGTACAATAAAAAATAAAAACATTGGAAACAATACAATTTTACTAAACAAGATTATAGGAATTCAACAACGGTTGTTATGTTGCATATTGTTGTCTTCAAATCAGTTGCTTCGATTACCAGATATAAGCATGCAAATTTGGTCAAAGAAAATTAAAAAGAAGAACATAAAATTTAAACATTAACTACTCAACTTTGTTTTTAAAGTTTTTTGTTTGTTTGTGACAGCTTATTAAATTATACTTACTAGCTGAATGGCTTCAGATCCTTTTACAAAACCTTCTTCATCTGATAATAATAACAACAATGTGTTGGAAAGATTTAATGAGATGTGAATACAGTGTTGGCTGGGGACATAGCTCAGTGGTACAGCACACTGACCTGGCATGTAGAAGACTCTGGTGTCAATATCCAGCACTGCACAATAGAAATAACTCACTGAAGTTCTAAGTGCAGTTCCTGGAAGGCAGGGGCTGCCTGCTCAAAGTGCGTCCTTGTCATGACTGCCATTACTGGAAACATACAGTGTTGAGAGGGAGCAACACTGAAGATCGGGTGCTCAGCTAAGAGTGAGGCAATCACCAGGCACGGCTGTGTGTACTATGATCCTAGCATTCAGGGGGCTGAGGCAAAAAGATAACCACAGATTTGAGACCAGTCTGGACTACATAGTCCAAGCCAGCCTAGATCCTGCCAAAAAAACAAACAAACAAAAAAAACCCTGAAAGTTAGGTTAGCATTTTAGAAAATGTCTTTAGGTCACAAGTATCAAGTCATACCTAACTTTAGACCACAGGAAAGCAAAACTGAAGGCAGAGAGACCACTGGTTGTACTACAAGCATGCAGTCAAGGAGCAGAACTAAAGAAATAGTGGGCAGAGATAGGAAGAATTAGACTCATCCCAAGAATTGGACTCAGGAAGAATTAGTTGCAGGACTTAGAGCTACTTAAACTTACCACATCCAAACCACTAAGGACAAGGTGTTGGCTATCTCTCTCAGCTTGACCTGCCTGTGTTCCTACTCTCTGCTAGCTGCTCTCATTCTCCCTTGCTTCAACCTTCTTTGGCTACCCAGGCCTTTGCTGTCAGAGCCAAATTCCTCATCACATCTTTCTGGGTCTGTAGTGGTAATCATTGAGTTGAAGGAAATTGCAGAAAAGCATGAATGTGGTGTTCATGTGACTGATCTGGCTTCAGAGTACAAGACGGTTAACAATCTCAACTATTGTGAAGAATTCTTCATTCCTCAAAGGAACTGTGGCAAAGGGAGTAACAATATTAACCAAGCAGAAGACACATGTGGAGAAAATTTTGTTATTATGGTTGAATGAGAAACAGCTGGCAGGTGACAGTGATGCTGTGATCTGTGAAAAAGCCAGGAAATTTCACAGTAATTGACTGCAAGGAAACCTCTACAAGTGCAACAAGTGGTGGATTTAAAGCCAGTAGAGGGTGCTTTGGTAAGTTCCACAAGAGAAGTGACATTTGTAGTGTCATAAGAAAAGATGAGGCTTCCAGTTATGATGAGGCTGTTGCAGAAGTCAACAGAAAAGAATTTGCAGGATGCGTGAAGGAAGATGGATACACTGTTCAACAAGTCTTCAACTCTGATGAGACAAGGCTCTTGCAGAGGGAGACACCAAGCAGAACTGGCATTTCATGGGGGAAATGGGCACTGCTGGGGCACAGGCTCATGAAGGACAGACTGACATTTTTGTTGTGTGTAAATACAAGAGCTGGGCCAGCCAAATAGCTCAGCGGATTAAAGCACCTGCTTAGGCAGACACAGGGGCCGGGAGTTTGATTCCCAGGCCTGCAGTCTGGACCCGCCTCCAGGGTGCACAATTGAGAATGGGCATGGTGGAACATGCCTGTAATCCCAGCACTTGGGAGGCTGTAAACAGGAGGATGACTATGAGACTGATCTACACAGTGAGACCCTATATACCCTGTCCAAAAAAAACAAAACAAAACAAAAAAAAAACCCGCAACCACAAGAGCTGTTCTGAAGATTAAGCCACTACTGGAGTAGCATTCCCAGATGCTTCATGCATTCACCAATAGAATATGAACAGGGTCCAACTGCCTGTCCTGTAGGGGCCAATACAAAAGTGTAGATCACAAGACAAGTGTTCATGAAATGACTTACCCACTACTAAGAAATATCTTTCTGGCAACCAACTGCCTGAAAGGTGCCTTCTCCTGATGGGCAATGTCCTCAAGCCTTGGTGGATGATACAGATGCTGAGTATGACATCATAAATTCTTTCCCCCAACCTCATTCCTCTTCTGCAGCCCGTGGATCAGCAAGTACAACTTCAAGGAGCTGTACACAGAGGTGCTTCTCACCAAGTGTTTTATTCTCAATGAAGAGATGTCTTTGACCCTGAAAGAGTTCTGGAAGAAACATTTCAGTGTCCTCCAGTGCATTTCAACATTTCAGTGCATCAGCCTCACTGACAAAGTCTGAGAAGATGCCACATACGAAGGTTTAAGTAGCCCGGAGAAAACTGTGGCCAGAATGAGTCACTGAAGTTGACTTTGAAGGGCCCAGGAGTGAAGGAGACTGTGTCCATGGGGAACAGTGTGAGTCTGGACACTGACGGTGCAGACACAGAGGAGCTTGTGGAGGACCACAGGGAGGAGCTGATGATGGAAGAATTTGTGGGACTACAGAGTGAGCAGCAGATGGCACTTGTTGAGGAGCATTCCACTGAGGAAGAGGCAGACAGGGAGAGGTTGGTAGTAATGTGATAAAATCCACTATAGAAAAATAGAATGAGTATCAATATTTCTTTGAGAAGCACCACCCCAACAAGACTGTAACAGGGTATTGAATCTGATGGACAGCAACATGGTCTCTGGTTTTTGGAACATTATGTAGTGCAGGGAAAGTGACAGATAGATTTTGATCAAAATTGACCCTGAAGCTAAGAGACAAAAGAAGAAAGGAAACCCTTGAAAGAGTTCTCCCTGATGTCTTTACAGAGAGGGACTCCCCTTCCATACAATAACCTCCTTTCCCGGGGGAGTGGGGATTACACGCTCGCCCCTACCCTGTCCCTCTCTTGGGACAGGAGCTTTCTTTCTCTCAATAACTATATTCTGCTCATAACCTCCGTTTGTTCCTAAAATTCATTCTTTGGTTTTAGAGAACACGAACTCGTGCAGGTCAGGTCCAGAGATCATTTTTCTCTGTCATTTGGAGGTTCCCTGTATTGTTTGGAGGTCACCCACCCGAGACCAGTTTTTCTCCCTGTATCATTTTGGAGTTTCCCCCCCGAGATCATTGGATAGAGGGATGAGTTTGCTTTTCTTTCATAAATTCTGAATTGGGACTTGCTTAGGTAACAAATTTATGTTTCAAATGTTAATATGTCTTTGCCCGTTGCTCATAATTGTTCTTGTTTTGCCTCATTCAGTTTTGCTTCACATAGTACTGTTAAAATTGCTTACAATTGCTTCTGTTTTGTCTCTTATATTATTAGTAAAATGTTGGTAGATCTTAAGTTAAAATGTGGAAATGTTACAAGTTCATGATATTTCATTAATGGGACGTTTTATGACTATTGTGTATTTGTATACATTGTGTTTGAACTGGTTGACTAAATGTACTGGTATTCCTTGCTCAATTTTAGACCATAGCATTACAGTAATGTTAGTAATCCTCCTAGTGGATTTTATGTAAATTTCTGAAAAATGGAGGCTTTTAGCCAGGTCGCACTTAGAAAATCTACATGCCTGCATATGAAAAACGGAACTCCTTTTGCCAGTTAAATGACATTAGGTCGGCAACCATTCTTAAAGACTTGGAGGACAGGTTTTACTGGGATAGCCTGCTTCTGATCCCCTCTACATGCTAGAGGTAATATCAGGCCTGCTCTGTTTCAGTTTCCTTGCTTTGACTTTACTCCTAACTTTCCCACCTCTTTGTACTGTCCCTTTTAGAGGCATGTAAAATTAGGAAAACTCTGACTGTTCCAACTAAGTCACTAGCCCAACCCCCAGCAGGAAGAGATCCTGTTATGTGACTCGCTTTCCCATTTGATACTGGATTTAATCAATTTTACCTGAGCAATGGTGCTTGTAATCTCATTGGTTGACCATAGTTTGGTCCCACCTCATGCCCAACTAAGCAAGTTCCCATGTCTTCACCACCTTAGACCCACCTCACCACATGGTTTTCCTCTATAAAAGTCTCTGCAAGAGACAACTTCCTGGGGGGAATTACCCACTCGGACCCTCCTCCTGTCCCTCTCTCGGAATAGGAGCTTTCTTTCTCTCAATAAGTATATTCTGCTCATAAAAAAAAATAATAACCTTCTTTCCCATCTTGCTGTCCTCCACACCAGAAGTCACCTCAAACAAGGTTAGTGTTTTCTTTCTCTTCATACTGTACTGTATCATACTGTACTTTGCTTCATAATTTTATGGTTAAAAATATGTATGGGGCCGGTAAGATAGCTCAGCAGTCTAAAGCACCTGCCTAGGCAAGCTCAGGCAAGTGTAGGGAATGCGATTAGATCTCCATACCACATGCCACACCAGCACCGCCCCTGGGGCAGGCTGAGACACACACACACACACACGCACGCACGTACGCACGCACACACACACACACACACACAAATAAATAAAAGAATATATATGGGGGCTGGTGAGATGGCTCAGTGGTCTAAAGCACCTACTTGGAACAAGCTAAGCAAAGCACAGGGACCACGGTTCAATCCCCCAGCACCACATGCCAGCCAGCACCGCCCCTGGTGGGCCGAGCTGGCCACACACACACACAAAATAAATAAATAAATAAATAAATAAATAAATAAAATTTTAAAAAAGAATATATATGGTACAGAATGGTTTAACCTTATTTTCATTGAACTTTGTGGGAAAATTTGATTGGGTTCATAATAAATTTGGTTCAATAACAGAATTGTGGAATAAATTCAGTTTGTGAACTCAGTTCCTCAAGTACCACTGTACATGTGTGTGTAGTACATTTCTTGGTGTGGAGTTGGTGCATGTACATAAGACATCCCAATTCCTTTATTCCTTTTTACATTCATATCACTCCCTCTCTTCCCCCATCTCTTGATCCCCTTCTCCTTTGAGAAAGATCTAGCTGGGGAGATAGCTCAGTAGAATAAGCACTTGCCTGGCAAACACAAGGTCCTGAGCTCAATCCCTGGTACAGAGAGAGAGAGAGAGAGAGAGAGAGAGAGAGAGAGAGAGAGAGATCTATCTCCCTACTTCCTGTTCCCTATCTTTTATTTTGCTTTTTATTTTTCCTTTGGGTTTCTCTTATAAAAGAAACCATGTGATATTTAAGCTCATGTGGCTGATTTATTTTGCTTAATATTACAATCTCAATGTATATCCGTTTCCCCACAAACAACTCAAGTTATGGCAGAATAGAACTCTGTTATGTATAAATACCACATTTTTTCTATACATTTGTTTCTTGATGAACACACAGGTTTTTTTTTCAAGATTCAGCTGTTATGAATTGTGCTTCTATAAACCCATGTATACATGATATTACATCTTTAATTCTTTTGGAAAGATGCCTATAAGGAGAATCACTGGGTCAAATAGAATTCAATATTTTCATGTATTGATTCTTTTATCCCTTGACCTTGATGGGCAATCCTTTTTTATTTTTCCTGCATAAATCTGTTATAAAATATTCATGTTCAAATATTTTTATGGACACATGCTTCTTTTTCCATTGGCTAAATCCCTAAGACTGAAATGTCTAGATCACTTGGTAGCTGTATGACTAACTGTAATCTTTGTCTAAATGGCTGTCCTACTGTGTATTCCACCATCCATCTAGGAAAATGCCAGGTGTCCTCCATCCTCACTAATACTTTTTATCCTCTTTCTGTTTATAACCACCTCATTTGGTGTGAAATATGGCTTTCACTTGCATTTCCCCAGTGATGAATGCAGGGAGGTTAGAGGTCACTTTGATCTGCTTCAGTTTTTAAGTAGAATCTTTGATTGGATCCAGGATTAAAACTGACACAAGAAAAACTAACAAGAGAAAAGCATTAAAATGTTATTGGATTTTCCATGTGCATAGGGACCCTCACAGGAGAGTGAAGTTCTCAAGTGAAATGGCCAAAGAAGAAGGGTTTTTGTTCATTTTAGACAAAGAAGGAAAATGTGTGAAGGAATGACTGGACAAAGGGATATGAGCTGGGGTGGTAAGTACCATAGAAGTCACTAAGAGATTATGGGATGTGAAGTCCATTGAGGATAAGGGTCTCTTCAGCAGTTTCCATAGGCCCAGATCAGCAACATTGCCTAGTGTATGGTAACTAAGGATCATTTCACATCCTGATAAAAGGAAGACCTCCTCCTCAAAGGAATTTTGTGACTGGTACCTGTAGGAAAGGACAGGTCAGAAATCCCTTTTTATAACCATAGTGTTTCAAGTGATTTCAGCTTGAAATAGTCAGTACAATAAAGTGGCATATTTTGGAACGGTTTATTTTCAAATTTTTATTTATTTATTTATTTGAGAGAGAGAGAGAGAGAGAGAGAGAGAGAGAGAGAGAGAGAGAGAGA
>NW_004524666.1:10671536-10678450 GCF_000260255.1 Octodon degus | reverse complement strand
TGGCATGTGGTGCTGGGGGATTGAACCGCGGTCCCTGATGCTTTTGCTAAGCTTGTTCTAAGTAGGTGCTTTAGACCACTGAGCCATCTCTCCAGCCCTGGAACGGTTTATTTTCAATTCTGTCAATTAATTATGTTTGACCAGAGGGACTTTCAGGAAGATTATGGAGTGGTGAGCAGCAAAGAAAGAATCTCTCTCAGATTTTCTGTCCAGACACTGGAATCTAGTAATGTGAGGAAGGGAAGTGGGTCCGTTGGACCTAGGAAAGATCTGAAGGAAGAATTGAGTCCCATGGGGGGAATAAAGAGAGGAACTTCAATGAAGAAGAAGAAGGTGACATGGGTGATGCATTCTCCCTGAATTGGGACTTACTATGTGGGAGGAATGGTTCAACCCTGCAGACATACTATGACTCCTGGCAACCACAGAGGCCTGAACACAGAGATGCAGCAGTGCAGCAGAGCTGTGGACATTATGGACTGCACTGGCTGATGAATGGAGCAGATGTAACCAACTCAAGGGAGAGGATGTTTGGCTGGGAGCAATCTTGGAGAGGCGCCAACTGAGCTCAGAACTCAGAGCAACAACTGACTCTATTGAGTGGCTCCCTGCTGAGTTTAGCCCACAGAAGGTCTGCTGACTGATGCCAGCTGAATAGGTCTGGTTCCAGCTTCATGGCTGGAAGCCAACCTGAAATTGAGGGGAAATAAATGTTCAGTCTTGCTGAGATTATCCACCACCCTATTATAAAGCTACTGCTGGCTTGCTGGAGTGAATCAACACAGATCTGGTCTCTGTCTCCACATGTTATCTATCAATGACAGCAGACACAAAACTTGAAGTGGGCTTTTATTTCTTCTTTTCATTTTGTTATTCTTTTCTTCATTGTTACAGATCTTGTTTTTATGAGTATAAATGTGTGTTTCTAGTTTTTCTGTGGTTGTTCTGTTCTTCTTTTTATTTCTTCCTTCTCTCTTTTCTTCCTCTGTTCTGCATCAGTTTCCCAAAGATGTGTTCCTCCTCTGGCCTCCACCCTTGCTTCTAATCTCTTCCTCTTCTTCTATTTCTCTATTCTTTTCCTTAACTTTTTTAAAATTTTTTTCCCTGAGAGTAAAACTGGCATATGTAACCACAAATCTAGTTCTTATGGTTAGAGATGAAAAATTAATGGTTACCTCAGTTTGTCATTGCTGACTGTACCACTTAAACAAAGGTGATATAATTGTACTAAACAACTGTTTTTCCAGGTATCATAAGACCCAAGGGTCATAGAAACTATTGTGGGCCAGTGCAAAAGAACCAGGAACTGGGCAAAATAGGCAGCAATTTCTCATCCCCAGTAAATTGGACTGTTAAAATCTTGCCATAGACTCAAACCCCAAAAGCTAGCTATATGTAGAAGACACCTCTAAGAAGTAGTCACTTCCTAATGGCTCTAAAAACTATCGAAAAACAAGCAACTTACTATAGGCAATTTACAAGCATCAGCCCAAGAACTAAACTAAAAAAATAAAAATGAAAAGACACGTAAACAAGATGAAACCTCAGACATCCAGCTCACCAAAGGCAAATTCCAAGGACAATGAGGTGGCACAATCTGAAAGCCACCTACTTGGCCTCTCTGAAGTGGTAATAAGAAAGGAAACAAATAAGGCTTCATAAAAAGTCAAATCAGAAATAATGTCTCATATAACTACAGAAATGCTGACTTCAGTGGGAAAACATGCTCAGTGGCTCTAGAGCAGACACAGATTAGAAGAATTGAGCATCTTAGGAAGATAATGGAAATCATGAATGGCCAACATAGGAAAGAAATGGAATCCATAGAACCAACTCAAGCTGAAAGTCAGGAAACTAAAAATTCCAGTGAAAGTTTTCACAGAAGAATAAACTAATGTGGGGACAGCACCTCAGACATAGAAGACATGCTAATAGATAGTAATTAGGAAAAGAAAGATTCCTTTAAAGTAGTAAGAGATCATGCTGCTAAATGAGGCAAAGAGAACAACATAAGATTGATTGGAGCCCATGAAAAAACAGAAGACAGCACAATGATATAAAAGCCCATTCACAAACCTCATGGCAGAAAACTTCCTTGGCTTGGAAAAAGAATTTGACATACAAGTAAGTGAGGTGTGTACAGCCCCAATTAGCCATGGTCAAAAAAAAATCTACAGCAAGGCATATAACAGCCAAGAGTCTAGAAATTCAACACAAGAACAGAATAATAATTTTAAAAATCCTATTAGAGAAAAGAAACAAATCACCTCTTAAGGAAAACTCATTGGAGTTGCAGCTGACTTCTCAACACAAATGCTCAAATCAAAGACAGCTTGGAGTGAAGTCTTTTTTCTCTTTTTTGTATGTTAGGGAAGGTTCTACAGGGTGTTCAGGGTCTAACTACTAGATAGGACTCAGTGATCTCCCTGTTTACAGCCTCCCACAAGCTGGGATTACAGGTGCGCGCCACCATGCCCAGTCTCAATTGCCATCTCAGCATGCCCTGGGGGTGGGGCTGTATAGCAGGCCTGGAGATTGAACAGGTGTATGCTTGGAGGTATTTTAATCCACTGAGCTATTTGGCCGGCCTGGAGTGAAGTCTTTCAAGCCCTAAAAGAAAACAACCTCCAACCCAGATTGATATACTCCATGAACTTATCTTTCAAAGTTGATGAAGAAACAAAATATGTCCATGACAAAGAACACCCAAGGAAACTCTTAAACATTAAACCAGCAGTCAAAAATGGTCTGAAGGATAGTCTACAAAGATAACAAGGACTACAACTTCATAAACACCAATGAATGGATGACTCAACCCAGAAAAGCAAGCAATTAAATGGGGGAAGGAATGGAACCAACAACAGGAAAATAACATGACAAACATAGATCAATACATATCAATTATAACTGTCAACATTAATGGTCTTGATTCACCACCACCACTCAAAAAATCAGACTGCATCAAGAAGCAAGATTCAACACTATAATGCATACAAGAAGCACATTTATTACAAAATGAAATTCACAGACTGAAAGTCAAAGAATGGAAAATAATACTCCAAGTAACAGGAACCCAGAAAAACCAGTGGTAGCTATTCTACTTCCACACAAAGTGAATTTCAAACCAAGAGTGTTTAAGAGAGACAAAGAAGGTCACTATATCCTTGTAAAGAGAACCATCTGAAAGGAAGAGATAACAATCACAAATATTTATGCAACAAATACCAGTGTACCCACTACATAAAAAATATTAATGGACAGAGAAAATCAAGTAAAAATTACTTCAGTTGTATTTGGGGACTTAATACCTCATTGTCACAAATAGACAGATCCATTACAGAAAAAAAAGTCAACAATGAAATATTAGACCTGAGCCCATCTTTAGAACAAATGAGATTAGTAGATGTTTACAGAGTATTCTACCCCACAACAGTAAAGTACACATCCTTCTTAGGTGCACATGGGATGTTCTCCAAAATAGAACACCCAATAGCTCATATAATATGCTTAAGTAAATGCAATTACCCCATTCTGGGCTATCCAGATAGCTCAGCAGACTAAAGAACCTGCTCAGGCACAGTGCAGTGGCCAGGGTTCGATCCCTGGCCTGCAGTGCCAGCCCTGCCCCCTGGGCATGCTGAGACAGAAATTGAGGCTGGGTATCGTGGCACATGCCAGTAATCCCAGTGGTTGGGAGGCTGAAGACAGGAGAATCACTATGAGTCTGTCTACATAGTAAGAACCTGTAGACCCTGTACTAAAATACATTTTAAAAAAGTAATAACGCCACTCATATTGCCAGACCATAGTGCAGTAAAATTGGAAATCAGTGGTAGAAGAAACTGCAAGAACTTCATAAACATATGGAAATTAAATAACACTCTCCTCAACAATCAATGGGACACAGATTGCTATGGTTTGGGTATAGATGTCCCTCCAGTGTCATGCAGTCATGTGGCAGACTTATAGAATTTGTGATTGATTCCTGATCCAATGCTGAGATTACGGGTGTGAGTGCTATGGTGATTATGGGTATGAATGGTACACCTGCCCTGTAGTGGATAGCCTCAATGCAACATAAGGGAGGGAAAGGGGCTTGCTGTCTGCCACCACCACTCCCCTTCTGTTTTTGCTCTTACTGTTTTCCTCCCCTATGAACTGCTGCCCTCTGCTATGTGTAACACTGCCTTGGAGCAAGCTGATTATGGACTGAAACCTCCACAAACTCTGAGCTAAATAAAACTTTCTTTCCTTAATTTTAGGTGTCAGGTATTTTATTCCAGTAATGAAAGAAAAATAGCCAAGACACAGATGAAGTTAAAGAAGAAATTATACAGTTTCTTCAATTAAATAAATATGAAAATACAACATACTGGAAATTATTAGAAAAACATACTGGAATTTATTAGACTCAATGAAAACAGTCCTACAAGGGAAATATATAACAGTATGTACACATTTCAGGAAAATAGAACAAGCTCAAGTAAACAACTGAGTGTTAAAGCTCAAGCATCTAGAAAAAGAAGAGCAGGCCAAGCCCAAAGCTTGTACAAGGGAGAAAATTATAAAGATCAGAGCAGAAATTAATACAGTGGAGACTAAGAAAACAATACAAAGAATTAATAAATCAAAGAGTTGGTTCTTTGAAACATTAAATAAAACTGATAAACCCTTAGGAATTAGTTAAGAATGAAAATGATAAATTCACCAGACTTTAGAAAACAAGATCGTCTATACCTACACAGATAACTTGTATTCTAATAAGATAGAAAATGGAGAAGAAATGGACAGATTCATATATACGTATGAGTTACCAAAGTTGAATCAAGTCTATATAAATATCCTAAAGAAAACATTATCAATCAATGAAATCAATGATGTAATTAAAAAGCTACAAAGAAAAGCCCAAGCTCTCATAGATTCACTATTGAATTCTATAAGAAATTTAGAGAATACCTATCATCTCTACTTCTCAAACTCTTTAATGAAATTGAGAGGGAATCAACACTCCCAAATTCATTCCTGCAAGCAAGCATTACCATGATACCAAAACTAGAGAAGGACATACTAATAAAGAGAATTCCAGGTCAAACTTCCTAACATACATAGGTGCAAAAGACTCAGTAAGATACCGGAGAACAGAATGTAGCAAATCATCAAGAAGATTATATACCATGATCAAGTGGGATGCATCCTTGGGCTGCAGGAACATTTCAATATGCATAAATCAATAAATGTAATGCATCATATTTAGAGAGCCAAGGACAAAAACCACATGATCATCTCCTTAGATGCAGAAAAAGTTTTTTACAAAGTCCTACACTCATCCATGATAAAACCTTACAGAAAATTGGAATAGATGGTTTTTTATCTCCATCTGATAGAAGCCATGTTTGACAATCAGTGGCCAACATCATACTAAATGAACAAAAACTGAAAGTTTTTGCTCTAAAATCAGGAACAAGACAAAAATGAACACCATCACCCCTCTTATTTAATATAGTTCTGGAAACATTAGCCAGAGGAATTAGACAAGAGAAAGAAATAAAAGGCATAAGAATAAAAAAAGAAGAACTTAAATTATCATTATTGTGAACGACATATTACTCTACATAGAAGACCCCAAAAACTGCACCAAAAGACTGCTAAATTTAATAAGAAAATTTAGTACTAGAGTTGGATACAAAATCAGCACTCAAAAATCAATAGCCTTCCTATATCAGAATAGCAAACTCACTAAGAGAGAAATTAGGGAAACAATACCTTACACAATAGCACCCCCCAAAAAAAGTGAAATATCTAGGAATCAATATAATGAAAGAAGTAAAAGACCTCTACATTGAAGACTGCAGTATTTTGAAAATGGAGATTGAAGAGAATACCAGAAAATGGAATGATATCCCCTGCCTTTGGGTAGGAAGAATCAATATAGTGAATCAATATAGTGAAAATAGCCATACTTCCAAAACTGTCATACATATTCTGATCAAAATTCCAACTGCATATCTCACAGAATTAGAGAAAACAATCCTAAAATCCATTTGGAACCAGAATAGACCTAGAATAGCAAAGGCTTTTCTTGGCAACAAAAGCAAGGTAGGGGGCATCACAATTCTAAACTTGAAATTATACTACAAAGTTACTATGATAAAAACAGCACAGTACTGGAAAAAACAAAACAAGAACAAGAACAACAGAAAAAAGAGATCTGAGGGCCTACCAGACAGCTCAGCTGACTAAATTGCCTTCTTAGGCAGAGTGCAGCAGCTGGATTCGATCCCAGCATGCCGTGCTGGCCCCGCCTCTGGGGCGTGCTGAGAAGGTGACTGAGACTGAACGTGGTGGTGTGCACCTGTAATCCCAGCACTTGAGAGGCTGAAAACAGGAGAATCACTAAGAGTTTCATCTATGTAGTGAGACCCTGTAGAACCTATAGAACTTATACTAAATACATTTAAAAAAGGAAAAAAGAAAAAAGAGATCTGATGAACAATGGAAGAGATTAGAACATGTGGAAATAATTCCAGACATACTTACCTACCTTATCTTTGACAAAGATGCAAATATTCTTACTGGAAGAAAGATAGCCTCTTTAATAAATGGTGCTGGAAAAACTAGCTGTCCACATGCTGAAAATTAAAACTGAATAATGCATGTCCTTCACTATGCACTGAACTAAAATTGAAGTTGATCAAAGATGTAAATATTAAAACAGAAACATTAAATACACTGGAAGACAGAATAAGTAAAGCTCTTGATGACACTGGGGTAGGTAAAGATTTTATGAATAAAACCCTCATTGCACAGAAACTATCACAAAGCATCGACAATTGGGATCTCATCTTATTAAAAGTATTTTTCCCCATAATTTTATTGAGAAACAAATAGCAATGAGACTGTTTCAAATCAAATTG
>NW_004524666.1:10652908-10670281 GCF_000260255.1 Octodon degus | reverse complement strand
GGTGAGAATCTTTCCAATTTACTGCTAGATTAAAAAATCTTCTGAAGATTCTCAGGATCATTGCCTTGCCCATCTACATATAACTGTATGGCTTGACTTATTCATGTTTCGTAGCTCTTCTCTTTTCCCTCTCTTGGTTAGTTAGTTCTTGAGATCCTGCTTTCCTTTTACTTGTATTATACCTTTCTATTTGTATTTCTTCTTTTGAGTTCTTATACAAGGGAGACTATACGATTAAAAGTATTTTTAATTGTTCTTTTGCACAATAAGAGAAACCAACAACAGAGTGAAAAAACAACCTACAATGTGGGAAAAATTTTTGCCAGCTGTTCCTCAAGAAATTATTCTATCTAGAATATATATAGAAATAAAAATATCAGAACCCCCAAATTGAAAGACCCTATCACAAATGGGCATCTGAAATAAATGCACACTTCTCAGACAGAAAATAGTATATGAAAAAATGTTCCACATCACTGGTAATTCAATATATGTACATTGAAACAACACTGACATTTGATCTCACACCAGAACAAATGGTTATTATCAAGAAATCAACCGCCTCGCACTTCCGGCTGGTGGGGGTCCTGCCCTGGGACACAATTGGTTCTGCCCCCAGAGTGACTCAGCACAAAGAGACCATATAAAGAGGCTGAGGAAGTAGTCAATGTTCCACTTCATCCGAGGAACTTCAGTCTTCGCATTCGGCTTGGACTTCACCTGGCTTGCAGCGCAGACTCTTCGGCCTCCGGCTTGGATTCTTCACCTTCCTTCGCAGACTCTTCAGTCTTCCGTGTCAGACCCATGAGCTGACGAATAGACTTGTACGGAGCACAGCAGTGAGCTTCAGACCTTGGGACCGAACTCCTCAGTCTGGGGTGTGCAGACGCCCTCTGCACACTCCCCCATCAGACTCTGCGGCTGTCGTAAGCCAATCTTGTCATTCCTTATACATTGTATACCTTGTGTTAATATCTGTTCCTTATATTATATCTGTTCCTCTAAGTAAAACCCTGACCAATACAAGTACCATCCAGTGGTATATAGGCAAATGCTTACCTACCAATTCTATTGGAGGAGGTTGTCACTATCAAACTGTTGATTTTACTGAAATAAATGATACATAACACTTCTTTCAACATAAAAAAAAATCAACCAATATCAAATGCTGGAGGGGCTGTGGGGAAGAAAGAACCCTTCTCCACTGCCGGTGGGAGTGTAGACTGGTGCAACCAATGTGGAAATTTCTCAATAAACTAGGACTAGAGACTCTACTTGACTCAGTTATTTCCCTTCTTGGTATCTTTCTGATAATATTAAAAGCATCATGCCACAGAGACATATGCATATCCTTGTTTATAGCAACATAGTTTGTAATAGCTAAATGTTGGAAACAGACCAAATGCCCATCAACTGATGAATGAATAAAGAAGATGTGGGGCTTTTCATACAATGGAGTACTACTTGACTGATATGCTTGAGACATTCCTAGGTAAATAGATGCAGCTTGAGACCATACTCTTTAGTGAAATAAACAACACATGTGAATAATGCATTGTTTTTCTGGTGTGAGAAATCAAAAGTATAAATAAGAACCAAAATGTATAGTATGTATTGTGAAATAGGAAGAAAATATTCAAATGGGGCAGGGAACAAGCAATAGGGAGGGGGAATGGAAAGGAGTGAAAATTAAAAATAAAATGAGAAAAGGAGGAAAAAGGAAACGGAAAATGATGGAGGGATTGAAGGAAGGGTAGGTGAATGAGGAAAAAAGAAACAAGTTATAGTTTGTGCAGATACAAATTCCCTATGATGGATGTGATCATTATGTATATCTACAATGTACCAAGAAAATCTGATTGGAAAAGAAAACAGAATGTCTGACCATGTTCTCCCATCCTTATTTTGCCATCCATATGTCTTTTTTTTTTTTTTTTTTTTTTTTTTGACGGCAGGAATATATCATTTACAGGAGATCTCCCTCTGTCTACACAACGTCCCTAAAGCAACTTCAAGCCACAGTTACTTCTTGGTCCTGGCCCAAAACTGTCTGTATCGCTCGGCATCAAAGTCATCAGTGAGCTCTGGCTCCTCCTCTTTCTTGTGATGGAGCTGGGCCTCTCGTTTCCGGAGCCTGGCCCGGCGCTCCTCAGGGGACAGGGTGTCCAGGTCCAGGGGCATTGCCAACATGCGTCTTGGCTCCCGGTAGCGGATGTGAATGGTGGAACCGTCCTGCTTGACAAGAAGCACTGGGTAGAGGCGTGTATAGGCCTGGCGGTGCAGGCGAGTGAGTGCAGCCCTGCTGCTGTCTGCCCAGCTTTTGGAAGTGTGCAGGCATCGGGGTCTGGATGCAGCTGCCTTCACAATGCTCTGCGGTAGCAAGCTACGTAGGCTGCCCACAGCTGCCATTCTCTTTTCGGGCCTGATCTGTCCCTGTGTGACTGAGCAAGTTGCAAACCCACCATCCATATGTCTTCATGGATAAAATCCCTCTTCCAATTGCAGGGCGGGGGTGGTGGTGGTACTAGGAATCAAATTCCGAATCTTGCACTTACCAGGCAAGCACTGCATCATTGGGCTGAATCCCCAGCCTTTGCATTTCATTTTAAATCTCGATTATTATATTTTTAAAAATGTCACAATGATGCAGGTTGTAGGGCCACAAAAGGGATGATCCATTTTCTACCCATTGTAAAAGGTCAGCTTGATTCCCCTTAACACAAGACAGGCTTGTAAAAGAAATGCATCGCAAGTTTCCTTAATCAAAGTTTCATGTGTATTGGAAACTTTGTGAGGAAAAAATAACTTATTTTGTCATTTTTGTAGTATTACTTATAAATATAGCATTGCTATGGATGCTTATATTGTTCAATGTTTAAATTACTCTTTTTATCAGTATATGCTTGCAATTTATAATAGATGTCCTGAAAACTTCTAAATAATTTTATAACTATGCTTCCAAAAGTATGCCTACACAACTTGTTTTTTTGTTTTTGTTTTTGTTTTGTTTTTGGGTGGAACCGGGGATTGAACTCAGGCCCTTGCACTTGCCAGGAAAGCACTTATTCCACTGAGCCATCTCCCTGGCTATGTTTCTAAAAGTAATTCAGGTCAGTATTCAGATGCAAGAATAGATTAATTAAAAAAAAAGAATAGATTAATTAAATTGTACCCAAACAAGTGTAATTTGCCTCTGCAGCCCCAGCGTCTCCCCAGGTTTCTAGAGGAAGACGGAAATTCTGGATTTTCTAGAGCTTATCTTCTTCCAGCTTCTCTTTTCAACAAACTGCCTTTGCAAGGAACACTACTGCCATGTCTCAGAGAATCTGAAGGTTTCTTGTATCCAATTCCATATTTTCAGTGTCTAGTTGCTGCCCCTTCCTAGAGTCACCAGGGAAACACACCTTGTACCTGAAAATCCTAGCAGTTGGCCCTTTAAGAAAGTGTGTTATAAATCAGATTTAGGCCAAGGATGATAGTTCAAGCCTATAATCCCAGCACTCCAGGTCTCCTACTTCAGGCCCAGCCTGGACAATTTAGCAAGACTGTCTTAAAATAAGATTTCAAATTAAAAATAAAAAGTGCTTGGTTGTAGCTCAGTTACTCGGTGTGAAGGCCCTAGGTTCAATTTCTAGTACAAGAAGATAGAAGGCATGGGGGTGAAAGAGAGGGGGAGGGGAGGAGAGGAAGAGGTAAGGGGGAAGGAAGGAAGTCCTGGACAGATTTCCCTGAGGCCCAGAAATCTTTAGCTAGCTAAGGACATGGTGCCACCTAGTGCTAATCAGCCAGAACTGTGCAAGTTGGGTTAAAAACAAAAAATGCAGACCAAAACTGAAATTGTGAAGCAGACTGCTTATGTGTAAAGAACAAAGATCCTCATCACTAATGCTGCTACTCAAGGACATATATATCTAGTTATAAGATATGGCAGAAATACTTATCACTAATAATAAATAGTCAAGCTCTAAAGTTTAAGAACAACTTGTTCTCTCTGTCTCTGTCTCTGTCTGTCTGTCTCTGCCTGTCTGCCTGTCTGTCTGTCTGTCTCTCTCTGTCACACACACACACACACACACACACACACACACACACACCCCTACTATTAACCTAGTGGCCAATCTTTGGGCTTGGTCTTCAACACCTGTCAAGGATGTGAGCACTTCTCACCCCTACACTGCTCCCTCTAGTATGAGCTTCCACCTTCTCTGACTGGAATTATTCCAGGTCTCCTGACATTTGTTTCCTCCCTTGCCCTCTTTGGTCTAGTCTCAACAAGGAAGTCTGTGTCTGTTTTAGAGGAGGTCATGTCATGGTTTTTCTCCACTCAAAAATCCTCTAGAAGCACCCCATCTCCCTTTATCTTTGCCATCATCCCTGCTCCGTTCTCTGTCTTCAAATCCTACTACTTTCTGCAGCTACACAGGTGGCTGAGACAGAAGGATCAGAACAAATTCGAGGTCACTGTGGGAAGGAGACTCTTGTCTCAAATTTTAAGAGGAAGAGGCTGGAAATGTAGCTCTGTAGCAAAGAGTTTGCTTAGTACCATGAGCCTCTGGGATTTGCCATGATGACAGGTTTGTGAAAGTAGGAGTAAACAAACTTGGTGTGTCCTGCATTCGTACTCAACAGTCAACAAAAAAGAATTCTGTGATCAAATGTGTGTGGGTTTTTACCACATGCCAATCAAACAATAAATTCTGCAGTGGACATCCCTTAATTCAATTTGTGAGGAACTTGAGGTCAGACTGGAGGAATGACATGGCACGGAGGAACTTTGGAAGGCATTTCAGCTTTATTATGATAGCTGGCTGGGGGACACTGAGGTCCAACTCACCAGCCCTGTCTTGGAGTAGAACAGTTACTTATATAGGTTTTTAGGAGGAAGCACAAAAGGCAGATAACAGGATATTCTACAGTTGGTTACACGTCTTGTCATACATAGTTAAGCAAAATTTATCCTAGGTAAACTAACTGGGATTACTATTGTATAACAAGGAGGTCCAGGTTTTGGTGAGCAGGAAGAATAAGTCATTGTCTAACACTGAGCCAAGCTGTCCTTGATGTGATCTGTCTGTGAGAAACTCAAAAGCAAGCAAAACATAGCAGGATGTGCTCGTGGCTGAGCCCCGCTTCTCCTGAAGCTGGCATTGGAATGTTAAGGTCCAATAAGTAATTTCCTAACTGGGAACAAGCTGCACTTTCCAGATCCATCTTTGTACAGTGTTGGAAATGTAAGTTTTAAGCTTTCCTTTACATTTAAGATTGCCTCTACAAATTCAATTCTGACAACATTTACTCAATGATAAAATAAAAACCCACATGTCTAGAGCTAAGTCTCAAGACTGCCCTTCCCACTTTCTTTTTTAATTAATTAATTAATTTCTTTTGCCATAATTTTATTGATAAACAAATAGCAATGAGACAGTTTCAAATCTAATCGGTAGGACAGTTTCAATAATTAACACACTGCATACATTCTTCTTAGTGGTTAATTGCTGTACAAGATGCGGACCTGACATCCCATTTACAAACACCTTTAGAACAAATCATTGTATTCATTAAGAGAATGTAACTATATATCTATCCCAACCTCTCTGAGTACACAGATACAAAATGGACATTCATCTGTATACCTTTTTTTTGTTAAGTTCCGTTATTTGAATATTATAGGTGTGTAAACTCAGCAAAACATTCCAAAAGAGTCCAGCAGCCCACAATAGTACAGGGTCTTCTGCTTCACTGGCAATGTCAGAAACTGATGACCTGAGTCCCCCGTAGCTCAATATAACAGCATGGCTTTACTTCTTATATTTCGTTTTTATACTTTTCTTCTGGATGGTTAAGACCAAGGTAAAGCAGGACCTATGCAACAAGAGTTGTAGCTTTTGGGTCTGATAAGGTCTGTGAAATCCCCTCAAGATTTATCCTGAGATCCTGTACCTCAGATTGTAGAACCTTTGTCAGTGTCAGCCATGTGGATGAGTCACGGCCATTGCTTGGCCAATGTGCTCTCTGTGAAAGCCTGAGAGAATGTTTTCTCTCCATGTGACTCTCCTTAGGCACACTCTACATCATTGATCACTTTCCTCTTTGGCCCCATAATCTCCTTGATCAGAAGATTTGGGACACTACCGAGTTACATGACGTTACAGTAGAAGTTCTCATATGTCCTGAGTCTTAATTGACCTTAGAAGGCTAGGGCCAAAATGTTGACTTTCCTTGCAGCCCTCCTTTTTCTCTAATTCTGGTCTGCAAAATTAGGTTGTTAACCCTCCAGAAGACAAGCTTATTGTTATTATCAAACAACTTAGGCTGTTAAGCTTAACCTCACTATTTGTCTGCATATCAAACATCTTAGGCATAATATGGAACAGGTATTTTTCATCAAGTATTGATATGTTGAACTTTAAGCCCCTACAGAATATGATAAAAAACATTTAAAAATTAGAATATATTTTTAAAATAAGCATAAAGAATTATATACTTCTCATGTTTGCACATAAGTCCAAAAATCTCACCATATACAACCTTGAAGCGGGACAGTCCCACAATTTTCCTTTTCCTCTCTCTTGCTTTCCTTCACCACCCCCTTCTTGAACACCTACCTGAGAGACATCATAGCAGCAACTGGCATATCATGACAAGCAGCCCATATTCAGAAGACCAGAATGACAGGCTCTCCAAGCATGAAACTACAATTACAAATTATCATCTGCAGTGCAGTTGCTTAGTTCACAGATATCAGTATATATAGTTCCTTCCCACTTTCTGAGGGCCCAGTGGCTTTACCTGTGCTTTAATTAATTTATTAATTAATTTATTTATTTATTTGGCAGAACTGGGGATTGAACTCAGGCCCTTGCACTTGTCAGGGAAGCACTTATTCTACTGAGCCATCTCCCCGGCCCCTACCTGTGCTTTTAGATGTTTTCTGGTGCTTGATTTTATTTTCCTTCTCTTTCTTTTAGACTTTATAACTTTCCTTCCTTGTTTCTTCTTTAATTACCCCCCCTTTTCTCTCTTTTTTTCCCTTTTTTAAGTGTCTTGCTGTATTACCTATGCGGCCTTCACATTCTTGGACAGGATTTATCTGCATCTCCACACCTTGCCTGTGAGTATTATTTTTGAGTAGTTTCCTAGTGATTGTTATGGGGATTACAAATATCAATTTATAACAACCTGGAGAGCTGAGTTCTTGCCACTTATCCATATAATGTGACCTTGTCCCCCTGGTTCAAGTGAGTGGTCTGAGAGAGGTAGATGATGAAATTTGGACTTGGAAACAAAAGAGAGGCCAATTTCTAGGCACTACTAGGGATGATATTCCCCATCCAGTAAAATAAATGGGCAAATTCCTGCACTGAGGGGCCTGGGGTATCAAAGGCCCATGGGAGTTACAGAGAACTGTGAAACACAATTCTTATGCTCAGAGAAGTGATAAGAGAGATAAACTGTGCAAAGGACAGCTCCTATTTTGTCCAAGTCACAAGTTAGTTCCTAGAAGTCAGTGACAGATAAATCAAGATTCTCAAAAAGCTCATCACCCCCAAAGATAGAAGGAGAATCAACAACAGAAGAACAAACATATTACACTTAAAGCAATGCTAGAGCTGAGCACAGAGTGCTGCAGTCACCCAGAGGTCTTCTATGCTAAACTCAGAGGGAAGCTTTCCAGAGAAGAGGAGTCTACCTACTTCTTGTAATAGTAACAATGACTAGCATTATTAGGAGATTGTTGTCTTGTTAGGTCCTTTCTATAACATGATGTGGTAAGTACAAATATAGCCCAATTTTGTAGAAAACTAAGCTTCAGTAAAGTTCAGTGATTTACTAAAAGTCCTATAGTTCTGGAGTGGAGAGTTTGTAGAGTGCTAAAGAACCAAGCAGAGGCTCTTTGGCCTCCCTTATTGCATTTGGCTTCATACCAATCATGTACTCTGCTTCAAAAATGAGCTGTACCAAAAATGTACAGAGTGCCCATTAACATTCATTTTTATAACAGTGTGACCATTACATTGCCCCATGCCCCTGACCTGTGTCTTACTCAAGGATGACTTATCTCAGCAGCCCAAAGGAGATGAGAGAACACCCAGTGGTCTTGTCCTCCCTGGCCATCTCTTCACATTCCTGCATGCCTTACTCACATGTTCAGCTCAGGGAATACTTCTGAAGGTTCCGTGCCTTTCCCAGGGATGCTGTCCTCTCTTGGAACTCACCACTGGTCCCTTGAAGTGCTGTGTTCTCATTCCCAATAAAATCCTTTCTCTTTGTTCTCATTTTGGTAAGTCCTTTTGCAACCTGTGTCTCTGGCTGGCTGTGTGCCATCTCACACGGCAGAGATGAGCAAACATAATCAAATGTGGTGAGTTGTAATAAGTTGTATTCATAGTCACTGAGATGTATAACCAACAGCCTGGGGTCCACTGAAGAGACCTGAGTTTAGAGACACACATCTGGGCAACAGGAGTGGTGGCCCAGGAATGGATGGAATCACCCATGTGGAATGTTCGTGGTATAAGGAGAAAAATCCTAAGAATCCAGGGGAATACTAACTTTGAATGAAAGGTTCAAGAAATGAAGAATCATTGAGGCTCAGTAGCACATGCCTGTAACCTCAGCAAATGGATCACAAAGTTGAGACAAGCCTGGCTACATAGTGAGGTCAAGGTCAGTCTGGACTACCTAGTAAGACTCTGTCTAAAAAAAAAAAAAAGAAAAGAAAAACAAAAAGAATTGGGTTGTGTAGCACTGAGGGTTGCTTACCAATTGACCTTTTCCTTTTATAAATTTTGGGTGGTAACTTACTCAGCTTGGTGGAGGGTAATTCAAAACTGTTGTGAGGGCTGGGGAGACAGTTCGGTGGTTTAAGCACCTGCCTGGAAAGCACAAGGACCCAGGTTGGATCCCCAGTACCACATGCTGTGTTGGCCCCAGAACCCTGAACACACCATGCCAGCCATCAAAACCAGGTGTGGTGGTGCACACCTGTAATCCCAGGACTGGGGAGGCTGAAACAGGAGGATCACTATGAGTCTGAGCAGTGTGGCAAGACCCTATACTAAAAAACAAACAAACAAAAACTGTTGTGAGCTAAATCACGGCAATATCTCACCCCCTTGCTACTGGTGGGCCCAAGAGTGGACTTGTGACCAATTCTGGCAAGTGTGAATATTTTGTTCCTTCAGTAAACGTTGGCTGATTTCCTATCAGGTGCCAAGGCTGTGAGGATGCAGCAGGGAGTAAAATCCTTGTCTTCACAGAGCCAACTTGTTGGTAAGAGGAGACAAATAATAAAGAAATGAAAGTGTATGTCAGCTATTGATAATTCCTAAGAAGAAAAGCTAGAATAAGGAGCATGGGAATATGGAATAAGACACGATGATATTTTATACAGTGTATTCAGGGAAAGCCTCTCTGGTAAAATGGCACGAAGTGAATGGGACACTCCTTGTGAATACAAATATCACCTACTAGAGATTCAGCACCATCTTTGTGACCATGGAGAGAGCCATGTGGGGCAAGAGCCTGCACCCTGGATGCCACTGTGGGCAGCCAAACCCATCCCACGGATCAGCTTTGTAAGAGAAAGGACCAAACGGTGGGAATCGGGAAGGGGTTCTTTTCTAGAAACTGAGGCAGTCAACAGCTCCAAATGCTTAGAGAAGTCAAAGGTTTGTGTGTGTGTGTGTGTGTGTGTGTGTGTGTGTGTGTGTGTGTGTCTGTCTGTCTGTCTGTCTGTCTGTCTGTCTGCCTGTCTGTCTGTCTTTGTGGTACTGAGGATTGAACCCAGAGACTTCATGGTGAACGATAGCTCCAAATCTTTTTATATTTTATTATTTTTTAAAATTCTGAGACAGCATCTTATTAAGTTGGTTAAGTTGCTATATTGCCAAGCTGGACTTGAACTTGCAATTCTCCTGCCTCTGCCTCCCAGAATGCTGGGATCACAGGCACATCCAGCTAAGGATAGCATTTTAAAGCACCTAATGGTGGCTTAGGGCAGGGCAATTTATGAAGACCCTTAGGAAGAAAGTCATCCCACCACAGGAAGGATGGGTAAAAATATTGATACACTGTGTCAACTTGAGAAGTCTAGAAGCTTAAGTAACTCTGCAGTTCTGCATTGAAGGTGTAAAGGACCTTCCCTTATGGCTCTGGGATGCTGTTCATTATGTCACCTTGAGAAATTTAGAAGTTTAACTAAATGACACGCTGAGCCTGTGCAAGAGGAGGGTGACGAGATGGCGTGAACGCTATGCCTGCCCTAGGGCAGGCGGCCTGCATACAGCATAAGGTAGGAAAAGAGGCTTGCTCACCCCCCTTTTGCTTTTGTTGCTTTTTCTGTCTTCTCTGCTTTGAACTCATCATGCCACCCTGCCTTGAGGCCAGCTGATTGTGTACTGAAATCCCTGCAAACTGTGAATTAAATAAACATTTCCTTCCTTAACTTTGGGTGCTAGGAATTTTTTTTGTCTCAGCAACAAAAGAAAGCAATTAAGACAACATATCAAGGGGCTTGATGTGGGAATGAAAGGCAAGAAATAGTGCAATGACTAGATTAAGAATATAAATCAGAGAGGGCCAGCCAGATAGCTCAACAGACTAAAGCTCTCACTTAGGCAGAGCTCAGTGGCCGGCCAGAGTTTGATCACTGGCTTGCAGCACCAGCCCCACCCTGGGGTGAACTGAGACTGTGATTGAGACTGGGCGTGGTGGCACTAGCCTGTAATCCCAGTGCTTGACACTCTGAAAACAGGAGAATCGCTATGAGTCTGATCTGCCTGTAGTGAGACCCTGTAGACCTTGTACTAAATCCAAAAATAAAGAAAAAACAGAACATAAATCAGAGGACATGATTTTAAAGGGAGACCTCTACATTAGCTTGACATAAACAAATGACAGACAAAGGAGAGGGATAAGCTAAAGACACAGGGAAGACAGAGGTTAAGGAAAAGGCCATGGGGGTGAGTGGGAAGACATATGTTACATACTGTTCTCAGCAAAGCCAAAGAACTCAGCCTTGAAATCCATTCATTGTCCCTCTCCTCCCCTCTGATCTCAGGCCCAACACTTTCCTTGCTATTCCAGTCAGCCAAGCGAGTTACTCTCCCTTGCTGCTTTAAGCTTCTGACCAGGGATCACCACATTAGATGTAGCTATCTCAGGCAAGCGAGATAGCTCCGTGGACTAGTGCCTGCTTACGCAAGCACAGGAGGACCAGGGTTCAATCCCCATGATCACATGAGATCCACGTTAGGATCCACAGGACACCAGTCCCATCTCCAGGTATGCTGAGCTGGCCATGGAGACTGGGTGTGGTGGCAGATGCTTGTAATCCCAGTGCTGGGGAGGCTGAAAACAGGAGGATCACTATGAGTCTGAGGTGCATAGTGAGACTCTGTACCAAAGAGAGAGAGAGAGAGAGAGAGAGAGAGAGAGAGAGAGAGAGACTAACTCTTGGCCCACTCTATAAAGCAACCCTGCCAGGCTGCTCCAAATCCCCAGCTCCACATTATTTTTTTTTTCTATCACTTTCATTGCCTGCTGACCTACTACATGTCTCATCTGTTTAATTCCACTGTGTCTCTCACTACTAGAATGGAAGGACCCTGGGTGCAGGGACTTGGCTTTGTTTATAGTTCTGAGAACACTGTGAGACGTGTAATAGGCATTCAGAAGCATTTGTGAAATGAATGACTATGTGACAGAAGCACCAGAGACAAAGATATAAGTTTAGCAAAAAGGATCATTATTGTGAAACTGGGTGGTCAGAGAAGGTTCAGGAGGCAGATACTTATACAAGTACACAAGTAAGTGTATTTGTGTACAGGCGTTAGAAATGGTTTAGTTGATGAGAGTTGAGGTTGAGGGTCTGGCAGGAATAAATTTTCTTCCTTCTCTTTCCTCTTCCTTCTTCCCCCCTTCCTCCTCTTTCTCCTTTTTCACCCTTTTCCCTCCTGCTCTCTTCCTCTTCTTCCCCTCTTTTCTCCCTCTTCTACTCTTTTTCTCCTCCTCTTTTTCCTCCTGCTTCAACTTATTCCCTTTCTTCTCCGTCTCTCCCACCTTATTCTTCAAACCCAGGGCTTTAAGCTAGGCAACCATTCTGTAACTGAGTTATCTCTCACCCATGAAATTACTTTCAAACTCACCTTTGTATTATTCAATTGTATTACGTTATACATGTCTTACTCACTTCAAGAGAACTATGAAAAAAGTGTGTTCTCTTTGTTTCTGTCTCACCTTTCCATTGCTGGTGGCTTGCAGTTGTCATGGTTACCTGTTGGGTCCTGGGTGGGGAGTTGATCCTTTGCAGTGTGCCTAAACAGAGACCTCTAGGATGGTATAGGAGTTTGAAGGTGCACATCTTTTCAATACTTATCAGAGTTAACCAGGTATTTTTATGACCCATAAGCTTATTAGATTAGTTGGAATGTGCCATTTGACCTTCGCAGACATAATAATTATTAAAAATGCTTAATTTCTACCTTGTGTAAATCGTCTCGTACTAAAATAGTGAGAATGGTTTTCTAGCTAGATTTACCCTTCTTGTGATTGTTTTATATTTTCCTTGGTTGAGAGTCTACAAAATAAAACAGTAATAACCAGAATTAAGATAATTATTTATTGTGTGGTTAGAAGGGATGTAGGTTTGACAGAACTCCCACAACAAGATACTAGAGTTGAGGTGGCTTAAATGACAGAACTCCATTTTTCCACAGTGCTGGGAGCTACAAACCCAAGATCAAGATGCTAGGAGTGGTGGTCTCTCCTGAGCCTTTCTCCTCAGGTTGTAAGGAGCATCTTCTCCCTCTTTTGTTGAACAAGCTTACCTCTGGACCTGTCTGGGTCCAAATCTCTCTTATTGTGACACCAGTCCCATTTGATTAGAACTCACCCAAAGACTTTGTCTTAACTCAATTGTCTTTTTAAAGACCTTATCTTATCAAATAGGGTATTAGCTGTATCATATAGAATTTCTATTTTTAGTTCTTTGAGGAATCTTCATATTGACCTCCAAGGTGATATGTGACTTAGTATAATAGTTTATATTCTTACCAACAATAAAGAAGCATTCCTTTTTATCACAGTCTCATCGATATGTTATTCTTTAACTTCTTGATGATAGCCATTCTTTCTTGTATTATCTTAGTTTACATGTCTCTAATGGCTGGAGTGATGGTTTTTATGTAGATGTTTCCCTAAAGCCTCATGATCTCATAGGTGGGCCTTTTCAGAGTTGGCTGGATTCAGGATATGTGATACTTAGATGAAGGTTGTGTGGTACTGAATTAACCCATTAATTGCTTTATGATAGTTCTGGGTGTGAATAATGGGAAGGCAAACCCTGGGTGTGGGTGGCACCACCCAGAATTTTTGTATTCTGGTTGGGATAAAGGGAAAAGGGAAGCTGCTGTGATGCTGATGCTTGTTGCTTGCCACCTGCTGCCTGCTCTTCCATGGACAGTTTCTCCTCTGCCATGCTACCTTGCCTTGAGACCAGCCAACAAAAGACTGAAACCTTCATAGACTGTGAGGCAAAGTAAACATTTTCTCATTAGCTTGTGATGTTGGGTGTTTTGTTTCACCAAGTAACTAAGACAGCCGGAGATGCTGAACATTTTTTCATATGTTGTTGAACACTCATACTTTTCTTCTTCTAAGTGTGTGTTCATCTCACTTTCCTATTTCTTGGTTGCATTTTTTATTTTGGGTGATCTATTTGTTTTTGTGCCCTTTATATAGTCTAGATGTTAGAGTTCTCTATCTGTGGAATAGCTTGAAAAAATTTCTCAGTCTATAGGTTATCTCTTCACTTTATTGATTTATTTGATGTATAGAGACTCTTTAATTTGATATAATTTCATTGGCATCTTCTCAAAAGAGCTAAAAGATATCATATTACAGTCATACATTCATGCCAAGTTTATGGTAGCACAATTCATAATAGCTAAATCCTGTAAGCAGCCTGTATGCACATCAATAAAGTATGGTATCTATATATGATGGTGTATTACTTGGATATAAAGAAGCATAAATTTAAGACATTTGTAGGAAAATAGCATTCTTTTACTTCCTTTATTAGATTGATTACTAGATATTTCATTTTTGGAGATGCTATTGTGTAAGGTGTTGTTTCCCTAATTTCTCTCTCAGTGAGTTTGTCATTTGTGTACAAGAACGCTATCAGTTTTTGAGTATTGACTTTCTATTCAGCTATACTGCTTAATTTGCTTATGAAATACAGCAGTCTTTTGGTGAAGTATTTTGGGGTCTTCTGTAGAGTATTTTGCCACCCAAAAATAATGATAGTTTAAGTTCTTTTCCTATTCTTATACCTTTATTTCTTTCTCTTGTCTAATTACTCTGGTTAATGTTTCAAGAACTATATTAAATAAGAAGGGTGATAGTGAGCATCCTTGTCAGGTTCCTGACTTCAGGGTGAAAGCTTGCAGGTTTTGTTCATTTAGTATAATGTTGGTCACTGATTTGACACAGATGGTTTTTATCAGATTGAGATAAAAGACCATGTATTCTAATTTTATGTAGTGTTTTTATCAGGTGCAGGACTTGTCAAAAGCTTTTTCTGCATCTATTGAGATGATCATGTGGCTTTTGTCCTTGGCTCTGTTGGTGTGATGTATTACATTTATTGATTTATGTATGCTGAAACATCCCTGCAGCCCTACAGTGAATCCCATTTGGTAATGGTATATAATCTCCTTGATGATTTGCTACATTCTGTTTGTCTATCTTACTGAGAGTTTTTACACCTATGTATGTTACGAAGATTGATTTGAAGTTCTGTTACCCGTGTCTTTCTCTGGTTTTGGTATAAGGGCAATGCTTGCTTGAGGGAATGAATTTGGAAGTATTGCTTGCTTTTCAATTTCATTAAAGAATTTGAGATGTAGTGATTTTAGGTCTTCTCCAAACTTCTTGTAGAATTCAAAAATGAATCCATCAGGGCCTGGGCTATTCTTTGTTAGTAGTTTTTTAATTACATCATTGATTTCATTGATTGATATTGGTTTATTCAGAATTTTTATATATTCTTGATTCAGCTTTGGTAATTCATATGTATCTAGGAATCTGTCAGTTTTTCCTCATTTTCCTTCTTTTTAGAATATAAGTTCTTAATTCTACAAGGTGTATTGTGATTTCTTCCTTTTCATTCTTAATTGAATGGATTTGAGTATGTGTTTTTTTTTTCCTTTTTTGTGAAGATTGGAGAGGATTTGTTGATTTTATTCAATCTCTCAAAGAACCAACTCTTGGGCCAGGAAGATAGCTTAGAGAACTAAGTGCCTACTTAGGCAAGCGCAGGGGCCAGGCTTTGACCACTGCCATGTAGACCAAGTCCCTGAGTGAGCTGAGCGGGCCACTGAGTCAGGGCGTGGTGGTGCACACCTGTAATCACAGCACTTGGGAGACTGAAAACAGGAGGGTCATAATGAGTCCAAGCTGTGTAGTGAGACGATGTACCAAACACATTTAAAAAAAAAACAACTCTTTAATTCATTAATTACTTGTATTGTTTTCTTGGTTTCCATTGCATTAATTTCTGCTCTGATCTTTATAATGTTTTTCCCTTGAGGAAGCTTTGGATTTGGCCTTTGCTTCTTTTTCTAGATGCTTGAGGTTTAGCATTCAGTTGTTTACTTGCATTTGTTCTGTTTTCCTGATACAGATATGCACTACTATACATTCCCTTATAGGACTGCTTTCATTGTGTCCCATAAGTTCCAGTGTGTTGTATTGCCATTTTCATTTAATTGTAGAAGCTAATTACTTCTTTAACTTCATTTGTGACCCAAAGTTGTTAAGGAGGGTGTTATTCAATTTCCATGTGTTTATATATAGTTTCTGTTTTCCATGTGTTTGCATTTTCTTAAGCATGTTCTATGAGCTAGTGTGTGGTACTGGCAATGAAACAGACATGAGGATCAACGGAATAGATTAGAGGATGGAGAAGCTTCTATGAACACTCTCAGCCACCTGATCTTTGACAAAGGGACCAAAAATGCTCACTGGAAGAAAAATAGCCTCTTTAACAAATGGAGCTAGAAAAACTGGCTCTCTACATGCTGAAAAGTAAAAATTGACCCAGGTCTATCACTATGCACTAAGCTAAAGTCAAAGTGGATTAAAGATGTAAACATTAAAACAGAAACACTAAATCTCCTGGAAGAGAAAGTGGGAGGAACTCTTGAACACCTAGGGGTAGGCAAAGAGTTCATGAACAAAAATCAAATCGCAAGGGTAACACTAATCTATTCCGTTGATCCTCATGTCTATTTCATTGCCAGTACCATTATGATTTTATCACAGTAGCTTTGTAGTACAATTTCTTGTCAGGAATTGTAATGCCTCCTGACTTATCTTTGTTGGTCAGGATTACCTTTGCTATTCTAGGTCTTTTCTAGTTCCAAATAAATTTTAGGAATGATTTCTCTAGGTCTGAGAGGTATGTTGGTGGTAGTCTGATAGGGATTGCATTAAATCAGTACAGCAATTTTGGGAGTATGGCTATCTTCACAATGTTGGTTCTTCCTATCCAGGAGCAGGAAATATCTTTCTATTTTCTGAAATCCTCTACAATTTCTTTTTTCAGAGTACTGTAGTTCTCCTTGAAAAGATCTTTGACTTCTTTAGTTAGATAAATTCCAAGGTATTTCATTTTCTGTGGTGCTATTTTAAAAGCTATTGTTTCTCTAATTTTCCTCTCAGTGTGTTTGTTTTCTGTGTAGAGGAATACTACTGACTTTTGGGTATTGACTTTGTATCCTGCTATGCTATTGAATTTTTGTATCAATTCTAGTAGCTTCTTGGTGGAGTTTTTTGGGTCTTCTAAGTAAAGTATCATGTCATCTGCAAATAAAGATAATTTAACTTCTTCCTTATGTATTCTTATTCCTTTTATTTCTCTCTCTTGTCTAGTGGCTGTAGCTAATGATTCCAGAACTATATTGAATAGGAGGGGTGATAGAGGACATCCTTGTCTTGTACCAGATCTGAGAGGAAAAGATTTCAGCTTTTCCCCATTTAGAATTATGTTAGCCATTGGTTTGTCATAGATGGCTTTTATCAGATTGAAGTAGAGGCCATCTATTCCAATTTTCTGTAGGACTTTGAACATGAATGAGTGTTGGACTTTGTCAAAAGCCTTTTCTGCATCTATTGAGATGATCATGTGGTTTTTAGTTTTCTCTCTATTGATACAGTGTAATACATTTATATGTGTATAATAAACCATCCTTGCATCCCTGGGATGAATCCTATCTGGTCATGATGTGTAATCTTCTTGATGATTTGCTGTATTCTATTTGCTAGGATTTTATTGAGGATTTTTGCATCTATGTTCATGAGGGAGAT
>NW_004524666.1:10646461-10647950 GCF_000260255.1 Octodon degus | reverse complement strand
TGCTGGGCCTGCAGCCTGGGTTAAATGAGGATCCCTGGCCCCGGGTTGTCTCACTTACTCCCTGGGCCTTCGCTCTGGGTGTATTCAGGATTCCGCAGCCTAGGTCCTCTCACTAACTCCCCAGGCCTGTGCTCTGGGTCTGTTCAGGATCCCGCTGGGCCCGGTCATCTCCCTCACTCGCCAGGCCTGCGCTCTGGGTCTGTTCAGGATCCCACAGCCCGGTCGTCTCCCTCACTCACCAGGCCTGCGCTCTGGGTCTGTTCAGGATCCCGCAGCCTGGGTCATCTCTTCAGATGCTCTTAATTGAGAGATTTCTTTTTTTCATTTCAGAGATTAATTTTGATCTAATTCCTCTATACCTTTCTGCTGTTGCTTCTTTACTTCAGACACTATTAATTCATAGATTTCTTTTTGTATTTCAGAGACTAATTATAGTTTGAGTTCCTTTATACTTTTCTGCTGTTGTTTCTTTACTTCAGATGTTATTAATATAGACATTTCAGCTGTGTTAGTGTCCTCTGCACTTGTTTTGGGTGAGCTTGGGACCTGAAATTGCATTTTGCTCCTTTTGTCATTTTGTATAGTGCTGTCCACTGACTTTTGATGTAGAGCTTTGGTCCAATTGTAACCTTAGCACCACTAAAATTCAGGTATCAATATACCAAGTTCTACTTCATGCAGTTGTGCCTGGCTCGGGTCTGGATACTGTGCTCAGCTCCTTCCTGCTGCTGCCCTTGGAGGTAAGCCTGCTTGCTCCTCTGGCAAGATGTTCTGCTCCTGGATTAGCTACATGGTTTTGACCCTAGTCTTACTGCAGGGACTTCATCTGCAGAGTTTCACCCCAGGCCTGTATGCCAGGCCTGGGCTTGGTGTGGAAGGGTATTGGGGTGAGGGGGCAGGAGACCACAGGAGCTCTCCCCCACACTTACCGGGCCTGGGCTTTGGCAGGTCTGGCAGGCTCCCAAGTGCATGGTGGAAGTTCTTACAGGGCGGGCTTGGGCTGGCTCTAGAGGGGATGGGGAGGTCGGAGATCACGGGGAAAGATCTCTTGTGTGCAGGCATGCTTGGGTTTGGCCCAGCAGGTGCAGCATAGTGCAGAAGCTCTCCCACACACTCATAGGGCCCTGGGGTTGGGCAGATCTGCGGCAGTCCCCAACAGTTTTTTTAAAAAATATGATTTATGCTGTCTTCTGATTTTTCATGAACTCCAATCAGTCCTAAGTTATTCTTCTTTGCCTTATCTAACACCTGCTAGATGATTTCTCATGATCCCTTGCTATTATAAAAAATCTTTCTCCCATGATTGCTAACTGCAAGCCTGTCTTCTATATATGAGCTGTGTCCTTGCATTAGCTGAAGATAATTTCAATGGAGTTTTCATTCTCCTGCATATCTGCTTAAACCTGCCTCATGAATTCCATTTCTTTCCTATGCTGAGCATTCATGACTTCCATAATTTTCTTAAGTGCCTCTATCTTTAAAAAAAAAA
>NW_004524666.1:10638160-10644951 GCF_000260255.1 Octodon degus | reverse complement strand
AAAAATCTCACCATATACAACCTTGAAGCAGGACAGTCCCACAATATTCCTTTTCCTGTCTCTTGCTTTCATTCACCACCCCCTTCTTCTTGAACATCCATCTACCCGAGAGACATGCTAAGAAATTATTTCTGACTTGTTTTTTTACAGCCTTATTCAATTGTTTTCTTGTTACTGTTCCAGAGAGGCCAGCCAGGTGAGGGCTTTTGAATTAATCAGTGACATTGCCCCCTGGGTTTGTCTTGAAGAATGAGATGTCTGGAGTTGTCTCTTATTTATTTAGTATTTAGGACAGGGTCTACAGGGTGTACAGGGTCTCAGTATATAGATAGGACTCATAATGATCCTCCTGTTTTCAGCCTTTCAAGCACTAGGATTATAACCCCATGCCACCACACCCAGTCTCTCTTTTCTTTTTATTTTCACTGTACACTGATTTTTAGCTTTATTTTTTAAAATTTTTTTATATTAATTTCACACCCAGTCTCAATCCCAGTCTCAGCATTGTCTGGGGACAGGGCTGGTATGGTTTGAGGTGCCAGGGATCGAACCTTGGTCCTTGAGCTCTGCGTCAGTGGGTGCTTTAGTTTGCTGAGCTATCAGGCTAGCCTATACTAGACATATTTTGAAATCTGAATTCACTCTAAATGTGGCCAGTAGTATTACGGAAGGTAAAGAGCATCTCCATCATCCCAACAAGTCCTGCTGGACAGTGCTGCAGCAGAGGGGAAGTTCTGTAAAGGCTGCAGCCTCTGATATTTTCATCAGGGCCGATTGTGCTCCCCAGCAGAGGCTCCATGAGCTTGACGTAGACAACCAAGAGTTCCCAAGGCAAAGGGAGAAGGCTAAAGATAATGGTTTTAGAGCTTCAAAGCATTATTCAGGGAGAAAGTATGAGGCATGGGGTGTCTGTAGGCAGGTACACAGGGACTGTATTCTTCCAATGACATCATAGGATCAAATTTTAAAATGTTAAAGCAAAAACAAACAGAACTCCAATGGGCAGCAAAGTATTCTATACTCCAAAAAGGTAACCTTTATATCCAAAGAGTGTCCATGGGCCAGACACACCACATCATTTAGGAGCTTGTGAAAATCCTAAGGCAACATCCAGCCACATTTGGTGTGGGAAATCTGAGTGAATTTTCCAGTGTAGACTTCCAAATTTTACATCATGCTTTTACTGCCATGGTCTCTCCCTCAGCTTTGTCTTCTACCTCTAAAAGTAGATGCTGACAGTAGAATCCTTGTACCAAGACCAGCATCAGCCAAGCCCTACAGAGAATGGAGGAAAACTGGCCAATGGAGCAGAAGTGCTTCCTAAGCTCATGCTCAGGGGAAACACAATTTGAAAAACAGAGCAACAGGCTGTATACTTTCATTCTCTGTGCCAGCCCTCTCCATGCTGTCAGGTTTGGATGGTTTGAGCCCAGGAATTAGAGACCTGCTTGGACGACACAAGGAAACTTTGTTTCAAAATAAGAAGGATAACATTTGTCTTAATATGATCTATAAAAAGTTTAATCAGTACAATTGAATGAAACATTTTATTTCACTAATTGTAAGATACTGATTATCAAACACCACATTTTTACATCTTTAGAAGGAAAAACTATCCATTTAAACATGTCACAATGTTATATGATCATTGGGTCAGCAAAATAGTTCAGGGGACTAAGTGCCTGCTTAAGCAAGCACAGGGAATGGGGTTCAATCCCAGCCAACCACATGCTGCACCAGCCCCAGCTCCAGGTGCACTGAGTTGGCAACCGGGTCAGGGTGTGGTGGCTCACACCTGTAATCCCAGCTCAGGGGAGGCCAAAAACAGGAGGATCACTGGGAGGCTGAGTTGCATAGTGAGACCCTGTACCAAATACATTAAAAAAAAAAAAAGTTAAATGATCATTGGTTGCTACACACACCTGTTTGACAGATCTTATATGGGAAACATGCATATTTCAGAGTGGATCAAATGCAGCACTTAAAACTATGTTCTTTAGAGAGCTATGCAAATGATTAAAGAAAATGTTAAATTTATATGCATTCATAAGCAGTAGCACATTCTTAATATAATTTATCAGTTTTTGATTTTACATTTCATTTTGAAATACAGATGAGATGATTCTAGAAAACTTAAAAAATAGATGGGTTTCTCAATTTTTAAATAATCTAATTTTTATTTCTACAATCATGAGATAAACAAAGGTTATGTGTGTCATTGTACTGGCTGAAGGCACACATCTTAAGGTCAGGTCTCTTCACCTGTCCTACGTAAACAAATCAGTGTCATTAGCATTCTTTGGCCAAACTACGCAAATGACTCAATTAATTAAATTGTGGGCCTAAATTCCCACACACTAGCTCATAACACCACTCCTCTCCAAACCCAAGCAGCATATAGATGCCTGACGATATGCATAGCAAATCCATCCTACTCCGTTGTGATTTTGCTCCATGAGCACCCATTTTTTCAAACTGAAATACTTTCTTTGCATACCCTCAAAATATAAAATATTATCTAATAATCCAATGATGGCAGTTGTGAAGAATTGGTTGAATACATTAGCTATTGGCACCAACAAAATATTTCTACATGTCTGTATGGCTCAGGTCTCACTGCATCATTCATTTCAGCCACTGTAAAGTAGATTTTATTGCACTTTTCTGTATCCTCCTCATCATTTTCCTCACAGTTATTAGCTCTCTGGACCTTGCTCATTGTGGTTCCTTTTTGCTGCGATCCAGAGGCGAGGTGGCTAATTTATACATCACAGGAAATAATACAGCAGTGAATATTGCTGATCCCAAAATCACGTACAGAACTACTGGCAAATCTGGGTATAGTCCTTGGAGAATTCCAATTACTGCAGGAATAACCATGTTTCCTAGACAACCACCAATGATCAAAAGAGCCGCGGATTTCCCATTTATGCTCGTGTACTGTTCAATCCAAGATATACCACTGGGAAAGGTGGTGGCCATTGAGGCCCCATACACGGAACTCGCTATCCAGAGACAAAGCAGGCTCTTGTCAAAAAGCACCAGGAATAAAGATGAGACCAGGCTGCCGATGTTGCTCAGCACAATCATGGTTCCAGGCTGTAAACATGTAGCAAAGAAGATCGCCAGACCCCTGCAGGCTGCGAATGTCCCCCAGAAGATGGAGTTCAGCCCAGCTGCTTCGCTTTCCTCCATGCCAACGTGGGTGGTTGCAAATGAGAAAATGTAAGAGCCATAGGTGATCTCAGCTCCAATGTAAAAGAAGAACAACACAAAAAGGAGGCAGAGCAGGGCCTTGTGATGCTTAGCTCTTCGAGATGCCTGAGCAGATGCTGTGGACCTTTCATGTCTTGAGTTTTCGTTGAAAAACAGAGCAAACAGAAAGACAGAAACCACAAAGATGTAAGTGCCAATAGAAACATAAGCCCACAGTAAGTTCAAGTTATCAGGTACTGCAAATAGAAGGTTTGGATTGGTTTCAAGTGATTGGTTGAGGCCTGGAGGGTGAAGGTCGGGCTCTGAGTGGTTTCCAGCTGACACTGTTGTCCCCAGGGCCACCTTTGCCAGAATTGGAGCCAAAAATGCACCCAAGGCAAAACTGAAGTGTAAGGCCTGCATGTGTGGGGCTCCTTTGTCTCCCCATAGAGCCAAGATAAGGACGTTGGTACCTACCAATGAAAGATGAGAAAGTGATTTAAGTTAAATATGAAATCATTAAAAAGAAAAGTTTATTACTGTCAAAGAGAGGATCAGTGTCTTTTACATGCATGAGCATTATAATGTTCTCATTTATCAAACAACATATGTGAGTCAATTCTGTGTTTCAGGAATCCTGACCCCTGCTATCAAAGAATTCTGCGCATAACATTTCGTATGTATGCATGACATTGCACAAGCAGATAAACTACCACCTTCTATAGACAGACATGTTGGAGACTGGGCTCTGTAGGGTTAAGTTGCTGGACACATGAGCCTCTGGCTGTGTTGGAAAGGACAGATACATATAGTGCTCTGAAGTCAGGAAGCCACAGCTGTGGCAACCAAGGACATGGGCTGCTGACGTCCTCTATTCCAGAGCAATAAAGCTGCCAACCTTAGAGATTTCTAGACAGTTCTTTTTAGACAGTTCTTTTAATTGGCAAAATTTACTACTTGGGGAAGTCATCAAACTGACTCCCAAGGTCCTGTTCAGTCCCTTGCTTGCCTCAGTATCCCCTTCTGTTGTTAGAAAAACCACATCACTTGTCTCTTATTTAAGGTGTTTGCTATCCACTCCTTTGGGAGTTTGGGGGCCTCATTACTTGTGATACAGACATTATCAAAGGCTCTTTGTAAAACAATAATAACAGCCAGACATGGTGGCACATACCCATAATCCCAGCACTCAGGAGGCAGAGGCAGGAGGTTCTGCACGAGTTCAAGGCCAGCCTGGGCTACATAATGAGATCTAAACTAGTGTGAACTACATGCTGAAACCTTGTCTCAGAAACAACAAACAAAAAATCAGATGAGAGTAATTTTCATAGACCTATTTAATTGTAAATATATGAATTTAACTAGTAAAATTTTATAATCTAACAGTGGCTATATTTCTAGAGCTTACTGTACTGAAAATTAGTAGAAAATTATAATTGAGGAATATTATTTACATATAAAATGTATGAAAAACTATGGTCAAGAACCTGAATACTCAGGACTCTACTGTGATGTTTAGAGGAATAAGAACACATTTTAGTATGTGCGCATACACTGAACATCTATGAGGTTAAAGGCCAAAGCAGGAGGTCTTTGGCTATCTTTTTTAAAAATCAGATCTTTTCAGATACACATATAATACCACCCTCTAAAATTAACATTAAAGTAAGACGAAGTGTTTCTATGACATAAATAATATTACACAGTAACTAGAGGCCAAAACACTGAATTTGGCAATAACCTGTATAATATGTGTTTTTAGTAGGTTTTCAAAGAATGGTAACATAATGAGAAGCTGCACTGTACACAAACAAAAAGTGTTGAGAAAGAAAAGAATACAGAAGGAAGACAAGGACAGCACGACGCACCTCAGACTTTTCCTACTGGCTCGGAGCCTGCGTGCGCTTGTCATTGGATGGCTGCGCCTATGCTTTTCACCACTAGTAATTTGAAACTTATTTTATGCACCACACCATCATTTTCTCTAATATTACAATGATAAAATTCTGTCCTAAAATGAAAGCCAGCTCACCTGTACTGGAATTTGCCACAGGAGGGGTCTTTTCTGTGTTGCTACTATAAATCAACCAATCTTCCATTTAAACAAAATCCCTCATGCCCACTTCAGAGTGAGCTGCTCAAAACCTGGTGCTCTGACTGGCAAGAAGAGGAGCTGCCAGCAAGTGGCTCTCACTGGCCGACCCCTGAACAACTCAGTAAGTCCATGTCATTTCAAGAGACAAGTGACAGTTTAGTGTCAGCTGTCTTACTACCCTAGGAGAAAGTCCGCATGCCCAGAGACGGCCCTGGAGATTCACTGACCTGTATTCAGAACACCAGATGCTGCTCCGGAGACAGACATCGTGGCAATCAGTAACGTTGCCGTCTTGCAGAAAGGAACAATGTAAAGGGTACCTGTGGTGGCCAACATAGACAGTGCTGGGAAGAAAAGGTGACAGTCAGCCATAAAAAGAGTATTCAACAGTGAGGGGTGCAGCTCTGCAGTGGAACACTAGCCTAGCATGTTCAAGGCACTGTCCTGAGGAACACAAAACAACCTCCATACTCCTGCAGAGTCATTCATAAAGTTAACAGCATAAAACTTCCAAAAATGCATGGTAAGATCCAACTAAAACTGAGCAATCAAGAGAAGGTGACAGTGGGGGCTTCTACAAGTAGTTTCAGCATATGAATCTCATATAAGTTTTATGGAATAAAATATATAAATTATGAACACTATTATTCTGCCCTAGTAATAATCAAGCCATGAAGTATACTAAGAAAAGTTTTATAACAAGAAGAAACAGACCAAAAATAATGTACTTAAATGTTTCACATTTGTCTTAGTTACTTTTTTCATTGTTGAGCCAAAATACCCAACATCCAGAGTTAAGGAGGGAAGGTTTATTGTAGCTCAGAGTTTGTAGAGGTTTCAGTTGGTCGTTGCCTGGTAGGGTGGCATGGCAGAGGGGCATCACAGAGGAGACACACTTTTAATGGTGGGCACAAGGCAGCAAAACACCAATCAGAGAACAGTGACCCTCTTTCTGTCCCCATGTCCTATCCATGATACCTACGCTTAGGGCAGGTAGCACTCACCCAGGGTGAGGCCGGCTTAATCCTAGCGCTGCATTATCAGTTCATCCTGGTATCATATCGTCAATCCCAGCATCACACAACCTAGATCCAGCCACCTCCAAAAGCCCACCTATGCGAGCATAAGGCTGTGAGAGGACATCTGGGTACAAGTCACAGCATTTAAGCACCAAGAGGATATTTATGTGTGAGTTACTATAAAAATGGAAAAAGAAAATGTACTCAGTATAATAGTTTGTAGCAAAAGTTTACTAACTAGTTTCACGAATAGGAAGGAAAATACAAGAAATATATTCTCCTAGTCCATTTTGCAAGTAAGAAGTATTGTTTATTGCTTATTAGCAGTCAAGTATTCTCACTGGCTCCAAAAATGTTTCATCACATTAATTCTAAATTTTACTTTAAAATATCTATATCTATCTATCTATCTATACTTTTATTTATTTATTTATTTATTTATTTATTTATTTACTTTGTGTGTGTGTGTGTGTGGCCAGCTC
>NW_004524666.1:10630557-10637810 GCF_000260255.1 Octodon degus | reverse complement strand
CCTGTGCAAGTCGCTGGGCCTCTTCATTTTCTTTTCTTTTTTAAATAATTTTATTGAGAAACAAATAGCAATGAGACAGTTTCAAAACCGTTACTAGCACAATTTCAATAATAAATACACTGCATATTGTTGTTTTAGTGGTTATTCATTGTACAAGATGCAGACATGATATCCTGTCCACAAACACTATTAAAACAAATCTATTCATTGAATTAAGAGAATGCAGCTGTATATCTATTTTGAATGTACAGACACAAAATGAAAGACCCTTCATTTTCAGTACAGGGGCCACAGGCCCTGGGCAGCTCGTCCCGGTGGCTGTGGCCTGAGATCTGCCCTCTGCCCTCCTAAGCAGAGCTTGGGATCTCCAGTGTGTGGAAAGCTCGGGATCACTCCCGCCTCAGCACCCCGGCAGAACGTGGATCCCCTCACTGCCCAGGTGAGAGATAGCGTCAACCATTCTGCAAGCTGCTGTTTTTCATCTATACAGTCATATTGTAAACACATTTACAGTCCCAAAGAAGAAAAAAATGTCAGTTTTCTTACCCAAAAGTAAAACATGATTCAGGTATTCAAAAAGAACGCCACCGATCATAGAGCCACACACGACTCCGGAGGCTCCACCCACAAAAATTAGAGAAAGACCGCTGAGATTTTGGTTTACATTTGTTGCCAAATCTTGAAATGTGGGTCCCAGTATACCAGCGCTCATGCCCTAAAATTTAAAAAGACAAAACTTTCTCACTTAGAACCATTAAAATGAGAAAGCAATTCTATACACACATATAGAATGACATTAACAAAATTCTACTAGCAAATGTGTTGGAAATAAATGAGGGTTCTGGTTCATTTTCAGAGGAAATATGTTCGATTTTTTTTTTTTAAGAAAAATGGGTCTAATAATCTACGCTTCAAGAAGAATTGATCCTAATTACAGCGTTCTGCGCCAAGTGAAAGCAGGGTGCGCCCGCTGTCCGAGCGACGGAAGTCTCCAACTGATGATCAGTCCTGTACAAGACCGCACAAGCTCATTACAGCAGAAGAAGCTGAGTACTGGCTCTAAGCAAATTACTTTATGCCTTCAGGGGACTCAGAAAACCTGGCACATCAGAAGGGCTCACCCAGCGGCTGCACTGAGAACATTCTCTTCCTCTCCCCAATCCAGTGTGCAACGGATTGGGGCTCAGGCTCTCTGAGATGCCAAATAACCAGTGACTAGCCTCAAAGGTCTAACTCTTCTAACTCTGCAAACATCTAAAATCAACAAATTTAGCAAGAAGACTTTGGTAAAACTCACACGTGGACACGGAATGTGCTGAAAACCAAAATAAAAGGCAGAATTTAAGGTTCTGAGGCCTGGTTTTTAACAGGATTGTGGGCAGAATAGAAGATGGTCCTGACTCTGGCAATTAACCAGTTGTGTCATCAAGAAAAGCCACTTTCTTCTCTGGGGCGATTTCTCTGTTTGCAAAACTAAAACCTGCTTGAATTTGATCAGTCAGTGCACCAAGAAGAAATTCCAAACAACTGTTTTTAGGGCACCAATTTGGCGCTTGAACTGGTGGTCAGGGAAGCACTCAAATCCTGGGCAATGCCCCTCGCGCTCCAGCGCACCCGGGAGACAGAGGTTCTTTCCCTGCATTTGGAAAGCTCCTCAGGGAAAGCAGTTTCACACTTGATGGTCCCCTCCGCGAGTAGAACGGTGCCCGATTTCCAGAAAATGAAACTGACGCCCAGGCCGATTATTTAAGCCCCAGGATCGCTCCGTGTTCAGGGGCGCAGGAGCGACTCCCACCGGGAAGGTCAAGTCCCGCATGCGCCGCCCGCTGCTTACCAGCCCCAGGAAGGCGGCATACAGGACCCCAGTAGTGAACCAGCGCAGCGTGCTCTCAGCCCGGGCGCCCTGCGGGGGACCCGCCGCTGCCTGGGGCTCCTTCTCCGCCGGGGCAGCGGTCGGGAGGAGCCACTGTGTAACAGCAGCCGGGGTCCGGGCCCCGCGGAGGTCCAATTCCAGCTCCAGCTTGGCGGCTCCAAGGTGCTCTCGCTCCTGTCATGTTCACCTCTGGGTCCCAGGTTTTCAGAATTGCGCCTGACCCCGCCCTTGGAATCTTCACAGTCCCCAAGGTGCCATCTCACCAGGCTCCGCCCCGAGTGGCACGAGGGAGCACAGGTGCAGCCCGCAGGGGACCTATGCCCTCAAGACTGGGTTCAGTGCCAGAGGCCCAGGGAATACACCCCAGAAGATCCAGGTTGGGAAATCGCTAGACCTCCAGGTGAAAATGCAAGCCAAGAAATATTGGGTGAAATCTTGAGCCCTGGGAATCCAAGCAGCCCAAAGTTGCCGCCTTTTGAAACTCCGAACTCCCTTCACTTTCTCCAGTGTTTGTTCGTTCTCAGGATTAAGCTGTCAAGGTTAAATCTCAGTGCATCCTCACACCCACAATGGCCCCATTCCTGGAGAAGAAGACCCAGTAGTAAAGAACACGGAATAACTTTTCTTAGGGCAGTTAGAGAATTTGTTGAGTTACTTGGATTTTAAACTCACTGAGGTAATTTTCTGTGAATTAGTAACAGTGATCAAGACCACTCACTAGTTTAAAAATTACAGCACTAAGCCCTCATGTCCGAAAATTCCTCTCAAGGTTGATGAGTTCTTTTTATAACTGCCCTTAGGAAACAAGACCTAGTATTTGTGTAGGTTAAAGGTTAATAACCCCAGAATGTGTTAAATTGTAGTAACCTAAGTCAGAATGATTCAAGTTGATGTATATGCACCTGAAACTGATACAGGCAGAAAAACTGATCTAGGGTGGATGACCTCCACACGCTATAGGGAACCTCCAAATGACATAGGAAAAATGATCTCCCAACCTGACCTGGATGAGTTCGTGTTCTCTAAAACCAAAGAATGAAGTTTAGAAACAAACAGAGGTTATGAGCAGAATGTATTTATTGAGGGAAAGAAAGCTCCTGTCCAAGAGAGGGACAGGGGAGGGAGCCGAGCGGGTTATTCCCCAGGAAGTTGCCTCTTTCGGGGACTTTTATAGAAGAACACCATGTGGTAAAGCTGGTCAAAGGTGGTGGAAAAGGCATGGGAACTTGCTTAATTGGGCATGAGGTGGGACAAAACTATGGTCAACCAATGAGATTACAAGCACTATTGCTCAGGTAAAACTGATTAAATCCAGGACCAAATGAGGAAGCGAGTCACATAGCAAGCAGGCATGAATACTGGACAGGGTCTCTTCCTACTGGCCTTAAGCAATGTATATTGGTCTAGCTGAGGTGCTGGTGATGGTCTTTGAAGGTGGCATGCATGTTTCCCAGGTAACCTACACCTGCTGCTCTTTAATGACGGTAGAGCTAATGCTCCATGATGCCAGCTGGAATCGAGCCTCGAGATAGAGGCTATGACTTCCTGGAGCTTGAAAGACTACATCAAAGCTGAAGCACCAGACTTACCAAAACATTAGATTCTATATAATGTAGATTGCTCTCTCTGTATATCCTCTCTGCATGTCACAGAGGTAAATGTAGGCCACCCACCTAGCTCAGCTCACAATGATCACCTACTTCCCACAATTCTCAGTCAATCCTCAAGCCACTCCCCCACTGAATAAAAATTGGGTGAAGCCCTGGGTTGCTCTCTTGGTTCCAGAAAGCCATCTTCCTGGCTGGACTTAGAGCCCCTTGACTCCTTGATGATTGAAAATATAATTTAGTGTCTTTATTTTTGCCGTGGGTTGCATTGAAAGTGGTAGATTGGAATCAACTTGATGGGATTCCAATAACATAACTTTGGGATTGCAAATATTGGCTTCTTGGACCAAGAGGAGGACCTGGAAGTGTCTCCTACACAACATAATCAAAAGAAGGCCATGAATCTACCTTATGCCTAAGCAAATCCATGACTGAAGTGCAAGTGTTTCTGGTTTTCTCATTGTTATGGTTTGTGTCTAGGTGTCCCCAAAGCCTCATGCAGTCATGGGGCAGCTTCTGGAGTTTGTGATTGATTACTGTGGGTGTGGATGCTACAACCTGCCCTGGGCAGGTAATTTGCATCATAATGTAAGGTGAAAAGAGAAGCTAGCTATTTGAGCTGCTGTTACTCCTCTTGAGCTTGCTCTTCCTCGCTGCCTCTACCATGAAAGGTTGCCCTCTGCTATGTGCTGCTCTGCCTTGGAGCTAGCTGAATATGGACTGAAACCTCCAGTAATCATGAGCCAAATAAACCTTTCCTTTCTTCACTTTGGGTGTCGGGTATTTGTTCCAGCAATGAGAGAAGAGTAACTAAGACACTCACGGAAATAACCAGAAAGGCAGGTGTACCCTACACTATTACAGTTAGGAGTTTGAAACCCTTTCCATCTCTGCCCAGAGCCACAGCTCTCTCACAGGAGCCATGAGAGGCCAAGCTTTGCCCAGACTCCCTGGCATGAGGCAAAGGTAAAGGAGGCACCCTGCCCTGGGCAGAGTGCCCAAGGCACTCAAAGTAGTTATGGTAGCAGCCAAGGACACCTAGACTTTCTTTTATTATTCATTTAAGATAAAACAAAGAGTGTATGATCAGTTTCTCTCAGCTTCCACGTAACCACTTCTTCTTTTTTTTGGCAGAAGCAGGGATGGAACTCAGGTCCTTGCACTTGCCAGGGAAGTGCTTATTCTACTGAGCCATCACCCTGGCCCCTTAACCACTTCTTAAAAGTGTTTTTTCACAGCCAGGTGTAGCTGCGTATGCCTGTAATCCCAGCTCCTGAGGAGGTCAGGATAGGAGGGTTGCAATTTCAAGGCAAGCCTGGGCAATTTAGCAACTCTGTCTTCAATTTTAAAAGAATTTATTTTTAAAGTATGAGGATATATGTAGATTAGTGATAGCTCCTTGCCTAGCAGGCAAGAGACCCTCTGAGTTCAATCCCTAACTCCACCACCTAGACAAAACAACCAACGAAATGAAAACATGAAACTTTTTCCCAAGACATAAGGTATAAAGAAGAGTAGAGAAAAGCTGTACACATTAATCATGGTTCATGGTGGAGGCACTGACCTAAATTATCACTATTCTTATTTTATACAAGAGGCCAATGGTTACTGATACCAGGCTTTTACTTTTACTTCTTAGGCTTTGCAGAGAAAGGGAACAAGGAAAGGAACCCCATATCTACATGATGTACCACCTGGAAAATCTCCTTTTCACTCTGAGAAAGAAACAGATCTGTAATTACTTCCATTAGGAAATTATTACTAAGAAATATACTTACTAAGATACTCAGAATCAGCTTTATAGGAAGACTAACAAGCTTGGAAGTTACATCGTAAATTGCAGAGCAGCTGCAAGGCCAAAGTGTTAGATGTCATTTGCAGAACAGTTATCTGAAAATACTCCTGTTTTAGAAACCCATCACAAAAATATGGGAACCTCTCACTAAAAGGGTAAAATCTGAACATATTCTTGAGTAGTTTCTGAAAGACAGACTCCAAATTCATTTTTATATATCAAAGAAGATTCCAGCCAGCTCCAGGCCTGGCATGTGTGTTGGACTGCCCAAGGACTGCCAGTACTACATTCCAGCAAGCTCCAGGCCTGGCATGTGAGTGGGGGGGCCTGGGACCCTCTGGATCCTTACTCCAGCCAGCACGGCTGGAGTGTGAGTGGAACTTCCTCCATCAGACAGGCCGGGTGTGGAACCCTGCAACAGAACTCCCTGCAGAGAGGCTACAGGCAAGACCCACCCAGCTCATCCAGGAGTAGAAAATCTTGCTAGAGGGGCCCAGCAGGTTCATTTCCAAGGGCTGCAGCAGGAAGAAGTGGAGCACAGCAGCCAGACCCAAGGCACAACCACCTGGAAAAGTTTGAAATTGGTAGATCCCAACCTGGTGCTAAGGTAATAACTCTACCAAAGCTTTACACCAAAGGTCAGAAACACTGCTATACAAAATGGCAAAGAGGGGGCTGGGGAGATGGCTCAGTGGAATAAGTGCTTCCCTGGCAAGCGCAAGGGTCTGAGTTCAATCCCTGGTTCCACCAAAAAAAAAAAAAAAAAGTTTATTGGGGCTGGTGAGATGGCTCAAGTGGTCTAAAGCCCCTACTTAGAACAAAGTACAGGGATTAGCTTAGCAAAGCACAGGGACCGAGGTTCAATTCCCCAGCACCACATGCCCTGCCCCCTGGTGGGCTGAGCTGGCCACACACACACAAATAAATAAATAAAATTAAAAAAAAATCTTCAGTGAAAAAAAAAAGAATTAAACTTTGTCATGGACAAAATGGTTCATTAAAAAAAAAAATGACAAAGAGAAAGGGCAAAATGCATTCCCAGGCCCTGAGCCCACCCATAACAAATGCAGAAGACACTGGCATAGAAGAAATTGGAAATCACACACCTGAAATCTCTGAAATAATAGTGTCACAGGTAAAGAAACAACTGCAGAAAGGTATAGAGGAAATCAGATGAGAAATAATTTCTGTTGTTGTTGTTGTTTTGTTTTGTTTTTTTTTGGCAGAACCAAGGATTTAACTCAGGCCTTTGCGCTTGCCAGGCAAGCATTTATTGTACTGAGCCATCTCCCTGGCCCGAGAAATAATTTCTGAAGTAAAAAAAGAAATGATAACTATAATGAAAGAAGTATTAAGTGCTTCTGAAGAAAACACTGATTAAAAAAATAGAGGAGGGGCCAGGGAGATGGCTCAGTGGAATAAGCACTCCCCTGACAAGTGCAAAGGCCTGAGTTCAAGCCCTGGTTCTGAAAAAAATTAAAAAAATAGAGGAGAATAGAAAAATGATGGAATCCTTGAATGAGCAATGTAGGAAAGAAATAGAATGCATGAAGCAGATTCAAAGAGATAGACAGGAAATTAAAACCTCAATCATAAGCTGGCAAAACCATATGAATGAAAGTGAAAATAGACATTCATACCTTGAAGACACCATTGCAGCTAGTGAAAAAGTAAGAAAAGATCTCTTAAAAACAATTAGGATGCAGGAAAAAATAATTCAATACCTGCAAGATGATGCAAAGATGAACAATGTGAGACTAATAGGCATCAATGAGAAGGAAGGAGTCCATACAAATGCTATGAAAAGAATATGGGCAGAAGTAATAGCAGTGGGGCCAGGGAGATGGCTCAGTGGAATAAGCGTTTCCCCGGCAAGCTCAAGGACCTGAGTCCAATCCCCGGTTCCACTAAAAAAAAAGAAGTAATAGCAGAAAACTTCCCAAATATGGGGCAGCAATCTGACATTCAGTAACTGAAG
>NW_004524666.1:10629205-10630137 GCF_000260255.1 Octodon degus | reverse complement strand
GAGCAAAGTACTTCAAGTCTTGCAAGCAAACAAATTCCAACCCAGACTGATATACCCTGCAAAACTCTCTTTCAAGTTTAATGGAGAAGTGAAATACTTCCATAACAAAGAACAACTAAAGAATTTCATGACTACAAAGCCAACCCTACACAGATTACTAAAAGATATCCTAGAGAGGGATCAAAATGACCACAGCTCCATGAATGCGAACAGAAAGAACCCACCAAATAGGGCAAACAACTTAACAGAGGAGAAAAAGAGGTATACAATGGCAGTCTTTTCAATTATTCTTTTAGATACAGCAACAAAATATTTCCATCAGCGCACTCTACAAATGGACTTCTCCTGCACCCTATGGGTCATGATTCTGTCTGGGTCTCAAGGGTGGATATCGAGCAAATAGCAGTAGCTCAGTCCCACAAGTGACACCTGGCCACCAGTAAGCGTCTTGGACACTGTCCATGTCCACCATATACTAGAACTTTGTGCAGTGTCCTATCCCCAAACTGTGAGAAGCCTGGTCATATATTTGCTGTTTCAGTATTTGTGCTATGCTTTAATCTTGTTAATTCTTTACTATCATGAAAACTTTTTCTTTTTGGCGGAACTGGGGATTGAACTCAAGTCCTTGCGCTTGCTAGGGAAGCGCTTATTCTACTGAGCCATCTATGAAAACTTTTTCTTAGTTGACATTTTTGTATAAACCTAATCAAATACTATGTTAGTATTCTGAATTGATCACCCATACATACATATGATACACTACATTCTGGCCTCTTAAGCTCACAATTTAAATTTAATTTTTGAATATTATTTTGAATTATTTTAACTTTGAATTAATATTTAATTTTCTGAATATTGTTTAATTTTTTTTGTGTGTGTGTTTTTGCAGTACCAGGGATTGAACTCAGGACCTTGTAATTTTAATTTTA
>NW_004524666.1:10621677-10627503 GCF_000260255.1 Octodon degus | reverse complement strand
GAGCCTCAGTATTCATTATCCACTTCCTTGGGCCAAGCATCAGTGCACGTCACAGAAAACAGGAGACCTGTTCCTCTCGGCTTCTCGTTCAGAGAAGGTACAAAGAGTACCAATCACTTAGGAAGCAGCATGCTGTAAGCAAGTTGTGGAATAGCCTAAAAAATCCCTCTGATCAGCAGAGGGTCCAGTTTTTGCACCAGCAAAGGCAATGATTCTCCAAGTGGGCTGAGAATTACACTTAAACCATGCTAGCTTAAAATGTCAGTACACACACTTCCCTGCAGACCAAATTAATTGGTACTGAAGTAAAAAGTCAGGGCTGGGTAGTAATTTTATTTATTTATTTATTTTTTTTTCAGAACCGGGGATTGAACTCAGGCCCTTGCCCTTGCCCTTGCCAGGGAAGCACTTATTCCACTGAGCCATCTCCCTGGCCCCATGAGTAGTAATTTTAAAACACTGTTAGGTGATTCTTAAAGCAGCCAGGGTTTAAAATACACACAGACACACAGACACACAGACACACACACACACACACACACACACACACACACACACACAGAGGCAAAGGCTCATCACCTACATAGAACAAGAACATATCTTGAAATTACCTTTTTCCCTTAGTCCACATTTCTCCTGAACCTTATGGATTCTGCTTAATCAAAATGTCACTTTGCCCCACTGCACTATCACTGTGTCCTTCCCATATCACAGTGAGGACAAAAGGCACTTTGCACCCTAAGATAAAACAAAAATTGTAGAGTAATCTCCCTGATTATCATCTAAACAACCTTGAACATTTCCCATAAAAACTGGCTCCCCTGTCCTACCAATTTGATTTGAAACTGTCTCGTTGCTATTTGTTTATCAATAAAATTATGGAAAAAAATAAAAATAAAAACAGTAAAATAAAAAACAAAACAAAAACAAAAACCTGGCTCCCTGGCACAAGCAATTTTGGCCATGGTTTTTGCCGTACTGCATGTGGTATCTGTTATGACCTTTATGAGCCTGACGATCGTGTGAGGCACTTGCTGTCTTTCCATCACGTACAGATGAATGCAAACTCAGAAATCTTAGCACTTCTTGATTTTTTTCTTTGAATATTGTGGTATTTTACTTGGCAAGACAAGTCTGCTCTTGTTTTCCTTGAAAGTAAAGTTTTCCTTTTTGAAATGCTTCTGTCTCTGAGTCATTTTCCAACAAGGTAAAGGCACCTTGCTGTCCTGCTGCACGAGATCAGGGTAAAGCTGAGAGCTGAGAACTTGCTCAGTTTCCCTGAGATGGTGGCACCTGTACCCCAACAGCCAGCTCAACCCCCATGTGCACCCACTAGTTGTTGTGAGGAAATCCCAACACTGGGGTTACGTCCTCTGCTGCAGGGCAATTAGGCAGCCTTTACCCAGATTAACCTTTTTTTTCAAAGTTTTATTGACAAACAGATAGCAATGAGACAGTTTCAAATCAAATCGGAAGGACAGTTTCAACAAATAATACACTGCATATATTCTTCTTAGTGGTTAATTGCTGTACAAGATGCGGACTTGTGATCCTATTTACAAACACCATTAGAACAGATTAACCTTATCTGCACTGGGCTAATCGTTTTTATCAAATTACTACCTAATTTAAAGAAGACACCAGAGACATCTGGAAATATGCATACACAAAAATCAAGAGAGCAGGAGAACTCAGCTACATGAGTGGAGCTACACAGAAACGATGATAAAATGTTTTACTGGCTCTTCAGCTAATGGGGTACTGGCGAGCAAATCTTACGTGAAAGAGTAAACCATGAGCACTGTGAAAGGCAGCAGTGCCTGGCCCGCTTCACTCCAAGGGTCCTGAATGGTGAACATGGTAAATGCGCAGTAGACTCACGTTAAATGACTAAAGTGCATGCCTAGGAAACTTTAGCCCAGAGTTCAAGAGTATAAGGGCTCCCTGCAAACAGGAAATTCACTCAGAGCTGGTTCAAGTATAAGTGCTACCCTAACAGGACAGCACTTATTTTTCTTAAAAAGTCAAACAGTTCACTAACAAGTCTAATAGATTCTGTAAAAAGTTTACAAATTTCAGGGAGCTTCTTTATCTATTCCAGTTGCAAAGAACAACCTATGCTGTCAGTCCAGTTCTGCAGCATTAGCAGCAGTCACTAAGTCTAGTACGATTCTTGTATAGACACAACAGTGGAAGTTCCCTTTGGATTTTAAATCCCACCACCCCAATCAGCTAGGGCAGGAGTACAGAAGTGGCCAAACCTGGAAGGGAGCAACAGCATCCAATCAAGTCAAGCCCACCCATTTGCTGATATACAACTCTTCATGCAAGGCCCAACAGCACAATAAAACCTACTTGGTCACCCAGATTCCTTCTGGAATTCCTTCATAGAGATGCAGAGAGGCCAGGAGAGGAAGAAAGCACCCTGGCTCAAGGATGAAAATCTGCTAAATCCTAGGCTGTAAAAGGTCTCTTAGAAGTGGCAATTATTCAGTGAAATCAGGAAATCTCGAAGTGTTAGTCCACTGTGTTCTGGTACCTGACAAGGTGATTCATAGGGAACCTGCCAATAATAATGAGAGAAAACTCAAATTTCATCTAATCTGAGATACACTGTGGGATACTTCAGCTACAGGCTCTATCAAAATATTTGTAGGTATCTATGTTAAAAGAATGCCTCATGGTATCATTTACTTCAACCACCTCAAATCCATTTCATTCCATTTTTCTGCATCTTCCCTTCATTCTCTTCCTCATAGCCCAGGATCAAGGGGCAAAGCTTTCTGGTCCTTGCTCTTTTCAGTTCCTTTTTGCTGGCAATCCAGAGGCAAGATGGCTAATTTATACATCACAGGAAATAATACAGCAGTGAACATTGCTGATCCCAAACTTGTGTACAGAACTACTGGCAAATCTAGGTATAGTCCTTGGAGAATTCCAATTACTGCAGGAATAGCCATTTCTCCAAGAGCACCACCAATGACAAAAAAAAAGCCGCAGATTTCCCACTTATGCTCGTGTACTGCTCAAGCCAAGAAATACCACTGGGAAAGGTGGTAGCCATGGAGGCCCCATACACGGAACTTGCTATCCAGAGACAAAGCGGGTTCTTGTCAAAAAGCACCAGGAATAAAGATGAGACCAGGCTGCCAGTGTTGCTCAGCACAATCATGGTTCCAGGCTGTAAACACGTAGCACAGAAGATCGCTAGGCCCCTCAGGCTGCAAATGTCCCCCAGAAGATGGAGTTCAGCCCAGCTGCTTCGCTTTCCTCCATGCCAATGTGGGTGGCTGCAAATGAGAAAATGTAAGGGCCACAGATGATCTCAGCTCCAACGTAAAAAAAGAACAACACAAAAAAGAGGCTGAGCAGGGCCTTGTGATGCTTAGCTCTTTGAGCTCCCTGAGCAGATGCTGTTGATTTTTTGTGCCTTGAGCTTTTCTTGAAAAACAGAAGAAACAGGAGGACAGAATCTGCAAAGATGTAAGTGCGCACAGAAGCACAAGCCCACAGTAAGTTCAAGTCATCAGGTACTGCAAACAGAAAGTCTGGGTTGGCTTCAAGTGATCAGTTCGGGCCTGGAGGGTGAAGGCTGGGCTCTGTGTGGCGGCTGAAACTGTTTTCGTCATCCCCAGGGCCAATTTTTGCCAAAAGCAACATGAAAAATGCAACTGAGACAAAATGAAGTGTAAGGCCTGCATGTGTGTGGCTCCTTTGTCTCCCCATAGAGCCAAGAGAAGGACTTCCCACCTACCAATCAAAGATACAGAAAATTATTTCAGCTAGAAATTGTAGATTATTTTTTAAAAAATTAAAAATAAATAAGGTTCACTACGATTAGAGGGAGGATGAGTCTGTATCGCATGGAAGCAGCTTTCTGACATTCTCAGTCAGTAAATTCTGAACCTGATTCAATCTTTGTTTAAGCAATTGTAACCCACCAGCACCAGAAAACTTTTAGTATAACACTTCTTATCACAGTACATAGAATTGGGCCAGTGGCAAACCACTGCTTCTGAGAGTCACATACCTCAGCCAGGGATTCATATACAATAGTACTAAAATCAGCCTGGGGCATATTATTTGTAGGCCCATTTACTTATAAATCTTTCCACATATTTTGAGGTGAACTTTAATCACCACACAGTGGCCAAATTTCCAAAGCTTTCTGTACTTGGGACTGATAATCACTTCAAGCATGTTTTATAAATATAAATTATGTATGGATACATAGAGTCATAGACATAGATAGATACATGCAATCAGGAAGAATACTTCAGGACTTTCTTGTGTCCATTAAAGGACACAGAGACACCTTTTAGTATTTGCATCTACATTGTCTAAACATCTCCAGGATGTCATTTTTAAAAAATCACATATTTTCAGATAAACATATATTTGCATCCTGTAAATTTACCACCAAAGTGAATGGAAGTATAAAACATTTCTACAGTCCATCAACTAATTTTAGAGCATGGAATGGCAGCTAGGAAGGTGGCTTTGGTAGGAAGCCCATATCACATATGTTATGAAGCAGGTGTTCAAAGAGGTGATGATGGGCACTCTTCTGTAATGGGGAAAACTTCTGAGGGACAAAAGAACAGGAAAAAAAGTAGTGCATATCACAAGTTTCTCTTAGCTCAGTAACTAGGGTGCATTTTAAAATGGATGGCTGTCTCTCTGCTTTTAGAGACAACAAGTGGCACCAGCAAGATAGCTCAGCATACTCAGAGCCTGCTTAGGCAAGCGCAGGGACTGGGGTTTGATCCCTGGCACCACATGCCGTATTGGCCCTGCCTACCAGGATCTCTGAGCCAGCTACCAAGACGAGCCATGGTGGCGCATGCCTGTAATCCTAGTGCTGGGGAGGCTACAATCAGAAAAATCACTACGAGTCCAAACTGTGTAGTGAGACCTTGTACTAAATACATTTAAAAACAAGAGCCAACTATTTATATTAAACTACCAATTTTTATTTTAAACTATTAATTTTTTCCTACATTACAATGGCAAAAGTCTCTCCTGAATTGACAGTCTGTTCAGCGTACTGTACTTACCAACTGGACAGGGGTCTTTCTCTGCTTAGGAGGGCTGCTCTGACCAGGTGACACCATTCCCAGCTCAGTAAGTCAAGAGCATTGCAAATGACAGTCTGATACATTGTGCTCTAATTGTCATAGCAGTACTGTCCTGTTCCCAGAGATGACACTGGAGAAAGTCATTAACTTGTGTCCATAGTGCCACAGGAAATACCAAAGACAGACATCATGACAATCAGTAATACTGCTCTCTTGCAAAAAGGAATGAGATAAAGACCAGTTGTGGAAGCCAATAGTGACATCCCTGGGAAGAAAGGTAATAAACTCAGCTGTAAAAAGCAGTATTCATGAAGTGCCATGCATCCAGTTAACATCATAAAACCTTCCACGAATACAAAACAAGCCCAAATTAAAACAAAGTTATCTTGAGAAGATGGGACTTGGAGATTCTACAAGTGGTTATTTTATCTAAATCTTTTATGATTTTTATGAATTACAAATATGAATTACTATGCCATGAAAATAGTTCTAGTGCTGCTAATAATTAAACTGTCAGTTATATCAGAAAGCAAAGTTTCATAGGAAAAGACAGTAGGCAAAAATTATTTACTGAAATATTTCACACATATAGCCTCTTAAGGGAATTTTAGATCTGACAGTTATCAATGTAAAAAGACAAAAGGAATATAATTGGTGTGGTATTTTGTGGTAGAAGTTTAAATAAATTAGTTTGGGAAATTTTGAGGGGTATATGGACATACACTGTTGGGCTGGAGAGGTAGCTCAG
>NW_004524666.1:10617508-10621474 GCF_000260255.1 Octodon degus | reverse complement strand
AATAAATGTATGTTGAAAGCTTTGCCATCTATGTGCAGGAGGACAAAGGGCTCTCTGCAGTCATCACTGGTATTGGATCGCAGAGATAAAAGGGTAGCTGATATTAGTCCCTCAGGGAGTCCCGCCATCCTGGACCCCTTCAGGTTTAACCCAGAGGCCATGGAGCCCACGCAGGTTCCAGGTGCTACTTCTGATCTCTGTGCCCCCAGGAGATCTGCCTTCCACCCTCATAAGCAGACTTTTGGTCACCTACTGTGTGACCCTGAAATGGTTTCCAGAAGGTCCCAGAGCAGTTTTCCCCTCATTGTCAAGGTGAGAGACAGCAGGGGCCCAGCTCCATGGAAGACTCCTAACACTCCCTATTTCACTAGCCAATCATTCTGCAGGCTGCTGTTTCTCTTATAGACTGTCAAAGGAAAACTCAATGAAAGTCAATGGGGAAGTGAAGTTGCTGTTTACTTACCTAAAAGTAAAAAGTGATTCATACATCAAAAAGAATTCCGCCGATCACAGAGTCACTCAAATGTCCCAAAGCACGACCCACAAATATATGAGAAAGACTGCTTATTTTGGTTCACATTTGGTTCACATTTCTTGCCAAATCTTGAAATGTGGGTCTCAGGATAGCAATAGTCATTCCCTGAAATTTAAAAAGAGCTTTTATTGACAAGCAAAGTAATATGCATCTAACTTATGTCCACTACAAAATGTGGGGAGTAGGTCAAATGCCATGCAATGGGTTACAATAAATTACTTTAAGGCTGCAAGTAAGGAAAATTATACAATGACATACAAGCATTGTTTAAGCCACAGGCCCATACTGCTTTTCTTTCAAAACTCTCAATTTTAAAAAAACTTATTTAATTCTCATGGTACTGGGTTGCATGTTATTTCCTATTTGAGTAATATCACAAAATACCATTCTATATTAAAAGGTAACAAGAAGCTTGGGATGAAATTTAGTGGCAAAACAATTGCCTAGCATGCCTGAAACAACTCAGTATGATCCCTGATATAGAAAAAACAATAAGTAAATCTATATGCTTTCATGCCTGCTAGCTACATGCACTGTCAATAAGATACATAGCTAAGGTTCTAGTAACCTTGGGAGGTTTCAAACCTGTGATTCCCCTGCTTCAGCCTCTGGAGAAGCTGGGATTACAGGAGTGCACCACCATACTTGACCAGGTTCTTGTATTCTGATATGTACCACTTGTGATACCATGAAAATCTAGAAGTAAAAAATTTAATTGTCAAAATATTCTCATTTTTGCTTCTTTTAAAACCAACATTTTTGGTGCATTTGGAGTCTTTCCTCTGAACTACAAATACACAATATACAGAAATAAACAATTTAAACATTTTTAAGACTACATTTTTCTTCAAAAAAATCTTACCCATCAATACAGTTTGTAAGGCTTCCTTAGAAAGTTCCATATGCAATGTACAGAATAACTTTTAAAATAAGTTTTTACTTAACAACGTATGGTGATAAATTGAACTTGGTCTAATCTATCTGTACCAAAAAGTATCTTAACTTCATATGTCAAAATGCAACCTAACTCTAGTATCTTCCTACAACAAATGACTAAGTTTTGCCAAACATATCAGCAAATCCTTCAAACAATCAGAGACTATACAATTCAGAGATTGGTCTAAGTAAGGTAAGCACTAAGCTGCAACTAATCAGGCTATTTCTCTATGTAGCTTCTTTTCCTCTATTTCTGTTCACATGCTAGGTGGATTCTTTAAACCTTCACTGGTTTATGTTTTGTAACTTGTTCAGAGAAACCAGTGTCTTTATCACTGGAGATTGCTACAAGAATGCCCCATAACACATCGTAGGTAACCATGGCTACTATTACCATATTACCCTTTCTGTATGAAAAAACATGTATAAAACCAGAAAATAGGCATCACTATGGTTTGTGTCCAGATGGCCCCCCAAAGCCTCCTACAGCCTGGGATGGGGCTTTTTAGAGGTGGCCGAATCTAGAGTGTGTGATGCTGGGATTAAGGGTGTGTGATTGGTCACTCCACTGATTGGCTTAGCACAGTTCTGGCTAGGATTAGGGCTGTGAGGACTACACCTGCCTAGCATGGGTAGCGTGCATACAGTGTAAGAGACAGAAAGAGGCCTGTCTGCTCCGTTGTTGCTATCTTGTGGGCACCATGAACTGTTCTCCTCTGTGCCGCCCTTCTGCCAAGACCCCTGCCTTGGAACCAGGCAACGATGGACTGAAACCAACTATACACTGTCAGACAAACAAACCTTTCCCCCTTTAACTGTAGATGTTGGGTATTTTGTTTCAGCAGAAAATTAAGACAGGCATGGAAGGAGCTAAGTGGATATTATCCATCTGTAAGTGTCCAAATAATCCAGCAGGTACTAGAAGTGATATTTTTTCCAGCTGTTTATGGTATTACCACATTGAATTGTAAACATCTCTACTAAATTGGAGTGCTGGCCAACACTTTATAGGAAACTGTGAAGGATTACCTCACATGGCATAGGAATCAAGGAGTCTGTGTTTTGCCAAGATAACTTCCTATGCTTAATCTTATCTTTTTTAGGTTTGTGATCCCTAAGAAAACTGAAACCTGTTGAAAGAGCTAAGGTTGGGCTGGGGAGATAGCTCAGCAGCATCAGCACCTGTCTGGAAAACACAAGGTCCCACGTACCACACGCTGTGCTGGCCCCAAAAGTGGGCACGGTGGTGCGTGCTTATGATCCCAGAGCTGGGGAGGCTGAGATAGGCAGATCACTATGAGTCTGAACTGCATAGTGAGACCACGTATCGGAAAAAGGAGCTAAGGCTATTCAAGAATTGTGTGATTGTTATCTGCCTTACAAGTATTAGTATCACACAGACATACAGACACACACGTATACTGAACTGTGATCTTATTTTTTTAATTAATTAATTAATTTGTGTGTGTGTGTGTGTGTGTGTGTGTGTGTGGCCAGCTCAGAGCACCAGGGGGCAGGGCTGGCTGGCTTGTGGTGCTGGAGGATTGAACAGTGGTCCCTGTGCTTTGCTAGTGCTTTAGACCACTGAGCCATCTCACCAGCCCCCTGTGACCTTATTTTGATGGAGTGTTTTAAGTCCTTGATGCCTTGGGTAGCCTCTCAAAACCAAATTCTACATTAAATCTTTTCATGACCTTGAATTAATTTTGGGATTTCCTGGACAAAAGAAATCTCTCTTTACAGAGAGAGAGAGAGAGAGAGAGAGAGAGAGAGAGAGAGAGAGAGAGACAGACAGAGACAGAGACAGAGAGACAGACAGACAGAGAGAGACACACACAGAGAGGGTGGGTATTAAACAAACAGGGTTTATATGATGTACTAAATTGGGACTTTGTCAAATAATAAGTGCCAAAGTTTCTTTCAGTAGTATTTGTATGAATGTGTTATTACTATGTGCTTAAAATGGTACATAAGCCAAAGAAATCTAATGTTTCTTGTGTAACACCATCAGTCAGAATGCTAGGTTACTAACTTAAAATGTTTGCCTCAAAATCTGGGCATGGTGGTGCTCACCTATATAATCCTGGCACTTGGGAGGGAGATGCAAAAGGATTTCTGCCAGTTCAAGGTCATCCTGGGCTACAAAGTGAGGTCAAAGCCATCCTGAACTACATAGTGAAGGCCAGCTTCAAAAAGACAAAAACAAAAGCAAAAACAAAAACAAAAAAATGCCTCAGAGATAATCTTGGGCAGGTGAGAGAACTTGGCAGTCTAAGAGCTGCCTGGAAAGTGCAAAGACTCTGGTTCGATCCCTGGTACCTCACGCCCTACGGACCCCTGAAACTTTGCATGGTGGCACATACTCGTAATCCCAGTGCTGGGAAGGCTGAGACAAGAGGATTGCTACAAGTACGAGCTGCGTCGCAAGATCCTGTACAAATAAGTAAATACATTTTTTTTATTTGTGCGTGTGTGTGTGTGTGTGTGTGTGTGTG